>NW_008823963.1:759309-843008 GCF_000699105.1 Pygoscelis adeliae
AGAGAAGGGGATGAAAATGTTAATTTATTACCAAGGCGGGGATGAATTGTGTTTGAACCCAGAGGTTAAAAGTACCATAGCCATCGTCTGTCTCCTCAGACAACCACCATCCTCAGTGTTGAGCTCACCACAGAAGCGTAGGATTGGGAGGCACCATACAGAAATCTACAGGAGTATGTCATTTTATGCTTGGGGTCCTGCTAGAGCGTGTTGCAGGCTGCATCTGACCCACGTGCCTGCATTGCCTTTCTATGGAAATTACTATATAATCTCCGGCTCAGCCCCATGGTGGCGTTGGCATGTGGCCATGTCACACCTCTTGACCCCAGAGCTGAAATATACTCTGGACTGGTAATACCCATATAGCAGAAGAGATCATCCAGGTCATTATGTACCCAGCAAATGCATTCAAATGCGTTGTGTTTTGTCTGGAAAAGCATTGAACATCTATCCCATACATGTCAATCCACCACTGCCCAAACATAGACCTATGGTCTTTGCATTTGTGACTTTGCTTTCACAGTTTTGCTTTCTTAATTTTACATTTTGTAATATTAGAAAATAATATGTTCTGTCCGGCATGCTGAAGAAATACAGGTATTTTTATCAAGAAAGTGAAATCCTACATGACAGAGGTAAATCCAGTTGAAATACGTGGGAGTTTTGCCTGAATAAGTACTGAAAGTTTTGGCCCTTGGGATGGAAATAGACCTTGGAGTTTTACCAAGGTGCTTTAGAGGTCCTTGTTCCCATTGCTTTTCTCTTTCAAATATGATGACTGGAGCTGTATGGATGCAGAACTCATTTGAACTAAAAATAAATATCTTTTAGAACAGGATCTTCATTCTCTGGTCTCTCAGAAAGTCTGCTCAGGTATGAAACAGCGTATTGTTTTTGGTGCTGATTTTCTAGGCTGATGTTTAATCTGTGTGAACTGTGAAATACTGATTTTACTTTACTTATAAGGAAAGGCCAAACTTGTAAGTAAATTATTGTGTTGCTAAAGACCGGACAAGCTCCTTTGAACTAGTGTCTTTAGAAACCTACAGTGATCATTTATTGCAGGCACTTAAAAATAAAAAACAGCTACTTCACACTGTTTAGAGACATTGAAGAAGAAATATAATGTTCTTCATGCACATGAGGATCAGATTCAAACAGATATAATAAACGTTAATTGTGACTTCTTGTCAGGTTTTCCTTTGTAAGCCTACAAGTTCCCTGACAGCCTTGCAATTACGGAAAGAAATATTAAAAAAAAAATCACAGAGCAGATGTGATTCTGTGCCCAGGGATTATTCTGTAACCCTGAAAGGTTGAACTGACACCGCTTTTGCAAAAGAAAGCAGCAGGTGAGCGCCTATATGCTTTTTCACAAGTGACATCTGATTTAAGAAGTACCTCACATGGTATCCTCACTGTCCTAGAGAGGATATTGAAAATTAATACCATCACATGTTTCTAAATTGATCAAAATTGATGTCATTACAGACATAAAGGCATCGTATGCCTGGATGAGCACTCACAAGGCATAACTTCAAGGGTAAGACCCTTATACGATGTAGATTCTGTAATGGCGGACATTACAGTGTAGTCTGCCGGTTTTTGGTTTCTTGTTCTTACTGTATGAGAAAGACTGGATGCTTGTCTGTTATTTAGGACTTCTTATCTGTAATGACCGTAAAGGAGGTCAAAAGGTACAGTAAATTTTAAATTGGTGTGGTGTTGGAGCCAAAGCCATAAGAATTGCATCTTTGAGACTCAATCACCAGTGTGAACTTCCGTGTTGGAATGGGAACTTTTCCTTCAAGGCACAAATTACCCTCTCCAGCTTGGAGTGAACAGCTGGAAATTGCTGAAGGGTCTGTCCCTCAGAATGAGGGGAAATGTGGTAAGATGCGTTGTATAGGATGGGGGTTTGTCTTTCATTGAAGTATCCACATTGATGTTTCTAAGACTGGCTCCAGAAGGAACATCCTTCCATTTTCATCTTATTATTTTGGTTAATTCCATAACTCCAGACACCGTTATGCTCTCCACTGTTCAATTAAACAAATGAGTTCCTAAATGTAGCACGTAGCTCCCCCTGCTTTTTTTTTTTTTCCTTCTCCATAAAAACACTCCTACTGAACCTGAAAGCAAGATTTACACAAGAAAATCTTTGCCCTGAGAGTGAATACTGTGGTTTGATTTCTCTGCCAGGACTCCAGGCTTCTCAAAAGCTTAGTTATAAGCATGTAGGATCCTCAGCTAAGAGTTATATAGCATAGTAAGTGCTTGTAATCATTTATGAACTGGAATTAGAGTTGTAGATTGATTTCTAATGCTATAATGCTTTTAATGCTGGAAATAGTGCTTTCATACAGTGTGTTGCAAGTGTGTCATACACTTAATTACTAGTTAAGACATAACTAGCCGAAACACTAGCTATCATGCCTAAATCTTCTTCTTTTTTTTTTTTCCCCCAGAATAAAACGATGCCAAATCTGTAAAATCATGAACTGAAAGTAGTTGAAAATAATATCAAAATTAGTGTCAAAACACTCCGGACTAGATATGAGCTCTGAAGTTTAACACCAAGTGAAGTTCTGATCCTCGGTCTTACTGTGGCAATTTGCAAATATTTGGGTAAGGAATACATAAGGAACAACAGTTCTATACTTCATGTTGAACTTTGCTTAGAAGAGGAAAACACCTCTCATGCTGTCCCATCACAGACACAGAGGGCATGCAACCTTTATCTTCCTTCCACAGACACACGTGTTTATGGTGAGGGAGAACTGGAGAGGCCACCTCACAGAGTGACACCCATTGACGAGTCCTTTCTGCTCATATTTCAGTTTCCGCTCTCTTAAATTTAAAAAAAATATATATACTTAGCACAAGAGAAGCCCTCTTTCTATGCTGTTTAAGCCACAGACTATATGCAAGTCATGAATGATGGAATATTCGAACTGCAAAGAGTTTTATAGTACATTTACGTTAAACAACATCCTAGGCCAAGTCTTCCCTGACCTACGTGAGCAAATAATTGTCTTGTGTACAGAGATCATGATTTGTCTCATTTTCAAGTGTCTGTTGCTAGAAGTGGTTGGGCTAGAAAGTATTTTGGTTTCTGTAGCTTTTCTGTTTGTATTCATCTGTGTGTGTGTGCGTGTGCATGTTGATGCATGAAAAGACAAGGCAAACGTATGATAAAGGCTAACATTTGAAAAGGTTGCTTTGGAGTATTAAAACCTATCTGTATTGGGATATCACACACCTATGACAAAGGCAATTTTTATTACCTTGATAAGGCATTGGTAGGAAAACAACAGTGGCTTATTTTTAATTGAAAAAAAATTTGCGTGCTTTGAACGACTCCAGATATTATTAACATAAAATGGGGATAAATGGAATAAATTGCTAATTGTTTATATAGAGGCATTGTAAATCTAAATGAGCATTCATAAGGAATGACCTTACTGATAAGACCCTTATATGATGTAGATTCTACATCAGTGGTTATCACTGTGTAGTTTGCTGTTTTACAATTTCTTTTTTTTGCCATATGAAGAAGACTTGATATTTGAAAAGATGTGTGATGTTGTTAGCTTTGTGGCTGTGAAAATGTTTTTAGTCAAGGCAGCATAGATAAAAGGGCTGCAGGGAAAGCATCGGGAAAGGATGTCTTTGCTCCATGGATGCTGGCAGAAGCTGATTATTGAAACAGAGTTGCTCCCTGGACATTTGTACCAGGTTCTGGTAGCTGGAAAGAGGGATGATTACTGTAGGGTTGTCTGTGAACTGTGAAAAACTAAATTTTATCTGTAGATAAAGCAATTATAAAGGTACTGTATGCACTGCTATCATAATACTAATTTCTTACCCACTTGGGAAATTAATATGAGAGGCTTTGGACAGCCCCTGTTGTTCACAGTGAAGGTCATAAGAGGCAGGTTTTGCAGGTTCAGACCTTTGTACTGTTCTTTGCAAGAAGAGGGATTGTAATGTGAGGAAACCTTGCTGTAGACCCAAATTCTCTTTCAACTGTCTCGTGATTTGAGTTCTGAAACCTGATTTTTCATATATGAATTCATGAATACAATTAAAAAGATCTTGTATCTTCAGTAGAGTCCCTTACGATGGTCTTATAATGCTGTATTTTCTCCCTACTCAATGGAAGACATCTCAGGTGTCCATCTCAGCTGGAATTTCAGCTTCCGTTTATATTGTAGGAATATGGTTAACATCAATATGCTGATTAATTTTATTACTTTGTTCTTTTATTTCATGCATCTATATACCACCTCCAGATACACTTACACTTAACACCGATAGAAACTGAGCAACAACGTTAACTGGCACAACATGTAAGCAAGTATGAACTAAAGGTCTAAAATACCCCTCAAGCTGCCTGGTCTTCTCAATAACACGCTGGAAATGGTCTGGTTAAACAACTAATGATCCTCAAAGCATCCTCTGAAGTTGATTAAACTTGGTCTTTGCCAGGGAAAGGGACTTCGAACGGTATATCCTCTGAGATGTGAAGCATCTATCTGGGCAACCATGAGGATGCCTCTGAGCTGTGGTACCTGTACCCTGACAGCACGTTACAGAGAGCCAGCATGCATCACTGGGTACCCCCCTGCCTACCCTGGTTTCCACTGGAGGAAAACCTGTAAGAAACTCAAGGAAGAATCCGTGGTGGCCTCCATCAGTCCCCTCATCTGGACATCGAGGGACTGAGACTTTGGGACACAGTGCAGAGGGCATTGCATTTGCCCCATAGTTCGTGTGCAGCACCAGAGTCCTCCAGCTAATGAAGTACTAGGCTGAAAATGCGGAGAAGTGTTTTTTCAGATATAGAGGACTACAGTCATAAGCAATTTGACAAAGCAAAGCAAGGTACTGGATTTGGATCAGAGAACTGAATTTGGAAACCAACGGAGTTTATGAAACATGGGAGTAGCGTGGCCTCAGGGGACAAACCTGGATGTGCAGCTACCTTCCACCCCTTCTTATTTCTCAGCTGTCTGAGATCTGAGTTAAGCACAGAGTAACAGCACTTGGGGAACTGTAGCAAAGTCCACACCTTTAAGAGAGGCTTCTAACTCCTTAGCCAACTGGACAGGCAGAAACAGCCCTGGCTACTGCTGCTAGTAATCACATCCCGAAACAATGTGGGATTCAAGCAGGAGATTTTACACTTGGGGGTCAAATTCTTGAGGGAATGTGAAACAGCCCCCTCATGTCTTCTGCACTGGGGGACGGATGAGTCACCCTCACCGCAGAGAGTTACGCACCCAGCATGGATGGCATTTTTCAGTGCATTCAGCTCTGACCTAACAGCTTTCTTATTGGTGACAAGCAGAAAAGAAGCGGGCCAGAGCTAACCATTTATTGCAGCTATTTAAGTAAATGGTGCAAGTAACACCTTGTACATGAAACTCACAGGAAGTCTGAGGGCATCAGAGTGGATGTCTGAGCCACGGGGAGGGGGAGTTGCAAAGAAGGAATTCCCTTCTCGGCTCTCCTGGCTTTTGTTCTCAAAGATTTAAAACAGATTTTGCCTGGATAAACCCAAGTGGCTTTTCCCAACTCCATCATTTAAGTCTACGGTGCCCAAACTGAATGGCCTTTAATGTTCGTCTTTAAATCTTTTAATGTCGTGATTAAACATGACAGGGATTAAGTCCCTGTCCAATAGCAGCTCACCTGGGTGCGTTGTTGGTTAGATGCAAAGCACAAAGCCAAATGCTCTTAAGCACCCAAGCATACTGCTGTCTCAAAACGTAGCAAGCCCCGTCATGTCTTGTGATTAGGAAGCATTTCTTTTTTTTTGAAGATAGAATGGAACAAAGAGCTGATAAAAAGAAGGTCTTCCAGAGCAAAAAAATAGATTGTGGACAAAGGTTAGAACAGAAATTGAAGTGTTTTCTCCTAAGTATTTTAAAAAATATATATGGTATGGCTTAGATATAGTTATGAGGTACGTAGTCTAATGGAAAAATGAACTTACAAATTCACAATTTCTTCAAGTATCCAGGCGAGAGACTAAATTACGCATACAAAACAAATCAAATAGAGTTTGACACAAAAACCATTAACTAATAAAAACATTCTTCTGGTTGCCAAGTCGCCTAAAAATCTCCCAGGAAATGTCAGAAAGAAGATGCCTGTGTGAGCCGTGGAGCCTTTAGTTATATCAGCACACAGCATATTTATTCTTGCAGGATTTTTGCCTCAGTATGTTTTTTCCTCCTCATTGTTTTATGTGGGTCTTAAGGTTAATGTACAGTTCATGCATGATTTAAACCCTGTTCTGGAGACAACGTCCTTTGTTTCCTCATTGGCCTTTTCCTATGATGCTAATTACTATAGCAACTGAGGGCTTCACATATGGCTTTGTTTTCATAACATCTCAAAGAGATGAATAGGTACCATTACTGCACTTTACAGATTAACAATAGAAAGTTTGAGGTAAAAAATGAAGTAAGTTTATTCATTTATTGAGGGAAAATGCCATTTCAAGAAAATTAAATTGTCCATTGACAGGTTTTGCTTTTATCTGGGAAGTGCTCTGGGAAGTGTGACTGTGTCACTCTGGAAGTGTGACACTTTTGTTTTTTCCTCCAGAAAAAGAAAATGAAAATATTTTCCTTCCACCTGCTTGAATTTAAGAGGAACACATTTGGGTTTTTTGCACTGGCTTCAAATATTTCATTTGAAATCTCTTCTCTTAAAAAGAAGTAAACTCGGTCAGTGGAGCAGAGTCCTTGGTGGGTTGTGTCTCCTGATGCATAGTCTCTGAACAGGGGTGACATGATGCTACGTGCCGTGGCAGGTGGAATCAAGATTGAGAGCCTGGGTTTCTAAAAAGCAAAGAAAATACATGGATTTATCATATTGTTGATACCTGTGGACATGCCAACAGCCAGGACGAAAATGCAAGTTTCCCTGCAGGAGCGGTGCCCGGTACACAATGAAGAAGGCGGCAGAGAGCAGCTGCTAGCTGCCCTGTGCGGGGTGGCTGAGACTTTTGGGAGAGCTGGGATGCTTTGTCAGAAGCTTTTGTAGGCATTTTTGGACAGAAAAGAAAAAAAAAAGAGAGCCTCAATGCCTCTCAGCTCCCAAGCATAGAAGATTTTGCTTTAATCTTTCTACTTTTTCTTTGCACGCTGCTTTACACCTCTTGCTCTCCCCTGATGCCACATGCTCGCCTTTCTCCGCATTCCTGGTTCTCCCCCGGCTTCTGTGCTTCTTGTACGATATTTTATTTATACAATGCTCTTCCTACTGCCTTGCTGAACACCAGTCCCTGCTTTGCTCTTTCATGCTCTCACTACTCAGCCAGCCCCAGTTTTCCCTTTCTACTCCCCCTGCATGCTTTTTTCCTCATGGTCTTGCCAGCCTCCAAACCTGTGTGTCCCCTATTTTCCCCTCCTGGTCTTCTTTGCCTTTTTCCACTGTAGCTGCTGGTCCTCAGCCACTCCTTGCCTCCCCCAAAACCTGCAGACGATGTTGATCCCCATCCACTCCACATCTGAATCAAGTGTCTTCTTGCATGGTGCTTGGACGACATCAGTGCTTTTCCGTTTCAGCTGATGCTCAGCCTGAAGCATCCCAGAGCTGTGGAAGTGCTGCTCTGGGCAAAAGGGAGCACATCTGGCACATGATGGTCACTTGGAGGAGACCTTCATGGGGCCGGAGGGGCTGTAGACGTCAATAAGGCAGCTCATGGATGAGCAAGATGTGTAAAATGGGACCCTTCAGCAGACCTGGGGAGGATGCGGGGGGCAGAGGGGTAGTGGGGAGGGATCGTGGGTGGCAGGCAGGGGGCTGAGGCAGGAGACCACCCCATTCTTCCAAGGTGGCCTTTTAGACAGCCCCGTTATTGCCGGCTCCTCTTCAGGGTTTGCTTTTCGTCTCCCCTCCGAGGGAGCAAGAGTTAACGCAGAGGGTGGCAGCTGGACATGGCCAAAGCCCTTGGCATGCCTGTGTGACCCGGCTGCCGGCACCTGCCTCCTTCACTCTCCCTGACCCGGCGCCCTCCACGCACATGGGGCTGCCTCCTCTCTCAGGCAGAAAGGCAGCGTGAGGCGGGTGCCGTTTTGACCCTACTCTCTTTTTTTGATGCACGGCGGTGTGATCTGGCTAGGATTTCGTGGGGAGGAGGAAAGGATGCTCTGGCCCTTCACAACATCCCTTTGCACGAGCTGCTGCTGGAGTAAAGCCACCCTCCAACTGGGAGAGATTTTTCTACACGGGAGATTATTTGAAGCAATGTGGGTGAGCAGGGGTGGTCAGAGGAGTCTTCCAGCTTAGCTGCCGCCTAACCCTAATTTTGAGGTTGAGGAAGGCTGAAGAAATGGGGAACTGGTTCATAAACTGAGGACAAAGCACACTGAAACCGAAAAGGCTGTGCCATAACAAGGAAAGATACCATCTACAAGGCAAAGAAGCTGTAGTCTGTACTTACTGCTGGACTTATCTGTACCTTATTTTTGAAAACTGTTTATCTGTATGGGTAGTACAGCTGAGTTAAGTTTAAGGAAACAAAGACCTTGCCTAAAGGTATTCTCCATCCCAGCAAATGAACTGAAAATATAAAACATATGGGGCAATCTGATTTTAACAATGGTGGGAGGAAAAAAAAAAGCTTTTACTGTGTATTTTAAAGAGTTTCAAGGACAGCAAAAATCACAGGCATGATTTACCTGTATCTGGAGAGCTGATGCAATCCATATCAGTGAGGAATTGCTTAACACATCTGGGCAGGGTTCCTGCTGGTGGCGTCTGCTGGACGTCTTTGCAGTGTAATAGGCAATATGTGGATGTTTTGGGGCCCCCGCTCTGGATTCCTCTCTTTGAGCCTGTCATTTCTGTTTCCCTTGTTTGCTGATGGTCACCAGCTGGGTCCTGACTGTGGGGCTGGGCTGTCCCACCAAATGAGCATGCGCATTTGAGCCCACGGTGCCTCAAACCCCCAGAAAGTACGGGTAGAAATGGTGGAGGCCTTTCTGATAGCTTCAGTTGGTGTATTTTGCTATTATTTGTATTTATTTTGGGCTGAGAGCCTTGCAAAAGAGGATTTAAGTCCCCTTGCACTGAGTTTCCCAAGCAAAACAATAATGAAAAGTGCCTGTGTCATACCCTCCACAGAGAGAAGCAGGAGGTGAAGACAGCAGGTGCCTCGAACACTGCTGCAATGATGGTCACTGCGGTAAGCAAAGGTCCCAGGAAGCCTATAAGCTTATAAAAACCCTTTTCAGCTAAAATAATCACTGCAGCTTCCCTCTCACAGCTGACCAGAGATTTACTCGGTTTACATGCAGTTTAGGATCCTCCCAAAGTGCTTACAGCCTTTTCTGAACTCCTCCGTACGAATAATCCCCAGCTCCTGCTAACTGCCCATACGGTCCAAAAACAATTTATATCTTTATGCTTTTAAATATCACTGTTGCTGAGGGGAAATCCCTGCTGTTTCCTCCTCAGCTTTCTCTTTGCTGCTCTCCCCCTCGCTGGTGAGGATTAGGCTTGACCGCAGCCGACTTTGCTGTCTCACTCCCTGCAACGGGGTGCCAAGCGTTATACACTGACGCAGCAGCTTTTCCCCCCTTCCCTCCATTTCCCCTGGCTGCCGCCGCTCCCTCAAAGCCCCGGAGCCGCAGGCTCAAGGCTTTGAACTTTTGCTGGGGGCTGGCTTGCTGCGGCGGGTCTGAAGGGCACGGTGAGGTGAAGGAGCAGGCGAGGGGCCAAGGGGCCAGCCAAAAGCTCCTTGGTGAACGATGCCAGGCTCACCTTGTTTCCCTCCGAGTTTTGAGCTGGCAGTACATCCTGCCGGGTCTGGCCCCGTGGCTGGGCTGGCTGCAGTCACGCTGGGAAGCTTAAGCCTTTCTCTTTGTTTTTATTTATTTAACCATTTTAAACAGTTTTGTAGGAACAGAGCTGTAAGATTTTCTTTAATTTTTAAAGGGTGTGGGCTTTCTTTTTCAGAGCTGAATTCTTTGTTGTCAAAATATGCACATAACTTTGAGATCCCAAAAGCCTGTTTTAGGATCTGTGAATGGGCGGCACATGATTCTCTTACAAACTATCACTTTAAAGCACTTCTCTTTCTTCCACTGGATCTTAATGAACCTTACCGAGACTGAGGCGTGAGCCAATTCAGTGTTTACTAATATTCTGCATTGGTAAAACAATACAAAACAACTTTTTTTTTTTTTTTTTTTTTGTGGGAGGAAGGAAATCATTATAAAAATATGTAAGGATGTATATCCATGCTTGCATGTGTGCTCACGTGCTAGTTTTGATTTGGAAGTGGAAGTGATGGCAGCTAACTTTGACAAAATGCAAGCGTATTTTTGACTCCCGTCAGGCTTTTTCATGAGCCTAAAGCACTGTTGCAGGACTCTACTGGTTGTTGATTTTCAAAAATGCAATGAAGTTATGATCCCATTGAAATTGCTATGTATTTTAATGGGTACGAGCTATTAAGACAGTGACTAAAAACTAAAAGACGTGGCTTTTCTCTTGCCTACTTGAAATATGGCATTTTATTATTATTGTCATTCTTGCTGCCAGTCTGAGGTGCTGACGTGAGATTTCAATATTTTTGAAGACTCTCCTGGAAAAACAAAATGAAAGGGATCCTGCATTAGCATGGACGACTCGCATTCCATTCTAATCGGTACATTATAATCTTCCCTCTTCTTATTTTCCTTCTGGTTTTCAAAAGTACTTTTTAGTTTCTCCAAATCACTTCATAAATTTACGTTCTGGCTTAGCTGGTTTATTTTTCTATTTCAGAAAAGTCAAGTCAAGTTGGCTTGGCAAAGCAAATTAGTTTCCTTCAAATGAGATGGGTTTCACTGAAGTCTTAGTTCCCAAGTTCCACAGTCCCCTAACTGCCGAGCTGCATTTATTTACAGAGATGCAAAGCTGTCCAGCTGGAGGAGTTGTTACTTGTAAAGGCACAGATAGGGAAGAAAGTTTTTTTCTCCCTCTGTGTTACCTGTATATCCAAGGCCAACTCCAACTTTTTGGGTGGGCTGCCTGCAGGGCAAGCCTAAGGATGAGCAGTGATGGAAGGGATCTTACCTCTGCTTTTTCTTTCAGGTTTCACGTGCTCACACTCTGCCACAGTCGCTTTGGTCTTCCCTGGACTAAGCTTTTAACTCAAGCTGCCCGTCTCAGCTGAACTTGAAAGCACATCATCTGGTTACAGGGAGCAGGGATGCAGAACCAAGTGATATGAGAGCACCTGTGCAATTCCAGCTGATGCCATTGCAGAGGCTGAAAATATCAGACTCATCTTGTTTCATTTTTTTGTTTTAAATTTACACTGTATCCCGCTGGTGTCAGCAGAGAAGCTTGAGCTGGAGATCATCACAGACAAGCTTGTCCTTTCTGTTTCGTTGACTTTCATCATCTGTTCAAAAAGTTTCGTATGCTCCGAGCTGCTTAAAGACTTTTGACTTTACAGGTTTTTTCACTGAAATCCTTGTACCTATCTCTTTTCTGCTTGAGAAGTCTTATGCAGACACGGAAACGAATTGTGAAAGGCCTGTGCATAAGTATTTCAGCTGGTTAATATTCTCTGCCCAGTGCTGGACAGCATAATATCTCTGTATGTATTTAAATGCCAACCATTCTAAACACTGGTTCAAAGCTTATATTGCTTATTGCAAAACCTCATCAACTTTCTGATAATTATCTGTGTACTGGAACAGCCCCTCTATACAAAAAATAAAAATCAAACAGCAGATCAGGTTGATGGTGTCCTCAGCTGTATTTGTTTCTGTCAGTACGTGTTGAGGGACCGAAGGAGAGAGGTGTATGAAATTCTTCCCAGGCCATGCTTGGCTATTTTTCCCTGCTGGTCTGCCCAGCTCTCCCCTTTGGCTGTGCTCAGAGGGTGAACTCTTAGGCAGAAATAGGAAAAATCTGAGAGAGAGTGCACGGCCCTCAAAACAGTAGCTTGTCCTTTATAGAAGAAAGAGCGTGTAGCAGGTAATGATTTACATGTCTCTAAGGGAAAGGAAAACTACTTAACAATGAATATTTTTATATGCAATGAAATTTCAAGTTACTAAGCAAAAAGAAAGACAAATAATGCATGGATAGAGGCATCAAGTTAATCTTTTCACCCGGGCTCTTGGAAAATGCTACCCAAGAAAAAATCAGGTGTGTAAAAACCTGTGTCATGCTTAACTGCAAGCAGAGTGACTGCGTAATTAACCAGGCTAGCTGGGGATGAGGCCACATCAGATCCGGTGAGAGAAGCGGAGTTAAAATAGCACAAAAATAAGAACAGTGGAGCAGAAGCAATGCTGTGAGGGGGAAAATGACTGGCTGGAAACTGCCATCCATACACACAAAGGAATATCTCTCATACTTTAAATTCGAGTCATAGCAGACTTCAGAACCCGTGCTACTTTGGAAGCGACAGAACATCTCTAAAAACATACCGAAACAAGGAAGAAGGTGGAACATTTCTGAGATACTGCAAAACTTGTGTGTGTTTTATAACATCTCTTTTCGGCCACAAACCCTTGTTCCTAGGTTAGGTGTTTGGCCCGCCTTGAGTCCCTCAACAGTCAGCGGGGAGAGAGGGACTCCTGCTTGGCATCTCCAGAAGTGGTAAAGCATCCCTACTTGTTCATACAATCCCTGAGAGCAGCACAGTGGGCCTTACTGAAAATTTTAACACAGAGAATGTGGAAAGAAGTGAGATATGGCACATATGCCAGAGTTGGTCCTATTTTTCCATTTCATATCTTCAAAAAAAGCCCCCAGAGGTTTGGTTTTAGCCAAACCAATAAGAAAGAAATGAATGTACCTTCCAGTGTGTTTCAATTATAGCAACAACACAGGAAAACTGTCAATGAAAGCAACAAATTGAGTATGAGTTACCATGTGTGATCATACAGGGGTGAAAGTGAGACCGGTTAGGGAAATACAGGGTATCTTTGTTTCTCTCTAGGAGCAAAGACACCACCTCCAGTTTTCACTTGGGTCACTGCCATCTCCCGCTGTCCTCAGTGCTTCCCAGGTTACTCACGGCTCTTCTACTTTGCACAGGCAGTTAATTTTTCTCTCAATGGCTTGTGTCAGTTTAATAGTCTTTCCTGAAAAGCACTGTGCTCAGAGCTTCTCTCTGTTTTCCCCTTCTAATTTCCAAGTGGGAGCATCACTCTCTGAAAGTTTGGCTGCTTAGGAACTGAGCTGAACTGTGGGGCTGGTTTTCATTTTTGTGCTCTTACAAACTCTCTTTGTCTCCCCGTGGCCACATTTAGCTTCTCCCAGCTTTTTCCTATTTGCTGGTGCAGTAGAGCAGGACCTGCTACTCCATAACCAGCCACCTCTGCATCTGCTCCAGCATCCTCTCCGGGACAGTGGGAAGTGCCAGGTCCGGCAGTGAAAGGTCTGAGAAATGCTGGAGCAAGGTAGTTAAAAAGAATCTCCTCTGAGGGGAAGAAGTTTGCTCTCGCCCACCCTCAAAGACTGCTTTATGTCCTGCAGCCTACGCTGGAAGATAAGCTCCACTAAAATCAAATCACAACTTTATTTTTAGCACTTAACGTATTCTCTTTTTTCCATGCACATTTCCATTCCCTTTTAATTTGCGAAACTCGTGGCCTCGGTTGCCTCCGGTGGGAAGGAACTGCACCAGGCAGTCGTATGCTGTGGGAAAGGATTGCTTTTCACCCTTTGCCTTTCATTTTCAGCAGATGCCCTCCTGCTCATGTATGATGGGAAAAGATGAACAGGACTCACTTTCTTTGGTGCCATTCATTATTTTGAACACCTTTATCTTTTCCCTTCTCTGAAGCAAACAGGTTTGATTTTACTATTCATCTAGAAGCTTTTCATGCCTCTAATTATTTTCATTGTCATTTCTGAACTCTTTTCCTTTCTGCTTTGTCCTTCTCAAGGTGTCCAGAACTGATCATGATGCGCTAAGTTGGGATAATAAAAAGTATTTTCAGTATCGCTTCTCTGTTCCCTTCTTTTTCCTTCCTAACTATTCCTTTTTTTATCACTGCAAGATATCTCCAACAAAATGCCTACAGTGACACCCAAGTGTTTTTCTGACTCTTGACAGTTAAATTTAGATGCCAGAAGATGTAGTTCATATTCTGCCTCTCAGAAGACACCATCTTCTGTTTGAAAATGCTGCATTCATCTGTGATGGCATCTTGCTTTGCTGGTATCTCATCCAAGCTCCTCTCTTGGTTTACTTAAAAGTTTTTGCCTTCCACCATGTTTACTCTCCTGTTTCTTTATTAATTTTCAAACTTTCTCAGCAAAAAATCTTTCGTCACTTGACTGCCCAGGACTGTTTTGTATCTGCATTTTATTCCTCTCCATTTCCAGAGCCTGAATTTATCTGTACTTGTTACAAGGTAACTTGAGTTATCTTGTACTTTTTAGTATTGTCCATTTTTAAAATACTTTAAATCCAGGTCAGACCAAGGCATTACCATGATTTATTAGTGGGTCTGAAAATCTTTGGCTTGACTAGTCTGTACTTATGGCAAAACCACTTCATCAACTAGGATAAATCACTGAGGTTCACTCGGAAGCACAGGTGCCGATCAGCTCATCGATCATACAGGCTGCAGAAGGCCACAGTGCAGCAAATAATAATAATAATTGATTGGTAATTTGTGGGCTTTTCTTTTTCATTAGACATACTGACCTACAAACAAGGAGAACAGCGTCGCTGTGTGTTTCATGATTACATCAGCCACCACAGAGGCAAACTGGCTGATCAGAAAAGAAGAACATTCCAAACTTTTTCTTTTAAATAAAAATGCTTATCCAGGAATTGCTTAAGCAATTCTCATGACCGAAAAATAGTAACAGACTAAAAAATGTAATTATGCATTGTTAAAACATTTGAAAAAACCCAGTTTCTTCTCTCTGAATTGCCGGTTTCTGACTTGGGGATTGTTTCCAGGGCAACACTTGATAACATAACAAACACTGAAGGAAGTACACAAGAGAATTCCCTCTTCTATTTTAGGTGAGAGTTCTGTTCCTCATATTATTGCTAAGGAAATGAGGAGTATTTTGCACTGAAAAGTATTCATCACGCATCTCTGCATGAAGTACGGAGAGCCTTTGCAGTATGTTTGTTACCTGATCTTTGCCAAGAGATGGAGCTGCAGAGTCAGACACCTACCAAGCCTGACCCCCGTAAATCAGGAGCGATATAATAAAACCCTTGGCAGCAAAAGCCTGTAGCCTCTCGTACTGATGCATGCTACGCTTCCCCCAGCGACAACGGGCTCGAGTTGGGCACTTAGCCGACTCTGTCCAGTCTATTCCAATTTATTTCATTAATCTGTCTTTGAGAAAAGCCAAGAAACAAGCTATATTAATCTTGGTGGATCCTGGCCTCTGCTCAGATAATGCTATAGAAAATGCTCGGCAGTCCCACAGTTGAGCAGTAACAGGATGAAAACGGCTGCCCTCTTGGACTTGCCTTACAATGTCCCTTCTCTACATATGCCCCTGTAAAAATGCTGCTTGCGCTGCATGGCTCTCACTCAGCAGGCAATTCTCAGGGGCTACCTTCACAATTTAGGCATTGGTCAAAACCTCGTCTTGGTTTCTAGGCACCTACAGTCTGATAGCAAAGAGATTCCCAAACTGCCAGAGACCCGAGTCTGTCAATCTGCAAAGTGTCCCTCCCCATATGGATTTATGGGCTTAGTTCTGGAAGCTGTAAACCTGTGTCAGTACAAAGCAAAGCCAAATCTTTTCGGAGCAGACATCGAGTTCAACTCCAGGTTAATGCAGTGACCCGGCATCTCCACGCCAGCTCTCATCCACAACATGCTCCCTTCCTTCCCGTCCCAGCACCCCAGCAGGTGGAACGGGTCCAGGTTTGTCTGTATGTGCCGTAACAACCCAGGATTGCCTGGAGCTACCTTGGGATTAGGTACAAGCACGGAGAGCCTGCTGAGCTAATTGGTCTCCCACTCCTATCCAAGCCCTGGGGATTCTCAGAACAGACGTTCCTGCAAACCAACTCACTCCAGCTTCTGGGTCTACCCACAACGCGTCTGCCACATCAGTTCTCATGCAAAAAAAGAGCCGGGAAAGGGCAAGAACGGACTTACCCAAGTACCCTCTTGCACCCGTGAGCAGCCGGGACATTTCTCTCTTTTAAAATTTGTGTTCTGCTTCATTTGCTTCATTCAAAATCCTTGTGCTTACTGATTTTTTTGGTGAGAAGCAACAGAGGATCATGGGATAAATTCTCCCTCAGTCATGCTCCCAGGTGAGGGAGGAAGGGAGAGAGGGAGGTGAGTACAGGGAGGTGAGTCTGCCCCTGCCTTTGGCTTTGCAGTACGAACCTCGGCTCTCTGCAAACCAGTTTTGAACCTTTCTTCCAATAAAGATTTCACTCTTTGTATTAAGTGGTATGTCAATAAGACAGAGACTCAAAACTAAATAGATTAGAAGAAAGACCACTTGTCTATTTGCTGAACGGGATTGACAAAAGTCCTTTTTCCTCCCTGTTTTTTCATGGGAAAAGGCTGACCTGGGTTATATGCGTAACTCCAGCAGAAATATCTTGGCTGGGAATGCTGACCGGAGTGAAGGGTTCAAATCCTTTTGGGGATAAGAATCAGACAGTGTGTGTCTAGTTGGTGTTTCCTTTTGGGTGTCGGGGGCAACTCTTCATTTGCTAATTGCTGAAATTGCTGTTCTTCTTCCCTAACTTTGGGCTATGATTGGCCCCGGCTCACAGATAGCCTGAAAATTTAGCATGGCAACCCTAAGCTCTCTTTGGAGTTTTAGACTACACAGAGCTTGGTGAAATCTTTTTTCATCTGACTTCCCAGTGAAAAGCCTGTCTGTCAGTCAGTCTGTCATTGGTAGTTGGGTAGGGAAGGAAATCCAAAAATAGTACTGGAGAGAAATGGACTGTTATCCATGCTTGTAGGTGGCAGGTGGCTGGTCAAAATACATGTGCCTTTTGGCCATGTGTAGGTCCAAAATAGCATAACACACATTGTCCCTTGCTGTGGTGTCAAAAGAAAGAAGAGAAGAATCTGAGATGTTTAAGAGAAAAAAATCTGTCTGTTGAAAACCTGACTTCAGATAATAACTTCTTGAAATGCCTGTGTTTTTTTTAGTGAGGTAAATAAATTATGATTTTTAAACCAAAATAACCCCCTTAGACTTAAGGTCTTCTGACACATGGACCTACAGGTCCATATGCTCCACTGGAGCAGTGACTACCGGTTTTCACAGCCTTGTCCCTGAGCCCAACAAGTCACTGTGGAGCCTGCACTGGACTGGTGGGTCTGTTAGCTGGGGCACTGGGCTATGGTTCAGGGCTCACCTCTGAAGCCCACATCATTGGTTAGAAACTCTAGCTCTAGGTAAGCCCTGGTAGCTCACTGAACCTCTGTGCCGCAGCCTCCCTGCGTTGGTAAATGGAAACATCACTAACGGATAAACGTAATGACATGTTTTGTCATAGCTTAAAGGTGTTCTGCTTTATACAGGTAAGCAATGCTTTCTCACTGTCCCTGGCTTAGAGATGTGGTTGCTGACAGAGGATTGGGTAAGTGACTCAACGTGGAGCTCACCAAATTCGACAAAGAACTCTTAGAGACTTCACTTAGCATTGGAGAGATGCCAGTATATTTACGTACATATTTCAGCTGATGAAAATACAGCTTGTTTGGCATTTTTGCTCTGTGATAGACCTGGGGAAATTTGGTCCTATCTCCTGTGCATATTCATTTGAGTTTTCAGGGAGCAGGTCCATGCATTGGAGAGCAGACAAACCAAATGCATATGAGCTGAGCTGTATTTTAATTAAGCAATTGACAGCAGTATTTTTGCACTGCACAGGTAGTTGATATTCTAAATGGTATAATTACATGCACATACTTTGTTTATTAAAGATAAAGTGGCTCTATTAAAGTGCTATAATTAGGTAACCAAGTTTTGTTGGAGCAGCTCTATTTTCTACGTTGTAAAACCGCTTTCCCCCAGTATAAAACTTGTCCCAGCAATCAGTTGCCCCCTGAGGCCATGTTAGAAATTGCAAATGCTCTGCTCCACCTTAACCAGGGACCGGATGGGTCTCGCGGTCAAAACATGCCAACTTTCAACAGAAGAGGTAGGCTTTGGTGGTTACTTCTGGAGTTAATTCTTGAGACCAGACAAAACCTTTACTCATTATTTAAATAACAGCTTTTCTCACTCTCTGAAGTGCTATGTTAAGCTGATGTTAAATACTTAAAGAGTGTATCAGGTCAAGCAGACATCTCATGGACGTTCCAGTTTTGCTCCTCTGGTAAGCCATGGAGTAATGTGACTCAGACTTTAGGAATTTTAAAAGTCATGGGATGCTGGGACTACTTGAGTCCCTGCTCCTTCTTGTGCTTGCCTGTTTGTGGAACAATGATGCAGTGTCAGTTATAATGGGATTATAATGGGGTGAGTATACACCACTAACTTGAAAAATAATTTCATACATAAGATTGAAGAGCGGGAAAAGAAAAACATAGCGTATTTGGGCTTTTAAGGTGGAAGTACTAATGGAGGTGCTTGGAGTGACTGGACAACAGATGGCAATGGTCCATGTGCTTCCCTTCAGCTGGCCAGGCATTTTTAGGTGAAGATTGTTTCTGATAAAAAATGGTTATTTGAACCCAGAGTATTTCATGGACACATCTCAGGGTTGATTATCATTCAGCATCCACAGGTAGGGGTGTCCCAGCCATAGCAAAGCTTGGAAGCAGGCCCCCTACGAGGCTTTCTGGCTGTGGCTAAGGGGGAAAAAAACCCCAGTACTAGTGGGTTTGACAGCTACTCAGTGCTGACTAGTAGAGGTGAAATGACTGATGCTAAGAGAATATTTTTTATATTCTGGTAGGACACAACAGCTGCTGGTGTCCCAGTTTATGACAACCTTCCCATGGAGGAAAGATATGGGAAATACCTGAACACCTGGGGTTGATAGTAGTAGGGCAGGTGGACTAAGATCACTCCTACCTCATGACTGTCAGATTATTTATTTTAAAAGCTATTCCGTTTTTCTTTAAAAACACTTCTTTACTTCTTTTTCATTCCAGATACATGATTACAGTGGGGATTGTAGTCTACATCGCAAAAAATCAGTTATCACTGGCTCATATCTAAAACATCAGAAAATCCTGCTAACTGAGTAAAAAAATGACTAAGTCCTGTGCAGGCATGGAGACCTAATTCCTGCCTCGGCTTTTTGGAGGTTCCTTCAGGACAACATGAATAACATTTTCTAGGGTAATGTGTGTAACAGCAGTTTGCCCTTTGAGTGGCTTGGGACAAGTGGCTCTTGGAAAATTCAGGTTCGGCTCCGTTATTCCAACATGTTGGGGTGAGCAGCTTGAAAGACCCACAGGGATCGCCTTTGCTCTCAGACCTTTTCCTCTGACATTTTTTAACCTCACTGCTGTTAGTTTTAAGACTTATCATAGTATACGGGCTCCAGTTCAGGGGTCTGTTTGTTCACCAGCGTGGGGTGGGTTGGGTTACACATGTCCCACTGTTGCTAATGCCAGGTACTGGAAAAGAGACATATAGCTTTACAGCTTCTGGAGCTATCATTTGTGGTACTTTTTACAAGCAGCACATTCACTTAGAAAAATAATCCAAAAAAAAAAAAAAGCCGATGCCTTTCTTCTGTGCTCATGGCTCAAGCTGTTCCCTCCGAGCCTGCTGCACTGTGTTGATATGGCAACAGGCTGCCAGATTTTACATCAAGAGCAGCGCTGCAGCTCTTCGTTCTAACAATTTATGGTTGTTGATTCAAGATATCTGGTGAACTTTCTTCAATGCTTCCCTTACCTCTCTGGACCTTCAAGGTCAATCTATTTTTCTTCCTACAAAGCCGTCAGGTTATTTCCTTTCCTATTGCATTCCCCTCTGGAGCACTCCCTCCAGTGCAACATACACCTCTATGGAGAGGTATAGGCAATGCCTGGCTATTTTGGATGTATATTTTAGCCATGCCAAGTGCCTGCAATTTCTGGACCTTTAAGTTGTTGGAAAGCTTAGATCCAGTGACAGCTTTTGAGTTTTATACTCCTATAATGTGAGGCAATGGGTCCGAGGCTCCCTGGCACAGATCGGGCAAGGGGGCACTGCAGGAGGTGCCCATTAGCCGGTCATCTGAGCTACATCTGTGCTTGTAAGGGTTGGGGCATAGGTTTGAGCACTGCCCTGTGGTTTCCCACACTGCTTGGCTGGGTTAGCCCGGTTGCTGGCATGGTTTTGGCCAGTACTGACTACCAGCTGCAGACACGGGGCACCATGAGGAGAGCAGCACATGCCAAGGACCCTTCCTGCCAGGCAGTCTGGATATGGCCACCCTGTTTTTGGGAGGAGAGGGGTTTGCCACGCAGGGGAGAGCTGGGCTCTGCTGTTCGGCCTCAGTGTCAGAGCACAGCCCCTGGCCTGTCCTATTTTACTAGTGCAGACAAACTAGTAGGTGACCACTAAGTGATCCAGGGCAGGCTGCCCCCGTAGCAGACGAGGCTGTGCAAAGCAGTCCTGTTCAGATGGCTCGGGGCTGGCTGCCTCGAGGGCAGGCTGGAGGCAGCCCTGTGACACAGCTGGGCATCATGTGCTGCCCTCTGGCTCTGTGACTGTTGTTGCTGCTGCTATTACTGTTATTGCTATTGCGATGATGATGATGTGTGACTTTTTGAGCTCCCAACCTCCAAAACGATCTGAAGGCTCTGCTCTAACCTACCGCAGCAATGCTTTAATGGCAGGAAATTGAGGACACAAGCTTCGTGCCCAGGGCTGTGGCATCAAAGCCTGCAGGAGTGCATGAAGGTCAAGAGCAGGCTGGGGTCTTGCTGGAGGGTGGCAGCGGGTGGAGAAATGCAAAGCTGGTGCGGCCACTTCTGTACTGCCCGGCAGGAGATGCTCCTGGAGCCTGCTGTTGCCCAAAGCCAGGTGCAAACAAACATTTATCCAGTGTGGAAGATCATCAGAGGCCAGGGCTGAACTGGAGAACTGAGTTACTTGAGAGCAGATGTACCCTCAGTGTTTAAACTAGCAGTTGTGAAGTCCTAGCCCTGCAACTTCTTATGTCCTCAGGGCCTTCAGTGCTGCTGCTCAGGGGTGTGTCGCTGTGCTGCCTGTCCCCAGGATTTCTCCCAGGTGTGCTGGAGACTTCCTTGAAGACTAACTGCCCTGACCTGCCTTCCAGTGGCTCCTTGGGAGTCACAGGGCTGTGAATATCAGTAACAGGGACAGCAGAAAGCAGGTATTTCTCAGTTTCCTCCCCGAGCCTGATGGGTGTTGCGTATCTGAGTATTGTCTCTTCTTGTGGGATGTCCAAAATGGCACAGCTGCACCCCTAGTTTGCAGCTACAGTTACCAGCGGCATTTGTGAGAGCTCACAGTGGGTTCTTCCTGCTCGAATGCATCCATTTTAGCATGCCAATTAGCTCAATTCAGTGTGCGAGAAATATGTGAAAATTCCTTTTTCCTAAAAGAACGTAAATGCTTTCATATAATTTGACAATTTTAAGAAATTATTTCTTTTAATTTGATAGATGAGGAAACAAAGTTTGGGAATATAACAGAGTCACTTTGGTTCAGTGCTTCAGGGGTATGGTTTTTCAGGTTGACTAGTTTTACAGGCCTGGTGGAATTTCTCCTTTTAATTAAAAACAAGCAGTTTTTGGAGCATGTTACATGCATCTTGAATAAGAACTATTCTAGGAGCTTGCAAAACTAAATCTGAAATAGTTATCCTTAAGCTTAAATAAGTGATCCACTGCTACAGGAAGTCAAGAGCGGGGGTAAACCTTTCCACTGTGAATCTGAAGTGAAATATCCTTGTTCATCTTCTTTTAATTGATGGCAAAGACAGTTCTTGCGTTGTACACACCAGCACTTTCCAGTTGGTGCCATGCTGAATGACTAGACCTTTAAGTGGAAAAAGGAATTCAGGCCTAAAAAGGCTGCACTGCTTTCTGAGATATTATTGTCACTCTGATATTATTGTCATTTAGAATAACGAAGCACGAGTAGAACAGTTACTGTTTCCCTGCTGTTGTGATCCCCTATATATTCTCTGTTTTATACCTGTGCTAATGCATCATTTTAGCATGGAAGGACCTAGGAATTTGTACATTTATTAGTCACGCTCCTCAGCCTCATGGTCTTATTGGAGCTAAACCCATGAACTATTTCATGGTTAGCTTCATTCCCACATTTGAAGAACTGGAGCTCATGGGAGCGTGACTCCAGAACCAATTATGAATGATAACATTGCTGAATTTCCTAGTACTATTTGTTGCTTTAGTGATACGCTTTTTCTTCAGGATTGTCTAAATAAGGATAAAAATACATTTTTAAAAACATGTTGAATATGTTAGCTAAGAAGTTTTAGTATTTAGACCAGGCAGGGATAGCTGAACCTTGTGTCATTAGTTGCTTGACATGGAGTCTGGTGTTAAAAATACATCTTCAAGGAAAGACCAGGCTCTAAGTATTGCAATGCCAATATATTTTTAAAAGATCTTAAAAGATTTTTTTAGATATTTAAAGAGACAATATCTTCTTTTTTAATTCATAAAAGTAATATTTCTTGAAAGACACAGCAAAACCATCCATCCAGTCATTAAAAGAGACATACTAGTTGCAAAACTGATAGCAAGTCTTGGACCTTGCAGTGAGTTATATATCCAAATAGGAATAAACTTATCAAGCTAACTCCTGTTGCTGGACTTCAGGGTGAAAAAGGGGAAAAGAGGCGACTTATTTTGGTTATATGCTACTCAAAGTTGATGTTTATTCCCATCACAGAAGGTAAGATCTATAGGACTCTCTTTCCAGTCTTGGACTGATAGATGATGTTACACAAACGTGCCATCTTACACTCACCTTGAACTTCATGGGATTTCCTGAAGGAAAACTTACCCTCATTTGTTCCAAGTTGTTCCATTTTTTAAAAATGTTTTATTCTAAATTTATTTTCTGGCGTTGCACTGAGCAAATGTAATTCAGTTCCTTCTCATTGTTTTGCTGATGAGAGACTGTTATTGAAATACAACCCATCTTTCTACTGTCAGTGAATGGTTAACAGTTTTAAAAAGGACTTATCCCAGAAATAGCTATAGTCAAAGACACGGGAATTGCTTTACTTAAGATGAAGTAGTTGCCTCATCCACCAGAAGCATGATATAATTAATAGACTGAATTTTTCATCTCTATCATATTGATAGTGAACTCGAAATGTAATCTTCCTGTATTTTGATTTTTTCTATTTCGTTGTAGAAGTGATCACTCGCTATTAATAAGAGGCAAGCTCTTACCATGCATATTTCTAGTTATTGTGAATTTATATTTCATTTCTTGAGTGTGAAAGCACTTCTAAAAGATATTCTTATTTTTTAAGAATATCTGCCAGTTGTTTCTCACTCCTGTCCCAACTGCGTTAAGGATATGTATTAGTCATACCTAGGTACGATTCTGGAGATACCTCCAGAGTTGGAAAGCCATGAGAACATCCAGACATATCATATATGGCTGCGTTTGGACACCTGAGTGGGACTGGAGGAAGAGAAAGGATAACACTCCCATGTTGTTTCATTACGGACGGATAGCCACAACTCACACTTATACATATGCTTTTGCCTTTAGCTTCGTAGTCTTTTTCCCCATGCAGCTCCGTTTTACTCTGCATCACATATTATGAAAGCTGTTGAAAAGCATATAGGCTGTTACAACAGGAATGTTTCCCCACCTAAGTACCATCTGCTCACGAGTGCTGGAACTTGAATCCACCAGTTGAACTGCTTGGAGGCAGCAGAAAGATGCAGAAACATGATCAGAGGGGAATGCTTGATGCTTCTGTTTCTTTCTGGTCCTTTGGTGAAACCATGTGATCCTCCTGGCCTGAGGAAAACAAGAACCTGCCTACTCTTGGTTGTTTTTTTAAAAAAAATTTGTTCTTCTTAGAAGTTGCTAGAATCAAAGCAAATGCCTGAGTATCTGTTATTTCATTTTAAGAGAAAGTCTACCCTGCCTGTTTACTGGGGAGAGTTTGAAGACATAAAGTGGGTATTTGATAGTGGCGGAGAGATCAATGAGACTTTCCCGTACCTGTCAAATTCAAACGGAATGGCCCTTAACGAGGTCCTAAAGTCTGAAATCATAAGCTCACTTCCCTTCCCTTCCCTTCCCTTCCCTTCCCTTCCCTTCCCTTCCCTTCCCTTCCCTTCCCTTCCCTTCCCAGAAGTTATCAGGTCTCAGATGCTGATACCAATGCAGCTCCTTGTGCCTGCTGTTTCTTCTGAAGTTAGGTCAAGAAGAAAATGGAGAGTGTTTGCCAACTCCTTTAGTACCTTCTGTGTGCATTGGCCCCACAGTTTAAGGGGAAAAAAGCAGCTTGGATGTCAACAGCAGAAGAACTTCACTTTGAAGAAGAGAAGAAAGCCCCAGCTGGGCCATTCCCTTATGAAAGGAGGCTGCAGGAGAGAGGAGAGGGAGAAAATGAACTTGTTAGTGCAAGAGCCAGGCTTGACTCCGTGCCTTGCCATTACCTACCTCGTTTCCCTTTATCCAGTCCGCTCAGACAGGGTTAACATTTCTAACAGCAGCAGTTGCAGTGCGAGTAAGTCACTGTAAGACTGCAGCTCATTATCTAACCTCTCATTGTGGGAAGGATAAAATCCCTGTATTTCAGAAGGCTGTAGTGCTGAGTGTCGTACACCGAGAGGCAACGCTGAGGTGCTCGTAGCTGTGAAGATTGCAGAAGCACCATGCCTGTGCTAGCTGGGTGTGCTGGGAAGCTTTTCTTCTAGTAGTTTTGAGGCTTGTTTTGCATTATTTATCATGGCAATCTGGGAGAATGCAACCCCTTGGGAGCAATGAAGGTGTCACGGGCAGGACTCATGTCAAACTACTGTTAGGGACAATACTCAAGGGACAAAGTATTCTTAGTATGGTGAACTATGGATAAGGAGACTCCCTGTGAGTACAGATAGTGCTCACGAATTTAAAAAAAGCTTTGAACTTTCAGTTCAACCAGGCAGTCTCCTGAGTTCCTATCAGCAGTAGAGTAGCTCTGCAATTTAGAATAGTGAGCGAGCCTGTTACAATCCCAGCATATATACTTCTATTCCTAGTTTCTGGACTTCAAACATGCTGAAGCAGAACATAAACTAGAACATGGCCAAGCTACATGGGAAGTTAGACGTAATTGGGATTCTGCAGATAGCACAGCCACCTCACATAAATCCTTAGAGGTCGCTCCTTTCACAACATAGCCAACAAGCCCCCTGGCCAGGGGTTTCTCTTCAGGAGCTGCTAATTAGAAGATATCCCCTGTGACAAAGGAGTGGAGAAACATTTAGTCCCTATTTCACACAGTGTTTCAGAAGTGCAGCATTTTACCCTTCCACTTCACTTTCCTCATGATGTTGCTTTGGGTTTTCTTCTTGTCTGCGTTCAGAGGAGGCTGTTTATTGCTTCTGTTTCTCTCTGGTCCTTTGGTGAAGTTACTGCTGCTCTAAGAAGGAGTAAAGCCTGTCATTTCTTACTCTCTGGTCACCAGCTTACAGTGCTCAGTTTTTATAAAGCTGCTAGAATCAAAGGAAACACCAGAATACCCCTTGTTTCAGTGTAAGAAAGAGTCGACCCTGCCTAGGTGGTGGGAAAAGCTTGAAAATGCGAAGAAGGTATATATGGTAATGGCACAAAGAGCAGAAAGACTCCCCGGGCTGTTTTTCGAACCTCATTTTTTTGGTGTTAACTTCAAGATTTTGACTGCTTGGCAGCAGTGCTATCGCCAGTATGCTAAATTTGAACGTACACCCAAACACATGCATGCGTGCATCGTTCCTTGGGGCTCAATTACTTAGCCTCTTTCTTGGGGCAGGGCTGTTTAGCAATCATTCTGCTTGCTTTAAACTGTAGCTTTTGCCTAGCAGATGCATGGTGATTGCTTCGCAGCAAGAGAAGTTAGTCCTGCCTGTGCAAAAACATGTATTTACAGGTGCTTTCTTGACCGCTTCATTCAGTTGTCTTCTCCTTTTGAGTCCCCATCAGATTTTCCTCTGTATCAGTGCATGAGTGTGAAAGGGCTTCCTGACACCCCCTGTGGCAGCTCCAGCTCTGTGGTCTAAAACAAGCAAGGCTGTGACTCTGGCTGTCCCAGCTTTCCCTCTCAGTGCTGTGAGCTGGGTGTTTACTCTTCTGAGTAAACTGGTGATTCATATGAATGTACTCAGCTATGTGGGAAGAGTCACAGAAGAGTAATATGAAAATTAAGTCTTTTCCAAAGACTCTTCTGCAAGATTTTACTTTGCTTTCCTTGGAAATCTTTGATTTCCTTCTCCAAATCACAAACAGAAAGCCAGATGGGTTTATTTTTATTTTTTTCACCAGCTAAAAATTATAGTTTCATGTGTAATTTCAGGTGAAAAGCCCCCTGCCAAGTTAAGAAAATTAAAAAAGAGTTTTTAGACTGGCCCCTATTTCAGTATTTCTTTCCTTCATAGTCTCTCTTCCCCAGTGTCTCCAAGGTCTTCCTCTCCCCTCTGTCTCTCTGCCTCTCCCAAGGTTCCTCACTTGCTTCCCATCTGCTTCTTCCCAGCTTTGAACATTTCACCCCACCGTGTGGTGTTTGCCTTGTTGCAGACCTTTCTCAGTAGCTTCTCTGAGGATGTTTCTTAGTTTTCTTGAGACATCTCTGTGTCTTTCTTTAGCTTAGGTTTTGATAAACAGACCAAGAAGGTAGGTTGTCTTATGTGATCGTACCTTCAAATCACAAGACTTGGGGACTACAGTGGACAGCATCATTCAGAGCTACCTTCCCCAGAAAACTCTTATTTATATTTGTGCTTTGCCTGTATCCTCCGCAAGACCAGAGCCTACGCCTCATGAGCAGTACACTACGCAATGAACCCAACCGGCATGTGAAGGAGGTGGACAGCAGCATGGGGATAGAGCATCACTCGGGATACATTACCTATATACACATCTGGATGAAGCATATGCATGCTGGGAAAGGCTGTATTCCTCCGGGGTGGCAGCGGCATGCTGCCCGAGTCCTCCACTGGGCAGTCCGTGGGGGATTGCCTGCTTCTTCCGCCTCAGCATCAGGGAGCATCTGTCACTCACTTCAGCCCCCAGGGGCAAGGGGATGCCATCCATCTTCGGCTGGGGTGCTGAGTGCAAGTGTGGTCAGGTGTGGGAGGGAGCCGCAGGGTGGTAATCGCCCATGTGGCACACATGGGAAGCCATCGTTTCCTCTTCTGCTCCCGCCATTTATGTATGGTCCAGCGAATGGCTCCGGCTTCACACTCTGAGTTTTGTAAGGCATTATTTGATTTTACAGAGGGAAGTATATAAATTACTTGCTGAGTTATGCACTTGGTAAGGCCTTCTCTTCTCTTTGAACAGTGTATTTATTTTGGACAGCATTTCCTTGGGCAGCAGGCAGAAGCAGAAGAGGGAAAGAAACATGATTCCTGGAAATATTTTAACAGGGTGATTTTAGCGGCGCTCTCAGGGAGGAGAGGCGGAGCCATGGGCGCTCCGGATTGGAAATCCCTGCTGGGGTTGTGATGGAGGGGGAGCTGAGCCTTGGGGTGGGAGGACAGGGAGTGGGGGGACCTCTGGAGAGGAAGGGCTGGACGATGGGGGCTCTGTGGTGGGAGCAAGACAGCTTGAGTTGAGGGCAAATTCAAGCTTAGCTGCTGGTACCATGTGTACCTCTGCCCAGGTGCACTGCACTCTGGCTGAAGGTGAGTGCTTCTTGCACCACCATATTTCTATGCCAAGAAGGAGCAGCCCAGTTTGGTGAGCAGCCCAGTTTTCCCACAGCAGGATGTACTTAGGCTCAAGCCATAAGCGATTTTCTTTTTCCAAGTTAAGTATTTATTAGAGTGAGCTGATACGCTTAAATTACAATAGCTCTTGTGTTATCAATAACATGGGAAAACTGGGTCAGAAGAGTGAAATGATATGTACAAGGCATACCTCTGGTGCCTAGTGCTGGAGAGATAGAGCTCCTGCGAAACCACCTAATCACCGCCATACAGTCAGAGGGCCATTGAGCATAATGAAGGTCTTACATGGTGTCTGGATCCTGCATTTATGCATTTTAACTTCATAATAATATTTTGGAGAGGTGTATCGCTAGCACCTCAAAGAATCCAAGGAAGTGCACAGTTTGTCACATCGCAGGCTCAGTGCTTCACTTGAAATAGCACATTGTATTTTTCCTAATGTAGAGCTCTTTTTTGGGGGGGAGGAATTTTAAAGAGAGTGTAATATTGTACCATTTTTATGGGTCATTGGGCACGCGCTGCACTGGCTGAAGAGGCACCCCGGTGCCTGGAGTAGTGCAGCCCTTGCTGCCAGTTACTGTCGGCAATTCTGCCAGGGCATTTCACTTTCAGATAAGCCCTAGTGTAAATATAATATAATAAAAGGGGAGGCAGTGGGGACATCAGAGGAGTGCTGGGTGGGGGAGAGAGATGAAGGACCGAAATGCTGTGAGACACACGGATAGCAGCTCCAATCGCTCAGCCACTGCATGCCACCACTCCCTGCCCCCCCCACCCCCCTGCAACCTTTACCACGTGAAGAAGCGATAAAAAACCAAAACACCAAACCTAGAGAATTTTATCAATTGCTCATTGATACAGTCAGGCAGGTAATTGTTCTATAGGCTTAATTGTGCCTGTCCAGAATGAATGGCGTGCAGCTAACGAGCCCTGCGGGGGGGGTGGAAGAACCCTGTCTGCCCCCGCTGGTGGGGGAGAGGAGGGGAGGGAGGGATGTAGGGGTGCAGGGACGCTCGGCACCCCGGCAGCCCAGTCCTCCTCCC
This sequence comes from Pygoscelis adeliae, assembly GCF_000699105.1. NCBI lineage: Eukaryota > Metazoa > Chordata > Aves > Sphenisciformes > Spheniscidae > Pygoscelis > Pygoscelis adeliae. Next base: position 788,171 of record NW_008823963.1, read on the forward strand.
GGGGACTTTCCCAGCAGATGTCACTGTTCACCCACCAAATAAAACCACTTCCAGGCAGTAAAGGGCCCTTGGAAAAAGTCACTGCAGGCTATTACTTAAAAATGAAATACGCCGCCTGAGAAGAACATTTCCATTCGGGAATAAAAGTGAGAGTGGTTTATTTTTATAAAGGTGGCAGGGGACAGAAATTTGCTGTAAAGCTGGAGGAGGGCGTTACTGCGGGAGCTGTGCCTGCAGCAGCCCCCCGGCCTTGCACTGCCGTACCTGGCACACAGCTTTAGGGTGGGCGATGGGGGTGGATGGGCACCGCTGAGGGTGGAGGAGGCAAGCTTTAGTTGGTCCCACTAATGTTCCTGCACTGCAGGGTTTAGTAGGATTTAATCGTGACTAATAATTTAGTGATTTGATCATGACATAATTTTGTGGGATTAAATCATGACTAGCCGTGCCCACACTTTATTTATTTAATATATAGGCCCTTATGATGTTATATAGATACAAAATTCATATTAAGTATCAGAGGAGCTGAATATTTTTCCACTCAGTACATAAATTAGCTGTGAGCAATTTGAAACCAGGCAATTTCTACTAGAAGCAAGTTACATCCTTATTCTCTTTTAGAGATTTTCAGGGTTACTTTTCAGTCCGGAGAAAGGCTATAGGAGGGCTTTGTTTTCCATGCGGTATGGCAGAGCTTCTGCTCTTAGTGAGAGCTCTGCCTGGCACGCAACCGAAGTATCACTGCAGAGATATGCAGATACTGCGATAAAGAAGCTCAGATACTGCGATAAAGACACCAGAGTGACAGGTGAGCGGAAGTGCTGCCCTGCATGCAGGAGACGATGGGTAGCCAGGCAGCTTGCTGGCCTAACGACGGGGATGTAAATGGGAAAACGTGCGCGTTCAATGTGGGACATCAGAAATGTCCACAATTGTATAGCTGCAAATTTCATCCTTAGTGATTCTGCATTTTAAAACAGGGGAGAAAGTGTGCATGAAGAGAAAAGTAATCATCTTACTGCTGGGATATCATTAGCACGTAACATGCTGATGCTGGTAGGGGCACGCAGCGCACACCGGGAAAGGGCAAAGCTGCATGCTACCCTGCTTATCTCAGCCCCCTGGCCTGCAGAGCACTCCTGATGTTACAAAATGCCCTGAAGAAGGGCTTCTTCACCTGAAAACGGGTTCATTTTTTTCCATTCCAAAATCCTGGCTTTTCCTGCCAGCCTAACCTCGCTTGTCTGCTCACCCCACTGACACACTTGTGCTTCAATAACCACAGCAGGCTCTGGCCGAGAAGAAGTTTAGACTGTTTCCCCTCTTGTCCTATGGGAAATCTGTTGCCGGATCCCCCCTCTCGATCCAATCAAGTTTCCAGAATGAATTATTCATAGGCATTTAGCCTTGTGCCAGCATTGTCTTTTGGGTTGAGGAGCTCCTCTGCCCTCCGGCAGACGTTTCTAGGAAAGCAATGGCACTCCCCCCTCTGCCTCTCCTCCATGGGATAAACAAACCAGGCTCTCTGGTTTGCCCCGCACAGGGTCTGGGCTTTTCATGTTCCTCCTTGTGAAGTGGGGTGGGCAGAAGCGGGGTGCTGTGCTGGATGAGACTCTCCAGTGCCCTGTAGATTACTTTTACCAGGCATTTTTTTATTCCTCTAAGGAGCTCATGATGGGAAAGTTTGAGCCGTCACTCATGTCTGAAAGCAAGTGCCTGTATTCAGACTGAAGGCCATTGCTAAGATACTGCCCGAGACTGCCTTGAGGAATCTCACCAGTGATTTCCTTTTAGTCTGGGAGCTCTCCTTACAGAGCCACTTCAGTCTCCCCTTCAAATCGTGCTTCATCTACTCAGCATGTCCTGGCAATAAACTTGGTTTCTGACATTGTGAAACAGCAATGAGGGATGACTGTGTGGAAGATAAGATGTGCAAAACATACCCTGGGTGGGCTGAATCCATTGCTATTTTTTCCATTGTTCATGAAGCATCAATATAAAAACAATTGGTTTAAGCAAAAGAGTCATTGGGCACCAAAACCCTGTAGACCCCGTGTCTGCCTGCAAGGCTGGGTTCCTGCCCTGGGCTCTGACCTTCCCTCTAACTCATACGGTGTTTCCATTAACTTCAGCAGTAGCTGGAAGAGTTTGCTAGGGAAAATATTCAAGGTGGATCATTTCAGGGCTGGAGATGAGACGCCCATGAGATAAGGGGAAGGAGCCAAAGTAGGGCAGGAGGCCGGGTCCAGGTCCTGGTGAGGCGAGGCGGCGGCAGGAGGAGCAGGGCGATGCCCCGAGTGGGCTCGGAGTCCGGGGTTACTCCCTGTTAGCGGAACCACCGCCAACACCAGCCATGTGTGGGAGCAAAGAGCCTGAGTCAGGGTACCCGTCAGTGTCCCAGGTGAGCCACTTCAAGGGTCTTCTTCTCGGAAAGTGGCTGGGTATTTTCCTCAGGCTCTGGAGTGATAAGGCACTCCCTCACCGCCTGAGTCTTATGCTGTCTGAAATCAGATTGCTCCGCTTGCCGGCTCTTGGCTCAGCCCAGAGCCATTATAAATTGCCCCTCATCAAATGCAAAATGCTTGTCTGGCAGAGTTAGAGAAGGCATATTCTGTTCCTCAGGTTTTGCTGTGACTAAAATACACTGCAGTGAATAAATCAGCCTTGTTTGGGAGAGGAATTTATCAGTGTCGGGGGTGTAAATTAGGCATGGTGCAGACCTGGAGTAAGAGGAGAGGGCAAGCTCAACATCTGCACATCACGCTGATGCAGTGTGTGCTCCTCCAGCAGCGCCGGGAAGAGTTCGGCTCCCCAAAGCGGCTGTACTGTGATTTGCTATCTGTGGCCCCAGCATCACCCAAAATAGAGCAAAGAAAACACAGGCGTTAACAATGTTGTCAGATTGGGTCTAAATAGCATGGGACTAAAGGCATAGCATGGGCTTCAGCTCTAAAGTTTAGCAATCTGTAGTTAGATGTGTACATGTGGACACCTGGCTGTGAACCAGGTGTCCAAGCCCTCTTCTACTCAATGGAGATCAAGGGCTTCATTCAGGCCCCTCAGTACAGGTATCTGAGATGATACCTTCACTGGCAGATATGACACCAGTGGGACACCCAGGTCCTTCTGGAGTGGCAGCTGAAGGCATCTCAAGTGGCCCTGTCTAGCGGTGGCACTAACCCCACCCCTAACTCACATTTAGGCACCTGGATGGAGGAATCTCACCCACAGTGTAAGAAAAATACGGTGAAATGAGGCCACCGCTGCCCCTTAAAAAACCCCTCTCTGGATACCTACTCGATTAAAGCAAGCGGTGGTGGGTCAAACTGTTCTGAAGTGCTGCAGGCTCTGTTAGTGGTTTAGGCTGGAAACAGTCTGTCAGTGCATGCCTGGGGCTCCTGTGCATCCTCATGCCTTTCCCTCAAAATGACCCAAGGGAAAGGTTTTGGGACTAGGAAGTTGGTGCAAAAAAATGTATCTAAGCTGTTATGATGGAAAGCTTGTGTTTTGCTAAATTATTCTATTTCATGAAAAATGCCACTTCCTCACAGCAAAATGCAGATTTTGCTGTCAAAAGGCAGGTTCTAGAAAAATCACGACACAGCCAGGGTGCAAGGACTTCTTCACACGGGGCTCTGGGTTGTCTTATGGGATGGATCATCTTAGCTGGCTGCTCACAACATAGCAGAAGCAGAAACATGAGGCGCCTGGATCAGCGCTGTCGTGAAACACAGCAATACCCCCAGCCAAACTTTCAGAGAAAATCTCATGTTTTGTCTGGAAGTTGAACATTTCCATGGAAATACCCATAAAACCTTTTCATTTCTTTACATTTTGATTGAGAAAGGAGTTTGTTTTCTGGCCAGCCTTAGGGAGGACCATCCTGGGAGAGGCAAGGACTCCAGCTTAGGGGTGCTCAGCAAAGGGCAGAAGTCAGGAGCGATGGTGTGTTTCAGACGGCAGCGGTCATCGGCATCCGACCTGGAGTTACAGGGAGGGCTTACAAACACGAGGCAGAGGGGGAAGCCCAGAGGCTGGCCTCGCAGGGGAGGCAAGACAGCATCTTTTAATAGGTGGCTCTGAGCAGAACCGAAATGAACTAATGGGGGGAGAAATGGCCTTCGAGAGGCTTGGAAAAGTGAATGACAGGGTTCATGAAGCAACTTTCTGTGAGAATAGGCACAATGTTTCTTTAAAGCTGTAGATGTGAAGGAGACTGAGAAAATCAAGGCAAAGCTACCAAATGAAACAAAAAATGGCTGAACTCTTCCTGCCATTCCTCTGTGGGACTATTAATAGGATTTCTCTCCTTTTCTTTACCACCTCTCTTGATGAAATATCTGCAAAATACAGCTGAGACCACTACCGCCTCAGTCCAGTGGAAATTGCCCAGTGTGTTCAGAAGTTGCGAAGAAAAAATGGACAGTACAGGCAGACTGTCTGACTGTGTAAGGCTTGTTTCCTTCAGCACACAGGCTAATAGCAAACCTGTAACGTTCACGTGAATAGATGGCCTCTGCCGAGCCTTCCACGGCCATCCAATGCCTTGCCTTGTGGATGCTGAGAAGTCAAACCAGGTCACAGTCTCTTGAGGTGATAGTTTAAAAGTCTTTTTTACAAAGAGTGTAGGGAGGCAGAGAAAGGTCATGCATTGTTCAGGGACAGATTGAGGGAATTAATATCCCTTGCTCTCCTGCTGTGACTGCTGTGTAACAGTACAAGAAGTATTTTGGTTGTGTGATACTCAGATTTACAAACATGTGAACCTGTAAGTAGACCAAAATATTCAGAATGGAAGCTTACATAAAATACTTAAAAGTGCACAGTGTTCTACAAAAAATTTGCTTTTTAAAATTTTCATAGTAGTGACACAAAAATCTTGCTCAAGATTTAACACCTGCAGATAGTAACAGCTGCGTAATCTTGGTAATTATGCAAACAACATTCTAAAGAAGCAAACTCAATTTAACTTTCCACCATCCTTTCCCCCAGCTAGAAACTCGGCACTAATAAAAAAGCCTATCTGTGTTTACTTTAAAAGGGAGAAATGTTGGCAACACCATTTAAACCAAATGAAGAAGATAGAACTGAAGATACATCTCCACTGACTTAATGGCCTTATACCTGTCCTTGGCGCTATTAAAGGACCGTGCGGTAAAAATCTGGGCTGACTTACTAAAAATGTGGGATTTATTAGTTTTTCCAGCCAGGGGAATCCACATTCACACTACTCCATTTAAAGAATTTGATTTTGAACCACAAAAGCTGGGTTATTCAATGCATGGCAGTAGAAAAAGTGGGGATTTGACCCTTTCAAAACTGTAATAACATGAAATCTGCCTGGAATCTGCCTTCTTCCACAGACAAGGGCAAGCCTTACTTTTCATTGTAGGCTCTGGAATGTAATATGTGTATCAGGATACACATATGTCTCAGATAAGAAGTTTCCTGGCAGAAAACCTAGGCTTAGTCTAATGCTTATGGGACTATTGAACCAAAAGGCTAAGCTGTTCTAGGTAACGCTTCTCCCAGAAAACGCTTTCTGATGTTCCTGCTAGTGAGGAACATCTTCCTTAACATAGGAAGTATCAGACCTGAGAACAAACCGTACGATAGAAAAGCTTAATATTTCGAATTAGTTTCTAAACTTCTTAAATAGCCCATATAGCAAAGATGTTCATGAAATGCCTTCTCTAGCTTGGATACACTCCAGCAGAACTCAGTGAACTTTAAGAAACTGGAAATTCAGTTGTGCATGGTCCAAACCAGAGAAAGCTGCTCTGCGTCTCTTTAAAGAGTAAAAATGACTGTCTTGCTTGATAGGTTTTGATGGCGCGCTGACTGTAACCACACCTGCCCTGACCATGCGTGCAGACTGAGCGATGGCAGGAGGAGGTTGTCCTGCATCTTCCTCTCCCAACAGTCCCATGCCCTGGGAGGAGCTGTGTCAGAGAGGCACTGCAGAAAGTGCCTCAGAAAAGAAGGGGAGGTTCGAGACGGTCACCTTTAGGCACCTTGACCCTGTGCTGTTACATCCCAATTTGCAACATGTGCAAAAAACACACTGCTCATTCTGAGGGTTATGCATGTTGAGTCAAATCTGCATTTACTGATAGGAGGGGAAATTCTAGATCAGATAATTCTCACACTGCATATCCAAAAATAACACGGGCACTACTCGCCGGTAGTGGCAAATTGCAGCTTCTTGTTATTTCTGTTTACAGCTTGAGGTTGGTGCTTTCAGCCAGCACGTCCCCGGCTTTGTTTTCATTTGCTTTGTTTTGTTTTGTTCACATAAGCGTAAGATTTCTCCTTTGCTTAGGACAGGCTCTAAGCCCTCTGAATGGGTCTGCCTGACCCCATCCCTCCAAACCACTTTGTGCTTTGCCCTCCAGATTCTTTTACAACTGAGCAGAGTGGATGTTGATACATGCTGTGGGCCAGATTCTGTCATTTTTCTCAGTTGGAGATAGTCATAATTCAAGTTTTGGTGACAGTGTGTTGCCTTAGAAATGCAGGGTCACAATATGGACTTCCAGTATTTGTTGTTCCCCATTTAGAGCTCTTACCAGTAAAAAAAACCACTCATAGGTCCTTGTTGTCAAACACCCTCTAAATCTATGTGATGATATTTTAATTTACTTTTTATTTACTAGTTAAAAATGCCACCTTCTGTGACTTATGTCTTGCAGTGTTCACCAGCAGCCTTTAAATATATCATAGCAAAGATTTATCAACACTTTCAACAATTCCCTATTGGAAGCAAGGTTTTGTGTGAAAAATTAGGAATTACACCGATCTCTGTCACATCAGGCAACAGCCTCTCACTAATAAATTTTGCACCCAGACATATGTACCACTTCTTTAGTTTGTAAATGATTATCATGCTTCTTAATGGAGCAGTGCTAATAATAACAAAAAAAAAAAAAAGGAAAAAAAGACATAAGTAACTTTCCAGAATATGACTAAATAGGACTGAATGCTTTGTTCCAGTATCCAGGACTTTGTCAGCTATTACCAGGCAGTGAATGAACATTTATTCAGCTTTGAAAGGGCTACAAAAGATAAATGATTAAGAAGACTTTTAATGATTAGCTTCCAGTGTGCGAATGTCGTAGCTATGTAGCGTGCCCTGGGTGCAGTGCCCTCAATGTGAGCTGCTGTTTTCTCCTGTCCATCCACATGTCATTTCTTTGCTTGTTGCAGAGCCCAGTATTAGCCAAGTTCAAAGGAGAGTAGCTATAATTTAAGACTCTCATGCTTTCATTTGTTAGTCATCAAGACGAAATTAAGCACAAGGAAAAAATCGTTCAGAGGACTGGGTCTGAATGACACACCTTAAAATCAGGTACTGGACTGAGACAGACTCCATGGCAGCACCGCAGCCCTGCTAGACCGTTTCAGTCATTAATGGAGAGTGACGGCAAACCCAAAAGGGAAATCAGCCAACGTAAGGTCTGAATGGCTTTCAGAAGTGCCTCCCTGGTGGCTACAGTGGGACCTGGGCATGCCGTGTTTCCAGCATGACTACTAAGTGAGGTGAAACCATGCCTTGCTTGCCATGGTTTTCAGGCCCGTTCCCTGTTCAGCCTTTTTTCCTCATTGTTGGTATTCCACCTGGCTTCAGCTAGGCTTTGCTATTTGGAAAATGGGTCCAGTCTTTGCTAAATTTATGCTAAGAGCAAAGTCCTCAGTGCTTATTACATCTGAGAGGAGAATTTTTTTTCCCTCCTTTCCAGGGAAAGGTGCTGGATTTTGTCCCATCTGCTTCTGGGATGGGACTTCTGTGGCTTCCCAGTGCAGAATCACATCTGAGCACATGTAGTGCTCCTGAGGTCTTGGCCGGCAAGCCAGCTACAGCCAAAGCACAGCATCCGATTGCCTTCACAGCTCATCTAGCTCTGCAGGCATTTATGCTTCACGAGCACAAAAATGAATCAGTGATGGTCTGCAGGGTTCAAGCCATTCAGTATCATTTCTCCAATTGGACATCCTTTCCAAACTGAAGGTATCATCAGCTCATCATTGTTTCTGCATAAAGAAATGATGGGCAAAACAATCCACCTATATTTTTGAGTGTACTATGTGAGCCAGGAAGAACCATTATCCCACAGACTAATAAAAGATCTTTTTCAGCTTCTATGTGTCCATGACAGAGGATGCGTAAACCTCAGCTACAGAGCTTGCTCTTCTTTATTGCCTAAATAGCAAGGGAATTAATTGGTGCTGGAAGAGTAGCCACCTATGAAGTTTGATTAGTTGTAGGAGTATGGTTGTCTGTAGTAGGCTTGTTTATAGAACAGGCAGGGTTTTTTTTGTTGCTTTGGTTTGGTTTTTTCCTTTTCTTTTGTAATATAGCCAGTTAGATTCTTGCAACTCTTACTTACAGGGTCTGGCTGGGATGAAGTTAGTTTTCTTCACACCAGCCTGTATGGTGCTGGGCTTTGCATTTGTGGCTAAAACAGTACTGATAAGACACCAGTGTTTTGCCTACCTCTGAGCAGAGACTGCACAGCATCAAGGCCGTCTCTCCAACCCTCTCACCCAAAAAAGGCCAGTAGGCTGGGAGTGGGCAAAAGGCTGGGAGAGACAGCTGACCAAAGGGATATTCCATATCATGTGACATTGTACTCAGCAATAAAAGCTGAGGGGAAGGGGGTGAATGAGAAGACATCGTGGTTACGATGTTTGTCTTCCCAAGCAATTGTTACATGTACTGAGGCCCTGCTTCCCAGGGAGTGCCTGGACACCTCCCTGCTAATGGGAAGTAGCGAATCAATTCCTCTTTTTGCTTTGCTTCCGCACACAGCTTTTGCTTTTCTTATTAAACTGTCTTTATCTCAACCCATGAGCTTTTCCATCTTATTTTCTCCCCCTGTCCTGCTGAGGAGGGGGAGTGAGAGACTATCTGGGTGGGCATCTGCCAGCCAGCCAAAGTGAACCCACCACATCTTGTCAGCCCACCTGATTCTGCCAACAACTTCAAAAGCTTCCAGCCTTTGTGTGACCTTCTGATTGGGTGTTTGAGATTTTAACTGCTGTATTGCCAGTGATGAATTGAAAGGTTAAGTCTTACTGTAAACTACGCTGGGCCTCAGTAGGGACCACGATGACAGCGAGAGTAGGATGGGCCATGAAAGGGATAGGGAAGAGAAAGCAAAAACGAAGGCAAATGCTGCTTGTGATTAAAAACAACAGGGAATCAATTCAGAAGAACTTTTTCTCCTTTAAACTGACGTTAGTTACTCTGCATTTCCATCCGTGCCAGACCCCCAGCTAAAGCTGCACAGCTCGAGGGCTGTTGGCTTGCCCAGCTGCCCGTGCCAGCATTTGGACAGCTGGTAGGTGCCACTGTGTCAGCACTATCCTCGACCAAAATATATACTCCTTACACAGGAACCAGAAAGCAGAGGAGAGCCTCCAGGAGAGGGCTGGGGGAACAGAGCCTCGAGCTGGGGTTTTTAATGACACGGTCTATGAATAGCTTGAGGAACAAGATCATTAAACCTATTCTTGTAGGGATTTGTTGTTACATTTTTTTCCTTTCTTAGTTTTCACAGAACCTCAGTGACTCACCTGAAAATTTTCCACCTCCAACAGCACTCGTGTTTGACATCAGAAAGCTGATCTTTCCTTGCCCCTTTCCAGGAGAAGGCCAGAGGTAGCTGGAATTGGGTGGGTGAACCTGTGCCAGTCAGGTTTTCCTGTTGGGCATTTCAGATGTTAGGACAAGGAACACTCAATAATGCTTAATATGCTAATAGAGGCCATTCTTTTATGTTACTCGTACAGACAGCAAGCCCTCCTTATTCGTTCATCGGATTAATAAGGCTATTTAGGCATCTAAAGATAACACCATCCCAAAAGGTGCCTTTTGGGATTTATCAAAATTCCTGAACAGGGTGAGAACATAGGTGCCCTGCATCCAGACCACCGCTGCAAGGGGCTGTACCGCAGGAGCTGGTCCTGCAGAAGGGTCTTGCTCCGGGGGAGCCGGGGGAGCCAGAGGTGCCAGCAACCATCGCTACTTGGCCAAGAGCAGCGCCCGGGTGGGAGGTGAGGTTGTTCAGCACTACAGGCAAAAGCCACATGTCCAGGCACTTGGTTCAGCTGAGGGCGGCGCTGGCTGGTGCCTGTGCCCTCACAGCGGGGACGTGTGCTTCACTATGTCCTTATTTGAGTGCCGTAAGGTTGGGGGTCCTGCCTGCCTCAAACACACACTGTAAACCTAGTCTGGTTCCCTAGCCTAGGGCAAGAGATTAGGTGTAAGGCAAGGGACTTCTGCTCCCTTTATTTTAATGAATTGTATGCATTTTAAGCTTTTAAGCAATGACTGCATAAAAAATACATATAGTTCTGGAGCCGGGATCTATCTATCTATTTATCTATCATCTAGATAGATAGATAGTTCTGGAGCAGACTTACGACTTTCATGTCCAAGATAAGCATCTAGCTGCTAGGACAAAAAGTCAAACCCTCTCCGTCATCTCTCTTCCTGATGAATCTTTTCTAGACAAACCAGAAGGTATGGAGAGGAGATCCTTCCTCGGCACCACTGCCCCAGAGGGACCCTCCCAGGGGGATTAGGAGGTGAGAGGTGGGCTGGTTTTCCAAAAGAGGGAAGATAACCTGGGACCCCATCCCTTAGGGGGCTACTAATGTAACTATAATAAATTAGCAATATTTGTACGCCTTTTGAAGCTATCTAAGTTTTGCATTCACTCGGTTAACTACAAAAACTGCTTCAAATGTAAAAACTGTGGACATAAAAAGAAGAAAGAAAATCGGAACAAATTCTCCACAATACTTATGGAGTACAATTTTAATTTTAATAAAATTCAACCAGTGAGAAAAAGTCGTATAAAAGTATAAAACTACAGAAGTTATAATTCTGATTAACTATTCATATACTCTCACCTTCATTAAGCTGACCTCAGATGGTACATTCTAGCTATTATCTCAGAAGTACTACCCTTGGGGGAGTATTTTTTCTCCATAAAAGTACCAGTTTTTAGTGGGTTTTATACTTCTCTTCCGCTACTCTACTGACAGAAGTTTGCACTGTCAGCACTTTCCTTTATCTTTTGTGTGTTTTTCTTCCTCATTATATGCTGAATAACCGTGCTTTTTAATTTCTTATAATTGTACATAAATATATTGCCCTGGTAACTGTTCCAATACTTCAATGCTTTGTTAATTTAACATGTATGAGTTTCTGTGATTTTTCAGGCTTTTTAAACTAGTAAAAACAAATATCTGTGTTTTGTTCCTGGGGTTTATTAACCACATAGTCCTGTGATTTCTACAGAAAACTTCCTATGTATTAGACGATACATGAAGTACCACGTATGTAGAAGGTTTGATTTACAGTAACTCAGTTACTCCCATAGTCATAATGATCTACTGTCAGACTTAGTGGTAAACCTGGCTTCTACAGCCTCTAAAGCTTAAATGCTCAGGTGCACATCTTCCTTGCTTAAGCTGAGAAAAAAGAACTCCTATGTTGGCTGTAATTTCTTATTTCGACAGAGATCTTCATAATTTCCTTCGGACTCTGCAGTTTTACCCATCTTGGTATCTGATGAATCTGACTCTGCTAAACTGCAGAGGTTATAATCCTGTAAAACAGCGTGGCCTCAGCAAAAGCTCAGTAGTGAAAGCTGGGAGAACTGGATGTTTCAGAAACAAAATGGAATTTTACTGTGTATGCTAAAAATAATGTAAGTGCATTGCCTGGGACGAGGACTCCCGGATAAGCTGAAGCAGCAAAGCAGAAATCTTCATTTGGCGATCGGAGATGTGGAAGTGTTTGCAGGGAAAATTCTGTTAAGAGTAGTTGTTGGTCACAATTTCTCTGGCCCCAGAGCTCCCTGACGCTTTTCTGAAGTTTCACGGTCTTTCACTGAGCTTCCCATAGGCAGCGCATCCCACAGAACGGCCTTAAGCCCTCACGTATAATCTCTCACCTTACGTGGTTTCCTCACCTCTGTTTCTCAGCATCCCCCTCTTATAACACATCTGCCCTCTGCCAGTCTGTCTTTCATTTTGTCCCCTTGGCTTTCCCCAGCGTTCAACTCGGAGACCTCAGGACAATTTGCCAGCGGGGAAAAGCCAACGTGTGTCAACCCGACTTAGTGCTGTTCCTCTTTGGTAGAACAAATTAGTTCTGTTTGTGTTATACACTATTTGGCCCTGCGTTTTCTGGGGGCCACACGAGGTACTCCTGTGGCTGTGCTTCTGTAGGTGTTCCAACCCGCCCCCCCCAGCTTACAGTGTCTGGGGAAGCAGAGGCCATGCCGAAGCCCACACTGAAGCCCACCAGAGCGATGCTTTTAGAGCGTGAAACTGGTGCCTGTGTTGCAGGCTCTGGGGAACGGCGTGAGTGTTTGTGGGCACAAAGGCAGCCGGGGTAGTGCAAGAGGGCTGCGTGGGCTGGAGAGAGCCAAACCTGGGTTTGCTGTGTCCTTTCTGTCCTTTTTCAGCAAAATCTGGGGTGCAGTATCCCTATGAGATTACCGTGGCTTTGTTTCAGAAGAAAATAATCAATTGACTCCGAAGGAAACCCTGGGAATAAACTAACATTTGTGAATTTGCCTCCTTCTCTGGTGAAACAGACTTATTCATAATGATTTAATAGGCTGATATTCACTGAATTTAATGTAGCTGAAAGTCAGGAAATCGAATCTCTAACTCCAATGAGCTGTGAATTGGACCCCAAATTACCAGTATGGAAACAGTAGTCATTGTAAAGGCATTAGGGTGAGAGTTACCATAACAGGTTAGACCCACTGCCCTGCGCGTGCCCTTGCCAGTGGCCAGCAGGCGATGCCAAGGGCAGATATAGAGGATATATATGGTATTACTTGGCATGCTTTTCCAGCTTCAGTCTCTCTGTGGTTGAGGGATTTTCCTCAGTAAGTAGTTGCAGATGGACCATCATGTTTAACAGCCTTCGGTGGTGTTTCATGAACTGATCTAATCCCCTTTTGAAATGATGGCTATTTCTGCACTTCACATTATCCTGTGTCACGGAGCTCAGCGATACAATTATGTGCTGGGTGAAAAAGTTCTTCCTATTCTTTGTTTTAAACCTGCTGCCAGACCATGTCACTCTTCCCAGATAAATAGCTGGTAGGGAACAGACTTTCCCTATTCACTTTAGCAACAGTGCATTGATTGTGGAGCCCTGTGTTATATACCCCTTCAATCGTATCGCTTCCAAAGTGAACTCTTACTCTGTTTAGTCATTTCCTCATATGGAAGTCATACCATCCTGCTGTCCCTCCGGCGCTGTTTCCAATTGCATTATATTCCTTTTGAGATGGCATTACCAGAGTGGTGCTCAATATTCAATGAATATATGCTCTGGGGATTTATACAACGACATAATAGTATTTTCTGGTTTTTTCTCTATTCTTTCGCAAGGAATTCCCCAAATGCCTTTTTAACCATTGTTGAGCACTGAGTTACTTCCAGAGAAGTAACACATGGTTTCAAAATTTCTTTCCTGACTAGTTCCTTCTATACCTTCTTTAGACTCCATCAGGTATAGTTTTAGGTTATGTTTTTTCCCCATGTGCATTACTTTGCAGTTACTGACACTGAAATTTGCCTGCCATTATCTCCATGTTCCGTAATCCCTCTGCAGCTCTGCACCATCAGTTTCACTTCAGCTTTTCCTCACAGTTGGGTCTGGCTGTTCTGAATCGCTCTGCACCCCCTGTGAAATTTATCGCTTCAATTATCCCCCTTCCCCTTTCTAGGTCATACATAAATATGCTATTTAATACAGGTGTCTCAAATCCTCACTGGATCCTGCTGGGTAATTCACTTCACTGTGAACTTGGACCATATCTGTGTTCTTTGTGTTGTGTCTTCTCACTAGTTACTAACTCAGGAAAATATATTTCCACATATATCCTGACAACTCAGATGCTTAACACTCTTTGGTGAGGAGCTTGTTCAAAGCCTTTTGAAAATCCAAACATGTACACCTCCAAGATACTATCCCTTTGCTTGCATACTAATGTCTCATTTCTTTGGTTTGAACTGAATATTTCTTGTCTTACGTGAGCTCTAGAAGGATTCCTATGTGCCTATGTAGGGTTTGAGGGCTGTTACTCATGTATAAATGCCAGAGAAGCTCACTGACAAAGAGTAACTACAGCTATATGTCTATTTACTGAACAAGTTTAAGTTAATCCACATGAATCAGGTTGGCTTTGAATTTAGCCAATTGCATCAATGCAGTTTATTTGGACAAAGGAAGAGAGAGAGAGAGCTCCCACTTCCCCTTCACTGTCTGATAATGTGTGTTTTTACCAGAGGTGTAGCTTCTCGATGAAGAGAGCAAGGGAAAGGATATTTCCAAGCCCTCCTGTGTCGTAATACCACCGAACAATTCACTTAGAGGCAAAGGCTGCACCCGAAGAAGTGGTGCCTGGACCTTGAACTCTCTATCTGTGAGCTGGTTTTGGCTGGGATACAGTTAATTTTCTTCACAGTAGCTCGTATGGGGCTGTGTTTTGGATTTGTGCTGGAAACAGTGTTGATAACACAGGGATGTTTTCGTTACTGCTGAGCAGGGCTTGCACAAAGTCTAGGCCTTTTCTGCCTCTCACACCACCCCACCAGTGGGCAGGCTGGGGGTGCACAAGAAGTTGGGAGGCAACACAGCCGGGGCAGCTGACCCCAACTGACCACAGGGATATCCCACACCATATGACGTCATGCTCAGCATATATAGCTGGGGGAAGAAGAAGGAAGGGGGGGACTTTCGAAGTTATGGCGTTTGTCTTCCCAAGTAACCGTTACACGTGATGGAGCCCTGCTGTCCTGGAGATGGCTGAACACCTGCCTGCCCATGGGAAGCAGTGAGTGAATTCCTTGTTTTGCTTTGCTTCTGTGAGTGGCTTTTGCTTTACTTACTAAACTGTTTTCTCACTTTTACTCCTCTGATTCCCCATCCCAGCGGTGGTGGGGAAAGTGAGCGAGCGGCTGGGTGGGGCTTAGTTGCCGGCTGGGGTTAAACCACAACGATCTGTCAAAACAGAGAAAGAAGCACCTCCAGCCCATGCCAAAGATGCCACTACGAGCAGCCAAGACACAGTCCTTTCACTTAATAAAAGGGCAGTTTGTAGGCTTTGGTAAACCTTGTAACAAAAGGCAATTATGTAAAGATTTCAGTTTCATCTTTGTCATGCATGCATGAAATAGTTTAGAGTCCATATTAAGGACTATATTTTCATGTTTATGTGTCAGAATAATGTTTGCTTTGGAAATACCTCCATGCCACACCTTTCAAACTCAGATGTCCCTCGTCTGCCAAGAGCCGGACAGGAAGGCAGTTGAAGATGACTGCTATTACAAAGACTTTCATTTGTTTATTGCTTCACCATTTTTCCTATTATGCAAAAATATAATTTGCTAAGAAGTAAATTCTATAATTTTATTTAAGGACAATATGCACAAATCTTAGATTGATGTGTGTTGAAGTAAATCCTAAATCAAAGCAATTATTAGGATGCATATTCATCTGAAGCAGTAGAGTTTGCCCTTCTTTAAAACCAGAAGCCCTATCTTAATTTGAAACATGGCCACTCAGGATAGGGCTGGTTTCGGATCATATCTCCAGTTTTATCTTTTATTGGTCACTGAGCTGAACTGAACAGTTAGGTAGACAGAGCAGGATGATCTTTAACTGCATGGCTGTTTTGCTTAGTCATATAAGGCAGGTGACAGCAAGACCTGAATAAAAGTCTGCGCCTGGTACAGTGAGCCTCAGCTCCAGGCTGCTCTCTGCATGAAAGCTGTGGGGTGGCAAGGAGAGAGGCAGAGGCACCGCCACAGCCTGCTCCAGTGAGGAGGTGATGTTCTCTTGTTACTCTGTACCCCATTTTCCATTGCAATAGTGGACCAGATGTTCAGGCTATCAGTTTGCTTTCCTAGTGTCCCCTCAAAAGGCTCTGTTAACTGAGACTCTGTCTTAGGGAGCTGCAGATGATAAACCAACCATTCCCAGTTGTCGTCTCTGAAGTACCGTGTTTAAACTTACACGATACTCATATAATAAAGCTAGTTATGAATATAGGAAGAAGGCTGAACTGTAATACTTACCATAATATCATGCATAAGATTTATCAATGTTTCCTCAGGGCGTTGTGACAGACAAGCAGCCTGAAGCCAGGAACATGACATTTAACATTGGCTGTTGAAAAGTTCGTAGAACCACCTATGTAGAAGAAAAGAAAAAGAGAAAAGTGACTTTTTCATCTCCTTACTGGACATGGAGCATCAAGTGGTGTCTAATGCCCAGGCACAGGCAACAAGGAGGGAGGTTTCATGGGTGAGAAGCAAGCAAGCTTTGAACATCCTGGCTGGGGCTGGCATGGAGGAAGGGTCTGAGTGCTCCCCCATGCCGCTCTTTTTGCTGCCTCCCAGGGAGAGGGCAGGTGGGAGGATTGAGGAAAAGATGCAAGAGGAGGCAGAAACAATCTCAAAAGAAAAAAGAACTCGATTATTTGGGAGATATTATTGTTTAACCTAGAACAAAAAAACGTAGACGGTAGCTGCTATGGAGGAGGATCTTTTTTGTTAAATATGCCCTTGTTAAGGCAATTTATTTTATCTTTTTATAACATTGTTCCATGGTTGCATATCAATGTTTTAAAATAAACACTTTATTCTTAAATCCTGACTCGTGTCAGACCTGACTTGGAGTGACTTGGCAGGCAGCAGAGCACTCCTCTGGAGGCTTGGCACAGGTAAACCCAGGGACTGAGAGCCCTGGCTAAGCGTCCAGGTCCCTGTGGCATTGCTCCAAAACAAGGGTTGCTCCTGCTGCCATTGAAGTAGCATGGCCCTGGGTTAAAAGTTGGAATCACAGCGGGCTGCAAAAGAAGAAATGTGTTTTACAAGGGAAAATTAGGAAGTTATCTGGTAAGGAGGAAGATGCTTTAGCCCTGAAGGTCTGCAGGGAGTTAGTAATGTACCAGCAGGCCCTTGTGGACTTCAAAAACTGTCTCAGGATTGTGATCTGGTCAAAAGCCCTTCGGAGGACTCTTTTCACTGGTTCCCCAAGATATTTAGAAACAGAATCCCCTGTGCCAGGCCTCTGAGTCTCATGAACCAGAAAATGAAGCCTTCCATGTCTGCAGTAAGCATATCAGAAATAATTGCTGGTAGTAAACTACCAGCAAAGCCTCTCCTTCTCTCAAGAATTTTAGAAATAGATGACATGGAGAAACTTGCCCTTTGTATTAGTTTCATTATTACATGTATTTTGGGCCACAGGAATTGCCTATATGGAGTCATTAATTGCCAGTTGATTCTTATAAATATTAGTCTGGGACACATTCATCTTACTCAACTCAGGTGGAATTTTGAACTTATCGCCAGCTGCAAAATGCACTGCTCCCGCTGACACAGTCAACCTCCACCTGTACTTGCTCCTACAGTTCTTATGCTCTTCATGTTTAGAGATGATTTTTATCACCAGGATATGTTTATGTTTCAAAGCATTTGAAGAGATTGGTTTCATGGAGATTAGCATTATTATTAGAATGGTGCTTATTTTACTAATCTCTATTATGCAACTGTTCAGCCTTGATTATTAATAATAATTTCCTTTTGATAGAAACACTTCCACAGCAACCAATTATAGTGCTTTGTGCAAACACAGGATTATAAATTCCAGTGGGGAATAAACAACAAGAGCAGTGGCATTTTAAAAACAAAGAGCTTGTTTTCATGCAAATGCCTCAGCGCTAAAAAATGGGGAAAATTATATGCTGGAGAAGCACAAGTTGCTTCCAATTAGAATGTTTTTCAACAATTTCCATACAGTGCCTAAATTAAGAACTTAGCACTTGCTGGCGCAGTACATCTCATCTGGTGTTCTTCCTCCGGCAGCAGCCAATGTCAGAAACATGTAATCACAACTCCTACCCAGATCCAGTTTCCCCGAAAAGACTCGTTGGATGTCGGGTCTGGTCCAGTCTGCCTAATTAGGCAGTACTCCACTCATTTCCATGCAGAGAGTTTTTTATTGAGCAGATATAGCCGAAAGAGGATGCCCTGACCTTGCGACTTGTTTACTGGCTCTAATACTGCCTATCTTCAGCAGCGCAGCGGGATCAAATGGTGGCTCGCTTCTGCAAATACTTACATATATGATTAATGCTATAGACTTGACTAGTGTTTTTGCGTCTAACGATAAGCAGAGGACAAGGAATTTGCAGAACCTGGTACACGGCTGCTCTTTGCTCTACAAAGGGTGGTCTATCTTTGAGAGGAAAACTTTACAAACAGCTGATAAAACTTGGGCTTAAACTGGAATTCCACATATATTAGACATGTCAAAGTCTTCAGATTAGAATAAGACATACTTTAAAAATATTTTAAACTGCTTATTTAATTTTTGTTTTATCAGTCAGAAAATTTGCATTTAGCATTTATACTCCAACAGTAGGATTTTTTCCTGAATAAATACAGCCTTGTACCCCTAATTTACAACAATGAATGATTCAAATAACATTTACTTTCTGTCTGCAAAAACAATTCCAGCGGTAGATAACAACTCTGCTAATGTATGCTTTAAATAAGCTTTATTTTGTTGATGTCATATGTGATTATTTGGAAAAGTAATTTTATTCTCTAAGAATTGGCTCGTGCTGCGAGGGACCTTGATCACCTGACAAAAGCAGACATGGGGTTACCTCACGGTAGAAAAAAGAGAGTATAACTGTCTCTTGGGCCTGTTTGAAAGACACAGACAGCACAATCAGAGTGCCTCCATCCTCCAAAGGTCAGCTGTGCTCCTGACGTCTGGAGAGCGAGCAGGCGCTCCTCTCCTGAGATTAATTTCCTTCAATTTCAAAAAACAATTTAAGGTGGTGAGGCAAAGCGAGGATGGCACAGCATATAGATGATTTCTTCTTTGGTCTGGATCTCTGCATTACTTGTGTGGTCTAAAGCAAATGACTTAAAAAAAGAGACCAAAACCCCCACTCTGGCAGGATTTGTGTGTTATGGGCTGTATGGGCTTCAAGTGGAAGGTCCCTGGAGGGATAAGCCATGAACTGCTCAGCTAGCCCCACGAGGGCTGTGTTACGGGAAAAGGTGGCCGTGAGGTGTGGCGGAGGCTGGCGAGGATGTGCCTGGGACCTGGCTGGTGCTGCTGGAGTGCCAGCCCTTTGCCGGGGTACGGCACAGCTCAGTGCACCCCTGGGTGAGCCCAGAGAGATGAGCCTGAAGCAGTGCCTGGATGCTGCTGCGCCTCAAAGCACAGGTGCTGGACCGAAAGCAGCGTCAGGAGCGCGCTCAGCCGGGGAGCGTACCAGGGCTAAGACACCCCGAGCTTTTAAACACCATGTTGTTGTGCAGTTGTGAACTGAACAAAAACCTCATGGGTCCTATTTATTCCAAGTGTAACATGGCTGAAGTCAGTGTGCTTGACCTCTTGGTTTGATGCCCCGCAAATAGCAGTGTCACAGCTGCCTCTTAGCTGCCCGGATTTTATTAACCTTGTCAGTTTTGCTCAGCTATCCAAAAATATTCAGGGAGCTTAAAAAACAGAACAACCACTCTGGCTATAAAATAACTGTGTCTTAACCTACCAGTCCTGTCACTAACAGGGGCAGACTTGGAGTTTCACAGCCACCTCTGTCTCATCAAGGGACTCCAGTAGCAACAATGGAAATACAGGGGTGTTTTCCCCCCAACCGCCCCCGCCCGAAGGATTCCTTCACAATTGCTGTTTTTTATCCTATTTGATAGGCTCCGATTTTCTCTGCTAGGATGGCTCTGCCTTTCCCACAAGACAGCACCTGATCCTGCTCTAGCTGAAGTCAAGGGCATTTTTGGCTCTCGTTGCAATGGGAGCAGATGCAGACTCGCATAGAGTTTTGTTTGGGGACCTCACGGTGCAGCGGGGCTTGCCGTGGGTGCTGTGGTGCTTTCGCCTCAATGGAGTTTCTTAAGTGGCGCAAATGGTCCCTTCCATTTCTTCTAGCGCAGCGGTGTCAGTAAGGTCGACTTTCATCGTTCTGGGACATTGGGGGGGAGAAAGCGCTGACTTAGGAGCAGGACTGGTCCCCAGGCACAGATGCTTCAGTACGATTTGCAAGCCCAGCAGGTTGTGCCTTGGCAGCAAGCAGGCTGTGTGGCAGAAGCATAAAGCCAAGGTTTTTTTTTTCTTTTTTTCCCCTTTTTTTCTTTTTTTTTCTTTTTTCTTTTTAAAATTTTTTCTTTTTCTTCTTTTTTTTCTTTTTTAACTTTGTTCCTATGAGTCTTTTAAAACAGGCTACTGCTTTTAAGCGGGAATTGGTTTGGATTCCTTCACTGGAAGGCATTGCACTGTGAATGTCTGTAGCTACTGAGATGGCCGGTGCTTTTTTCCACCTCTGCTTGCTGTTCTGCAGTGGCCCTAGCAGTCCTGTGTCAGGCTCTTCATGAAACTCTTTCGCTTCCCCTCAAAGCAATTGCAGATTTTAACTTTCCTCTTTTTTTCACTCATTGGAAAAACCCTTGGCATCGTGGCTGTGGTGATGGCTTGAAGAGCGTGCTCACAGGACTAAAAGCCACCACATTTTCTTCTTCACACAAGGCTTCTGTGGGAGCAGGGAAATATCTTATGTGCCAGGCATGAATTGGGCTTTCAGGAAACTCATAACTGCAGGTGAAGACGATTCTATGAGTACAGTTTGACCATCCCATCTTCACCTACATACGCAGAGCCTAGTGGATACTGTTGTCTAGTGATGAGTAAATTAGTCACTGTCAGCCATAATGACACTAAATCTGTGTCTTTACTGAGGGATGTGGGGTGGGGAAATCTTCTAGTGTAAAATGTTTTTTTATTTAGTAGCTGTTTGTGTTGTTTTTCAACACTTATTATAACAATTATGCTGCACTGTGGGCAGTGATCATTTGAACTTGAAGTTTCAGCAGCAGGAAAGAGATCACATACTGGAGCGGGTCAGGAAAGCTGAAACTACGAACAAAGAGCTTGGTATTTTTCCCACTGCTGTAGCTTTTTTTTTTCTGATTCTGCATTATTATTTAGTTCCTGCCCTTCCGGCTCTCGCTGGGGATAATCCTACTGACCTCATCAGCAGATGTATTTTTAGATGTATTGTTTCTAGCTAGAAGGTTGCATTGGAGAGGGCTGTGAGCACGTTACTTTGAATTCGTGCTTTTTGTGATTCAGAATACAGTTAACTGCAGCCTTCAGCACCTTTGAAGGGGATGGCCTTGCTGCTCTTCCGTTGCTCTTTTATGGACTCCCTTGACAGGTCAAAGTTATCTCTGTCAATGAAATAGTCTTGGGTTTGGCCGCTTTTGATCTGTAACATATTCGATATTGTTAATAACACTGCTAAATAAACAAAATGGTTACCCTGGATTTGACTCTGTAAGAAACAGAAGGAAAGACTGTGTAACATGGAAATACACACTTAAAAATTAGTATTTATTATGCAGCATCACAGAGCCATTCGTCCTCAGAAAACACACTGACACTGCTCAGCTGTCTCACGGTTTAGCCGTACACTTTCTTACTTGAGTGATAATGTTATAATCCAAAAAGTGCCTGGAAAGCTGTGATGCCAGCTTTCTCCTGGACCTCATTCTTCAAATCAAAATTAATTTTTGGATATGTATGCATAGAAAAAAAAAGGTGGAAAAAGTTGAGAAACTATTATAGAGGACTTGTTTGTTTAATACTCTTCTGCAACACGGTGGGACAGACTGCTGATAGCTACCCATACACCATACCCTCCCCTTTTCTGCTGTCATCGCTGACCGTAAAAGCGTGCCCTTAATTTCCCACACAAATGCCACCAGGTGGCTGTATCTGTCAGCTGTAGGTTAGGAGGTGTTTCGGGCAGAGGAGAGCTCTCGGCTGCCAAGGCTGCCACTTTGAAAGGAATGATGTCTGTACGCCAGGCTCCCCTCTGGTAATGTAATTGTGGCTGCAAAGTTAATGGGAACTAGCAGTATTTTGTTTTAAACCGCCAGGAACAACGACGGGACAAGAATTGTGACAAAACCTGAGAAGGACACAAAAATCGGTACCCATGATTTAGAAACTTAGGGTGCTCTGGGATTCGGCCCTTCTTTGTAATTAACTTTTCTCTAACCTCTGTCCCAGGGTTATTTACTTCTGATATTTTCAACAATAAAATAGAGCATTTGTGTGGAATAGGGGCCACTTTGAAATAATGAGGGACAGCCCTCAAATAATGAAATTGAATGACAAATTACAAAGTACACTGGCTGATGGCTATGCAGACACGCGTGGCCAAATGCCTCCCCCTCTTCCTCTTTGGGGCACAGTCTCCCTGAGCTGGGTGACCCCATCATCGAGGTTTCAGGTGTGTAATGTAATGAAAATACACGTGCTTTTGGGCTGTGCTGTTGGACATCCCTCTTCTCCAGCTTTCCCGAGGTGTGCAAGGTTTAAGGGCAAGGCGATGGAGGATGTCTCAGCAGATGCGGTGTCACCTCCTGCTGGCCCAGCCCCAGGTTCTGGGAGCATCCCAACCACATCCCTGCTGGAAAAGGGGGGGGAAATTGGGTCTGTCACGAACAGGGAGGCATGCCCTACATGTCTGGCCCAAGTACTAGGCCCCAGCAGCCTTGAAAGGGAGGGAGGAAGCTCCCTGGATCACCTCTGCCACCTCTGCCTTGTCAGAAGTGACCTGCACCATGGCCAGGACCCTCACAGGGCTGCTGGGAAAAGCATCATCATTTGCTGTGCAACTTCACCTCCTTCTCATTGCCCCTGTCTGCTGCAGAGAGAAATTCCCTCGGCTGCTTTGCAGATAGTGTTATATATATCCCAAATGCTTATTGCCTGTGTCTATATGGATACCTATTGTGTAGCAAAAATAAACAGAGGAAGATAATTAATCCTGGATCCCCAGTTCCCTCACAAAAAATCAATAAAGAGTTTTCCTTGCTATGTTTCCAGGTAAGAGAAGAGAAGACAATCTTCATTACGACTGACAGTCTGCTTCCCTGGAGCAGAAAGGTTTTCTTTTACATCTAGCGGAGAAAATACAGCGTTTTGCACCTGCCCGATGCTGTTGCTATGGCAATTGAACTTTGCACTTATATCGGAGACAGCAAAGCCCCGGGAGTATGTACAGAGAAAACACAGCAGCGAAGGGACTCTGCTGGGGGCTGCCGGGCAGCTCGGGGCTTCGCCTCACTGTTTCCCCATCCAAAAGAGGGGTAATTTAACTTTTTAAATAATTTTGGAATGAACCTCAATTGAGCAAATGATGTTGGTTGGGAATCTTCTTGCCAGCAGGTTGTGTTTGGGCTGCTTGCCCATGCTTCTGGGTACATAGGTCTGTGGGAGCTGGGCATGCCTTTGGGGCCCCGCCAGTCCAGGCTGCCCTGACGCCTTGTGCTGCGGTGGGGCTACCCCTATTTGCAGCCTGTCCCCTCTCATGGCCAGACATATGGGTCATGGTTAGCCAGCTGTAGGCTTTTTAAAGCACTCACCATTTTCCTGAATTCCTTCACCGGTGCGTAAATCTTCCTGAGGTACTCTTGCAGGTGGTCCAAATCCACCCCAAAGTGCCCAGGGGCCATGCAACCGTCAGTGCAGTAAGATGCAGGCAACCTACCCCCACCACCTCGCTTCCCAAATGCCCCAAGCAAATGCACATTTGGGCTGAGGACTTCCACACCAGATTTAGTTCCAGAATGACTTTTCATTGTTCAAACGCAATTAACAAACTAGGGAGTGTGTGTGGTGCAATGAGCACCCAGAGCTCCTTCTTGGCTCAGCTATTACTTTGTTATGAGAGCACCGCATACAAAGGTATGACAGATTGACCTTAATCAGTGATCGGTACGCCATCTTGCCAGGCATTGCATACATCAGGAGAGAGAGACTTGCCCTGGAGAGAAATCCCTGTTTATCAGTGTATTTCTGGCAACAACTGAGGTCTATGATGTGATGAGAGGTGCAGCTAACAACTGCAGAGTGCTGTGCACTCACTGGAAGAAAGGAACTTCAGTCGTACAAAGTGTTATTGCTGTTAAAAGACAATTTCCTATGGAAAATAAACTGTCAAAGCTCAGAGAAATGTTATAGGTGAGACATTTCATTAGGAGAGGATGACTGATGGAAATTAAATACTAATCAAGCAAGCTCTGAAGCAGTATGCTACAATCTTTACCCTCTAGGACCTCGAAGAACTGGTTTTCTTACCATTTCTACTTCAGCAAATAAAATCTAGATGATGGAAAAAGTCTTCTGCTTTAAACTACTTGCCCTAACTCTGCTAGCCTCTAATTACCTTGGGTGAGAGTCATCCCATTTAATGTCAGTGTCTACATCTCATTTAGCATGTTCATTTTGGCTACTTTTTCCAGGTTCCCTTTGTAGTTAGTGGAGAGACACAGGCATCCCTCGAGAGTCATTCCTCTCATCTCAAGGTAGACGTCTAACCTAGATCTGATGAATCTGACAAGTGCCTGTTCCCCTCCCTGTTTCCCAGGTGGAGCTGGTGCCACAAGTGGGGATGGGGACGGTCTGAACTGGGCATTTCTAAGCTTAGATGCGACAGGTCTCACCCTCCAGGTCAGCAGAGAAGCAGCATGGCAGAGAGGCAGGCAAGGCTGAAACCCAGCCGGGATCACCGTGCTTCCCTGAAGAGGTCGGGCTTGAATGCTTGTGGTAACATAGCACGAGACAAATAAAAGGAATAAAGGGAAGCAGAGGGTGCTGAGCTCTGAATACCTGAGCCAGCTACTTATTTCTTCCAGCCCAGCTCCCCCACAACACAGGAGAAAATGTTCCTTTGGTTCTTTTCCTGCCGTGTTGGTCCTGTCTAGTAACACAGTCCTTCGTTGGACACCGTCTCTTTCTGTGGGTCTCCACAAAAAAACCCTCTTCTCATCTCTGAGGGAGACTGTCACAGAGCAAATAATAAGCTGGTCTGACCGTGTAATTATAACAAAATGAATCCCTCAAATGGCAAGAAGAAGGTAACATGCACAATGGCTGAAGGAAGAGCCATTTCTTCCCTACTCACCTTTAGCTTTCTATTCCAATCAGGCAGGCCACACAGGAAATTTGAATTAGCTCCCACAAAATGCCATGGGAGCAGGGTTAAACCAGAGGTTAGTCTTAATAAAGGACCAGTCAAGAATCTGGCTCCTAAGGGACGTCGGTGGGACTGGCACTTGTGAACCTTGTGTGCCCTGACATCAGTGCACGCAGCAGGTGAGGACGGACAGGTGGACGTTATCACCAATGCAAAGTGAAGGGGCAGGCAGGACGGTGATATATGTGCCAATGCATTGAGAGAGGGACATGGATTTTTAAAAAACATTTGACCCCCTGCCCCTCTCCCTGAGGTAAGTATGGCTTACGCTTCACCTTCCATCCATACACCGGTTTCCCTTCAAAATGAACATATTGTTCTCTGCAGAGGCGGACAATTTGCTGAATTTCATTTCACTCCTTCAATCTGCTTAATGAATAACAATGAGTTTGAAGGTTTCACTGGATTCCAGCACTGAGCTGAAATTTGCATTAACAGGTTTGCAGACCTCGCTTGATTTTTTGTTCTGCCTGGATCACCTGCCTCTTGCCTGTCCTTGCATGGCTAAGTTCTATGCCAGCAAACTAAACCAGCCCCTCCATTTTCCCCTAAAAGACAGGAACAAATAGTCCAATAGGATATTCTTCAAAGAGATTTATAATGCCAAAAGTTACTGCGTGGACAGATTTCACTCTTCTGGTAGTTAATATGACTAACTTCTGAATTGGATAATTGCTATGTGCTGGTGAGTTCATCACTCCAAAACAAAAAGAGATGTGGGTGTGTTTATGTGTGTGTGCAGGGCATTAATGTGTACCAGCCATCAAAAAAGAGTATATCTTCAGTCTACTACTGACTTTGACTCTTTTCCAAATTTAAGTGGAGGCCTTCTGTTCTACAAATAGTTGAGGAGGCACTTAAAGCCCAGTCAAATGTTGATGGTCTTTCGGAGCCTGTCCACCATTCGTCCTGGGCAGGTGAGCTCTGTTAGCACTGTCCAGGTAAGGGCAAAGGTCCCTGCAGAAAGGACCCAAATACACGTGGCTAGATGCACGACTAGAGTGAAGACACAGTATTTGCAACGGAAAAGCTCACACTCTGGCAAGGCTAGTTGTGGTCATCCAGGCTGAATCTGCAGTGAAGACATATGATCAGGGTAAAGGTGGAAGTGGATTCTAAAATAATCCTTCTTCCCTCGTAAGTGATTCTTATGATTTCTGGTTATCCGCTCATTTAAATATGCTTAGATAATTTCATAATGTAAAAATACAGGTATTCATAAACCTTTTTCATTTATAGATTCTAGCAAATAGATGTTTAGAACTAAATTCTTGAGCAAGTCAGGACCAGGCTGCTTCAGATCTTTCCAATAGCATGGACTGGCTACAAGACCAACCACTCACAAGTTGGAGGCGGAAGGGAAGACTTCCATCCTGGGCATTTTCCATGGGGTCCAGGAAATGGGAATGTCTGAAGATTATGGGGATGCTAACCTCCCTTCACTGAAGACCCAAGCTTCTCCTAAGAGTTAATCTAAATCCTACAAAACACAAATGAATCCCACTGAACTTGAGTCCTTCAGAGATAAAATCCAATTTCTTGAGTCTTTCTCGTATCCCAGAGAGACTGTAGAATTGGAAATTTTCAAAACTGGTCAGGACAAGACTTTGAACAATGTTTTGAAGTTAACCTTGTTTGGAGCAGCAGTTTGGACTAGATGACCTTCAAGCTAAATTTCCATTTAATCCATCTTTCTCTGCTGGGGATTCTCCACAGACAGTTTCCATCTTTCCTGAAACACAGTGTACATACTCAGACATTGAACTACAGCTGGGCTTTGAACAAAAGTTATTTTGGATGCTTTGTAATCCTGTTCATACACCTCAGTATTATCTTCACAGAACAATTCTGCCTCACGTTCAGCCTATGATGGATGCATTGTAACCCCTACATCCTTTCCTGCACAACTCCTACTGAGTTTTTCCCCACCCAGTAGGTCTCTAGTTGATCATTTTTGCATACTTGAACTAACTTGCATTTATCTCACTGAGTTTTGTGCTATTTTTTCAGCCTACATCTCCTGTTTGTTGAGATAATTTTGAATTCTAACCCTGTCTTTTGATGTACTTTCACATCAAAGTCCCCTCAAAGCTTGGTATTTACAGATTAAATAACCAGGAGGTTATTAAACGCTTCCTGATCTCTCTCTCTGTTGCACCTACTTCTTACAAATAAACCACAGAGGAAACATGAAAGACCAAAGGAAGATATTCTTTTGCTGTTGGATGCTACTTCTGAGCTACATTTTCACAGAGAAAAACAGAATCCTCCGTTATGGCCACCCCCAAAGAAAGGCAGTGCCATGCTCCAGATGATGAGGCAGTTGAAATCCTACCGGGGTGAAGGGTCGTATCCTGAACCAAGCCAGCTAACACACTTGAGACACACATTCCCCTGCTGAAGGGCATGGTGCGGAAGGAGCGGCATGCCCACAGGGGGATAAGCCTGGCACTTGCAGCCAGGGAACCTAGCAGAACGAGAAAACACCAGGTTTGTCGTGTATGGCTACATCTGCAAGTGCCGAGAAGTGCGCATTAACTTCTTCTGTGGGGCTGCTGCCTTCCTTCAGAGAGCCACGCTGCCTACCTCCTCACGTTGCAGGGTGTCTCAGCCATCTCTGTGTCTCAGGTCCATGGCTTATTGGTGCCACCACATTCCCTAAGTTTTTTATTTCACCCACACAGAAGAGCATCTTGCACGGCCGTTTCATATTAACCAGTGTGTGGTTCACAGTCAGAGGGGCCGTCTGTGCTAAGTCCCGTTTTGACTGCTCTTCTGACGCTTCTAAGAGTAGCCCTGCTCTCCTTGTTTTTCAAATATTATAGAGCCCCTAAGACTGTGCAGCACATTTGTTAAGTGAGCAGAATTTGTTCCGCATTGATAACACTCTGGGAACGTAGCTCGGGAGCTAAATGCTTTTGCCATGTGCAGATGTCAAGCCCCATAAGGCTACCATGAGCCAGACATGCAAATGTCACCAGTCTGTTAAACTGGGGGTGGGGGTGTTGTGGTTTAACCTGGCAGGCAGCTAAACACCACACAGCCGTTCGCTCACTCCCCGCCCCCCAGTGGGATGGGGGAGAGAATTGGAAAAAAAACCCTAAAATTCATGGGTTGAGATAAAGACAGCTTAATAGGACAGAAAAGGAAGGGAAAAAAAAAATGATAAAAGGATATACAAAGCAAGTGATGCACGATGCAATTTCTCACCACCTGCAGATCGATGCCCAGCCAGTCCCTGAGCAGCGGTCACCACCCCCCAGCTAACTCCCCCCAGTTTATATACTGAGCATGATGTCATATGGTACGGAATACCCCTTTGGCCAGTTTGGGTCAGCTGTCCTGGCTGTGCCCCCTCCCAGGTTCTTGCTGGCAGGGCATGAGAAGCTGAAAAGTCCTTGACTGGTGTAAGCACTGCTCAGCAACAACTGAAACATCGGTTTGTTATCAACATTATTCTCATACTAAACACAGCACTATGCCAGCCACGAGGAAGAAAATTAACTCTATCCCAGCTGAAAGCAGGACAGGGGGGAAGCTTACATGGTTATCTCCAATGTGCTGAAGGTGTGAGGAGTATTTCTTTATAAAGAACTTTCAGACTTTTAATCACCCCTCTTTGTTGGCTCCAGCTCTTCCTATCTGAACAGCTGGGAATAACGAGGCACAAAGGCCTGAAAGCAGATCTGTAACCTTAGCTTTGCAAGGACCCAAGGGCTGGACCACCTCTGCACAAAGCACTCCTTTGGAGAATACAAATAAATTTGCTGCAGACTTGCATCACGTCAGTGAGTATAGGCAGCTTTCTGTCATGTGTGGTGATGGGTCAGGAAGTAGCAGTTTACTTCCAGGATGATACTACTGGCCCTGAGCTGATTCCCTCAGTGCTGGTTGGGGGTTTCTGCACCAAACTCCCAGTTTCGACAAACCTCTTTGTTGTTGCAGGCCCACGTTATGTTCATGAAGGTATCTGTGCACAGGTGCAGCATAAAAATGAGTAGGTGTTGGTGGACGTGGGATGGTCTGTTGAGGAGAGCAGAATGGGTATTTCTGCCCCTTGGTATGGCTTCTTCATAAACCAGATAAACTACCTGTGGCTGAGGGAAACCTAGCTGTACAAATAATGTTTTGTAATTAAACAATTAAATTAATTTGAAAATGTTGCTTACAGTGCTTCGGTCCCACTGGCAGGGTCCCCATTCTCTTGCCATTTCTTCCCTCTTCCTGATCTGGACTGGAGGAAAGGTTAGGGAAGCAGTTTGTCCCAACACACCCTGTCTGCAGAGGTCTGAAAGGGCAGCTGACATCAGAGGAGGTCCTGGTCTAGACTCAGAGCCAGCTTTTCCTCTGGAGCGATGGACCTACTGCTTGCCCCCGTGTCCTGTCTTCCCTCTGATCCTCTGCCAGGCTGTAGCTCTTCCAGTTACCGTCTTCCACTAAGCTCATTCCACTAGAGAATAACAGTCAGATCATTCCTGTTCTCACAGACTCTGTTGTATTAGTAGCAATAGGCCAAATTTCAAATATCTATGTAGTAGAAAGACATATAACTCCTACTTCTGCATTAGCTCAGTTCACTGTAGAAATCCAGTTTGTGTATCCAAGTACAGACTTAGATGTTCAAATGGCAGACCCCACAAAGCCTTTATGTGGAAACTGTGATGCATAAACCTACATGACTAATGTCAGGTGTATTTTTTACTCAGAAATCATGTTTTCTCTCAGAGATAAGAGCTCTTTGAATAACTGATAGGGTAGATTTAAGACTCAGTGTTTAAATGAGGAGATGATACGGACAAGTACAAATTCTGCTTCTCATGGCTGAGCCAGCTACAAGGCTTTTGCTGGATGTCTCTCAGGGTAAAGCCTCCAGAGGGTATCTCTGCACTGCTGAACTGGGGTGTACCATACCTGTGTCCATACCTGCACCCTTACTGAGAATTTTTTTTGGGGAGATTCAGCTCATCTAACATATTCATAATTGTAGGTGTCTTCATCTCAACTAATGACTCTGGGCTCCCTTTATAATCAATGGAGTGAAATAGGCAATTTTAGGCTGTGACTCATCTGACATATCTTAGCATCTACTTTAGGATGAAGTGAATCATGCTCTAGAGCTGTTCTTTTTCTTTTTTCTTTTTTTTTTTTTTTTCTCTCAAGGCAGCTAGGAATACTAAATTGGGCAGATATCTCTACACAGCTCCCTCCCCTTTCGCCCTAGAATGCATCCAGATCACAAGAGCTCCTTTTAGCCTCTGAATACATAAGCTTTGCTTCAGCTTTTTCATACACCGAGTTTGCAGTCTGGTCACTGCTTTGCCACGACTTTTACAATATGTTCACTGGTGAAGTCCTTCAGGAGTGATCCCACA
Organism: Pygoscelis adeliae; assembly: GCF_000699105.1. Lineage (NCBI taxonomy): Eukaryota > Metazoa > Chordata > Aves > Sphenisciformes > Spheniscidae > Pygoscelis > Pygoscelis adeliae. Next base: position 818,667 of record NW_008823963.1, read on the forward strand.
ACACTCTCTTCCTACATCTCCCCATCATTCTGCAGACGTTCCCTCCATGTGCTGCCAGGGAGCTGAGCAGGACATCACAATATCTCCTGTGCCTTGCGAATGTCTGTAGCCTGCAAGAAACACTTGTGTTTGCCTAGGGCTGCCTTCTACTCCTACTTTGTTTCTACCTCCATGTTTTCATGGTGTCCAGCTGACACCTAGTTAAGTGACAGTTAAGCACAGTCCCATCCTCAAGCTGAACAGGAAGAATACAGCAAACACTGTAGTTTCGGGAGAAGGAGCCATATTTCAAAGTCACTTTCTGCGCGAATCTGATCCCAAGTGAGCCCTGCAGAACGCAGGAGGAGAATTCTTGTGGAGAGATCATTTATTGGCACCTGCAAGAGAGCGTGAGAAAGGCCTGTGTGTGCCATTAGTGTTCCCAGCACGAGCTGAGAATCCCATTTTCTTGAACCTTGCTAGAATTTCAAGTATATCTGCAATGGTGATTACCCATAGATATATTACTTCTGTAATACCATTGCCAAATTCCCCTAGCAGGGCCTCAACTGGTGGCTTGCATAACTACGTCATTTATCCAGGTACCGGAGGCTAATTGGGTCCAGATAGAAGTAATCACTTCTTTTTGCGTCAGTACGGCATTGGGGTGACAGCTGCCTGGGGTAAGCTCATGATACAGATCCATAGGAATTTGTTCCCTCCTGCAGAAATTCCGGAGCCAGAATACGACCCCATTGTGGTGTGTGAATTTGCTTGCTCATGAAAAGCTGCTTTGCAGGTGGGGTAAAGAGGCAATCACAGCATGCATCATGCTGTGCAAATATGTGATTCCCTCTGCTCTTGGAGATCCCTGACGATCCCTGCAAGTCCTAAAGTGTTTCTTTCCCCATCAGCCTCTCTGCGTGAGGGCTTCAGCTGCAACTGGGAAGCTGGGTTGTTTCACCCTGCTATGAGATGCCTCTCTGAGTGGTGCAGAGGGCTGTCGAACCACCACTCTATTGTGCGGCAACAATTTCCCTCTCTCAGAGCTGCAGAGAGCAGAAGGCAGTATCCATTGCTGCTGTGCCAACTGCTGAGCAAAGAGATCATCCCTCATGCCTAGAAAGGCTCTGCTTTTATATCCTCTGTGCAAGGGTGCCTGTGGTAGCTCCCCGGACTGCACACCGATCCCACAAACTGGAATGTGGAGGGGTCAGTCCTGAGCAATAAATTAACGCGGTCTGGATGGAAAAGGGACAATCACCCAGGCTGGGCCAGAGAAAAGCTGTGCTGACAGACACCCTCGCTTCCCCAAATGGCAAAATTAGGAGATGCAGGAAAGCATGGGGTGGGATGCCTCCTCCAAGAGATGTCCAAGAGACTTAGGATCACAAGGTTCATTTACCTGACTGGGATTTTTCACTCTTATATCACGTAGGAGCTTTTGACATCTGACATCCTTTTCTAATCCTCCAGTCACTTCCCATATTTCTTACTACTTGTTTTGTTGTTTTTTTTTAAAAAGATGGAAGCAGCTATGGTATAAAACACTTTTGGAGAAAAGGGAAGAAATAAAAGCAGGGGGACAGATTGCAATCTATTGCTAGTTTCAGAAAAAAACAGCAGTTCTATTACTGAAAAGGAATCTGTAGTGCAATATTAAAAGATAAATTTCTTTGAGAAAGAAATTACTCTAAGAGAGATGAATATTCTATTGCATATGTGAGATTGGTGTTCATCCAGGAGAAAAAAGGACCTTTTATAAGGTCATATGAAACATTTTCAGCACTAGAAAATGTCACCCATTTACATTCCACAGTCTTCTTTTAAATATTTTCTAGTGCAGAGAATGGTTTCAGGCTAAGAGAGCTCGTTCACTAGAATTAATTTTCTCTTTGGTTTGCACACTATGTATAGGCAAAGGTGTAGTTCTGCTGTCTGCTAAATCTGAGCAGTGTTTAACGACAAAAGCAGCCCAGCCGAAACAAACAGTCTCTTTTGTGGAGGAAGAGATAATTCAGTGAAAAAGTGGCAGAGCCCTAACAAAAGGCTCAGTCCTGAAAGACGCTTAGCGGTCTGGCACTGGTCCCACGTGGCCCCCAGTTTGAAACTGCGGACCTAACCGTGTCTGTACCGTCAAGCACTTACTTCCACGATGCAAGAGCAAAACACCCCAGATCCTGCAAGATACAGGCCCGAACAAGAAGAAGAAAGAACCTGAGCGCAGCTTCTGGGGATGACAGGGGTTTATGAAATGCTAAGACAGCTGGTGAGGTAAAAAAGTTGACCTCAAGAGGTACCCAATTTATGTGCAATTGGTGTGTGAGCCAGACAGTTTTTTTAATAGATAATGACTGGTGAGGTAGCTCTATTCCAACCAGCTGGTATCCTGTTCTTCATCTTTAGATATAGGCTGGAAGCAATTAAAGTTAATCCTATTATACGTGCTACATGGAAGATTTGGGAGCCAAAAAGATTGCTTGGCACTTGTTGTAAATTCTCTTTCTCTTTTTTTTAGGGGGAGAGTCAGGATATTCCTTATCTTCTTTTAAACATTAACACTCTGAAGTTTTCATATTCTTGCAGATTCTGGAATTTTTCTTTCTGACTTCAGTGTATTAGACACTATGTCTTGAATTCCCTGCCAGATTTGAAAACGATGACAACAACAACAATGATATTTGAAATCCAATAGTTTATTTTTTCAAGGATACTTCTCACTGTCTGTTTCTGGAACTTTTAAATTGCCTGATTTTTTAAATTAATTCCAATCTTGGTAAAACCGGAATGATAACTGCAAAGAAATATAAGACTACCCCATATCCACAGAAGTCTATCCAAATTTTTCAATTTCATTGACTGTTTAAGTAAGCTGCTTTCAGTGACCATTGACTACTTATTGCTTTATGAACATTAAAAAATGACCATTTTGGGTCAGACCTTTGTGGACAGCAATTATTCCCCAAGCGTGGCTAATCCTGGATGCCTCAGGAAGAGGACCAGGACATACTGGACATTTTATTTGATCTCCAGCCACTCATAGCTGAGGGGCTTGCCACAGGGATGCTTCCTGGCGTGGTTTCTTGGCCAACAGCCCTCTGGGGAGGACATGGCTCAGGACTGCCCTAAGCCTAGCAATCCTCCAAAAAGCTTGTACCAGAAGTTTTCTGGAGCACTCTTCCATCTAATTAATCTTCGAAAAGTAGTATCCTTTCCCAAATGAAAGCCAGGAGTCATTGCATGATGTGGATCAAAACAGATGCATATTTCTTGGTTACTCTGGAGCATTCACGCTGGAGAAAAATGGACAGGATTAAATTGGGGTTTTGTTTCTTGCTACACATCTGTCTGTCAGCCAACGAGTCATGAGCTGGTCAAAAGCTGAGGGGATGTGGTGGCTGGAGCTGCTTTTGAGACACCCTTTTCCCATGCTCAGGATCGACAAAAGCAGCTAATGATTGTCTCTGTGCTGAGCCATGAGCATGCACACGGGTGTCCTGCACCCCTTTTCCCCCAGGAACAGGGGCAATAGCTCCTGGCCAGCTCCATGCCCGGTGCTGCACCTGCAGGAGGATGCGTTGGCTGCCGAAGCATCATTTTCCTCCTGAACATTGTGCTCTTCAGGGGAAGGCAAGGGGCACATGGAAATATCCCATGATCTGTGGGCTGCCAGCTGGACCACTGTGAACAGAGGCTGATATTGCCCCATGAGCACAGACAGAAAGAGGCCATCCTTCCTTCTGTGGAAAACAGCAGAACGATAATTCTCTTGTTTCCTTATAAGGAGATTTTACAGAGAATTTTAGTTCAGCCAATTTTTGTCGCACATTGCTTTTTAATTGTTTTGGTCTCTTAATTAAGTTCATCTGCCAGGATTTACCCAGAGAACTGTATCTAAGAGCTCTTTTGCTGACTGCAAACACTTGTCTTTGAGAACATTTGTTCCTAGATTTTTGGTTTTGCTCTGTTTGGATTTGTCGATCAGAGTTGTCAAAGGTTTAGGACAGGACTTCTGGTTCTTTTAAGGAAGGCTTTGAAATATGTAACTGGCAAAGTTTAAGTTTGTATAATGATATTAGACATTCCCACACAGCCCTCCCCCTCCAAAAACCAAAAAGCACAACAGCAACAGATCAGAGGTGGATACAGATTTGCTGAGCTTCATAATAGCTACCTTAGTGAACCTGAGCCCAAATTCCATAACTTGAGATGACTCATCGTCTTGCAACAGAGTCATCCAAAACTTGGCTTTGTGTGGTTGTAAGGGAAACTTCCACAGCTTTGACATCTCTCTGATTTTGTTGTGCTTACACAGTTAATTTTTAAAAGGCAAAACAGATGCTACTTTGAGAAAATCTATGTAAAGAAATTAAAGGAAAAAAAGATGATTGCTGACTGAACTAGAACAAAAGGAACAGTATACAGAAACAATTTTTTTTTGGACTTTTTATACACTGCAAGTACGTAACAGCTAACATTGCTTTTATCAGAAGAAATACAGAAATAAGAATGGTCCCTTACACCAGTAAATCTTTTTTTTTCTCTTCAGAAAAGTTTTGAGAAACCACATTGGTAATTTTAACTTCAAGTGGTTGCTCTTTCTTAGATTTTTGAAAAGAGAGTCCTCTGTGTAAAAACCCCCAACACTTGGCCCCAAATTATATTCAGTGTTTAAATATATACTGTTGTTAGATATAACGCATGTGGTCCTGCCCTTGTATTTCAGTATTCATACCGATCACCTCTCATTTTCTTTTTCCTGGGTCATGAAGAATTATCTGCACCTGTCTGGCTTCAGAAGAACTGCTGTCATTATTTATAAGATCTCTGCATCTTCCTTATATTTGCCTCTACAAATTATCAGTAATGGAAACCCAACATGATGTACAACAAGGCAATTGCTACATTGCAGTTTCTCAGTCTGTGTCTATCAGGAGTAGCCTGCTCCTGGAACACTGGGTCCAAATTTCCATTAAACACTTCCAAGAAATACATAAATGGTTCCAGACATTCGGGGTAGTGAAACATGTCTAATCCTGAACAGCTGGGACACAACTCCCCAGCAATCCTAAATAAATCTTCCCCAAATCACAAGGAACGGTCAATCTCCCATTGTGGTCAGGTCTTGAAACACCTAACCAGGAGACTGAAGCTCTCCAAGGTTCACCGTGTCCGTGGAGCAAGAGGAAGCAGCACGGCCAGAGAGACAGATGGCTGCATGCATTTTCCAGCCACATTGTGCTGGAGAAGCCTCTTCACCTCCCTGTGCATCTGATTAGCCTTATAAATCCTGTGGGAATCGTGGACATAAGGACTGTCTATGTATTTGTACAGTACTTGGTGAAATGTTGAATGTAGTGGGCAACAGGGTTGAGAAAGAATAAAGAAAAGAAGATGCCAGTAGGTGATGGCTAAGGAGGAGTTCAGTTCCCATCTGGACATTCCCAGCTAACCTATATAAAGTGAAATGGCTTTTTTAATGTGTACATAAATTCCTAACCAATCAGTCAAGCAAGCGGCCTCATAATTAAAGACAAAGGGAGTAAGCAGTAAGCAGTAAGCATCCTGCAGTAAGCAGGCATGTTGGCAGCAGGAAAAACACAAGAAAAGAAAAAGGGAGATGTATCCATTTACAAGGACTGAATTTGCCCTACAGAATGAAAAGTGTTGCTAGTCTGCGGCAAATGACACTGTCCTTGTACCTTAAGCAGCCACAGTCCCAACAAGTCTCTGAAGAGAACTCCAGAAAATGAAAAAAGTAAGTGTCAGACATGCTCTTTTAAGGAGATTATTTTTCCAATCCATCTCTTATGTAGAGGGAAACTGATTATGTCCCTTCTCAATCTTAGAGTTGTTGCAAGATTTGCCATTTTTCTAGTCTTCAGTGAACAGAATAATAGTTTGCTTTTTGCTTCACCTTGGAGCGAAACACTGAAACCTGGAATTATTGCCACCAAACAGATGGGGATATTTCTCATGAAGATGAAAAAGCAAAGACTTAATAAATGAAGAACATTTGAGAAAAGAAGGTTAAAGCAGGCTCTGCTGCACTGTGTTTGGCATTACTATTTTAACAATGTAGGTGGGTTACAAACTATTATTTTTTTATGTTTCAACTGCTGCAAAGCCTCTGAAGGGATGGGTGGATGGTGTTCATTTTTCACCACAAAGGACCTACCTGACATGGTTGCAGTCTGGTCACAAACCTGGCCATACTCCAGCATTTCAGGTCTCCCGCAGCTCTGTCTTGGCCAAAGGGGTGCAGTACTGCCAGCCCTTCCCTGTGGCTTCAGCACCCCTTCCTTGGGGGTCTGTTCCTGCTGGGACCAGCAAGTCCGTTCCAGTAACCACCTTGAGACTGGGAGGCAGCCAGCTCAGGGGTCTGGTCTCTGGCTTGGCTTTCCCCTTCCTCTCTGTCTGTTAAGAGATGTTGGTGGACAACGTCACCAGTGACTTTGTGTTTGTGACCAGGGGCTGCAACTGGTGCAAGTGTGAGAAAATCAGGATGAGGGGTACAGGGGTGGGGTCCCAGGACAGCCCGTGTAGTATAGCTGCACCAGGGTACTCTGGATATACCCTGCGTGCCTGCTTAGCTGTTTCCACCTAACTTCCTTGCTTGACATCATTTATGGAAATGAATAATCCGACTCTGTGGTGACACAGTCTGTGCTACATAAATTAGCTATTTTTTGTCCAGTGTCTTTTTGGCCGAGCAAAGAGTCTCAACAGAGGAAACTGAATTATTGTTTTATGTGTGTGGTGCGTTTGTTTTAAAGCTGAAAGCATATTTTATTCCTTCAATTTCTAGTCAGCTGAAAGTTTTCTTTCAAAATTAATATATGGACAAACTTGTCCCCTGACACCAAACATGAAGAATTTGAGACACAGCAGAGAGTTTATCATAAAGTCAGCAACCTGTGAAAGCCAATGCTCCTAATAGAAATTTATAGATTTTTAATTCCAGAAAGGACATTGTGAATGCATAATATGACCTCTTGTGTAACATAAGCCATAGATTTTTGCTTAAAAATTCTCACCCGCCTTAACTAAACCAAATCATTTTGAAAAGATAGCTGGTCTCACTTCAACAACTCAAGTTTTAAAGACATACTCTGGTATTTGGTTTTTTTTTCCAATGGGTAATTACTTATCGTCATAACTGTAATACACATCTGTCTGCTCTGGAAAGACCCTTCTCACATCCAGGTTCTTCTCACAACCGATCAGCTCACACCCGTAAACAAATAATTTCCTCCTCTTATCCTGCAGCCTAACCAGAATGAGCTCCCTCATGTTTGATTGAAGAGCTAGATTTTACAAACCTTGAATCATTCTTGTTGCTGTGTGGTGTTTTTTTTTTAATTATTTATCTGGTGTGTCAGCATCTTGTTCACTTGCAGAGAAAGTGTTCTTTCCTCTTTTGCTTCAAATGGTCAAAAAGTATGTACAGCATGTTTTGTGGGCCCATCCATCCTTGAGAATACTGATGTTGGCTAGCAGATCTGTTTCATTTCACCAAGGCCTCTTCCGTTTTTGCCTGCACAAGGAGTAAGTCCTTCAATCAGTGAAAATTTGCGGTGGGTAAACAATGAAGCAAGGACATGCAGCACCACATGCAGGGGAGGGCCTTTCCTTTGTGGTCGTTGGAGCTATCTGTAACCCATACAAGTTATTCGGGTTTGCATGGTGCATTTTTTTTTTAGACACCTTCATGTCCTGGTCTCACAAGGAGGTAAAAATTGTCATTGTATTTGGCTGGAAGAATTCATGGATTGTTTCACTGTATTTTAGGGCTTGCATGTCAAATTTAGGTGAAAGAACTTGAAGGGACTCCACATTATCTGTAACCGACTTGAAAACAACAGAAGACACAGACTGTTTTCTTTATGGATGCACATTACTTTTGGCAAATGACAGAGTTCTAGAGCTACTTGCCATGGAATGGATGGGCCCAAACGAAAACACCATTCTCCAGCTAGGAAAAATCATATCAACTAGCTGATCTGAAATTTGCTGTATAAAACTGACTTGAACAAAACAACAGATTTAAGTAGCTTCAGATTTTGTGGATATTTGGATCATATTTAGAATGTGATCAAATTTAGAGGCCTCTCACTGATGACAAAGAAGGTTGCAGAAGTGTTTGATGCTCAGCACAGGCTGACATGTTACAGTCATGAGATTAAACGTTGTGTTTCAGAGGATGCCTGTTACAAAGGTGCTGAGAGTAGATTTCTCTGTAAACTGTAACTAACCCTTTCTAAAGAGAAAGCAGCAGCAGCATTTGTTCGTGTCCATCTATTGAAACCTATCCTGAAAAGAAAAATTCAGCAAGGTGCAAGCACTTGTTATTCTGTGTTATACCCCATCCCACGTTTCCAGGTGGTTACACTAGAAAAAAAAATTAGGGAAGACAGTCTGGTGCCAATGAGCTTGGAGTGAAGAGGAGCAGAAAGCACAATCCTGTCAGCACTTTGTGGAAACCAGCAGAAACTTTGAGCAGTCCAGAGTTTTCCCTTTAGTGTTTGATCAAGAGACATTCTTTACATTATTGCTTTAACTTTTCTACTCTCTCGCCCTTCCTCCATCTCCTTGCTAGCCTTTGAAACTAGTTGCTGGTATGTGGGGGAAGGGTAGCCCCCAGTCACTAGCAGCATTACTCTGCATCAACTCTGAGCATACTTCACCTTTCTGAAGGAACAGCTTTTAGCTTCTAGCTTTTCTTTTTAGACTTTGGTGATACTTTTTCTTGTGAGTGTACGTATTATTTATACTGTTAATGAGTGACAACCAAATGCCGTTTAGCTCTACAGCAGCTTTACAAAATGTCATGTTTTTATACTAGATTGTCACATTGTTCTTGGGGATGAGGAGACTATTACTCCACTAGAAATCTCAGTGACTTAATTTGGACCACTGGTGGAGCGGCCCCACGGACAGCTCAGCCTCCTCCTTGCTGCCAGTAAGGCAGTTTTTAGAATGAATGAGGACCCTTTGATCTCCGGCATCTCACCCTTGGTAAAACAGCAATGTCACCAAAGCTAGCAGGATGAGAGTTTGAGCTTTTGTTGGAGTGTTAAGCAGGCCATTGTTTCACATTTCCTACTCTGTTCCTTTAAAAATTCCATTTGATCTAACTCCACTGCTAGTAGTCCAGATATAAAGCAATTCCTTGGGGCATGAATGCTATTCAGACAAAATAATACCAATATTTGTCTGCTTTTCCTCCCTGGTATCCAGCATCTTTGCCAGCTCATTTTTCCTCAAAGCGGAAATAAACCATTTCTGGAATTCAGATTTTCCTGACTTCTTGGAGACAGGGAGTATCAAGTGTTCTAAGTAATGTTTCCCTTTGAAACCTTCTTAAAATAGTCTTTAAAATATCTGCCACTTTTGAAAGGTTTAAGGTCCCTGGGGGTGTAATTCTGCTGACACTGATGGCATCTGCCAGCAGAAACTCTGGTTCTGCAATTTCTTCTGTGAGCTGCATTGCCCTTTGCTTGGTAAGGGAAGCTGCATGAAGTAGGTCCAAACCCAGCCATAAGTGTCTTTTGCTGTGCTTTTCTCAGGCTGTGACCAACATTCAGGCAGATCTGATGCTCATCTGACAGGGGTTGAGCTACTCTGGTTAGCTTGTCATCGCTCACAGAGGAGGGAGAGGGTAGTCCTCAAAAATATTGGGTATGGAAAAAGACAAGTATTTGATCATTTTCCTGTGGAACAAGTCCTCCCAAGAAAACGACTATAAATCAAAAAGCAAAGCTCTCTCACATTACCAGAAGAAAGGTATAAGGCTCATAATTCTTACTGAACAAATCACATGCAAGTGAGTCATTCATAATTGCTTTATAAAAATAGTGAATAAATGCTGTCTTATTCTGTACCTGATTAAGCACGTGTATAACTTTAGTCAAAAGAACCTGTCTTGTGAGCACAAAGTTGTGGGAATAAGGCTCAGTAAGAACAGCACCTTGTGGAAAATACGAATCCCACAGCCAAAAATGTCTTTGGAAGATGCAGTTCTCTTTCAAAGTATACCTGCTGCAGGAAGATTTGCTTCTGTGCCGGGGAAGAGCCTGTGCTTGTGATTTTAGTCTATCTTTGTGTAGATGAAACTGGCTCCCAAGTAAGCATGGTAGAGGCAGGGATTTTATCTATCTAAAAATTGATTTCTTCATGCATTTGTTGTTTACCTGCCTGGATACTAGATGGGAAAGATGGGTCAAGTGTGTTTTCTCTTTGGCTAGTTAAATTTTTGCTCATAATACTTTTTTCTCCCTGCAGTGAAGGTATCAGCTAAACTCTAAATACAAAATAAAACCAAGCCAAACACTCGGATACAATGTCCTAGAAAGGGAAAACCTGTGCCATGCTGAAGTTCCACAACTGCATTTTTTTAAGTTAAGTGCTATCATTTTTTTGCCAGGGCAGTTCACCATCTCTAAAGCCAAATTCAGTCCAAGGAATAATTTTCTTTTTCACACACACATGTAAAAGTCAACATGAATGTATGACTTTGGCTTGAAAAATAGTTTCTTTGACAGGTATTGCCTGAGAGAGCCAAGCAGTCTTCAGTCCACCCACCTACAGCTCTCCTACTGACAGGTGAGCAAATTCAGCACTCCTCCGATCAATATTTCAAGAGATTGCATGTGAAAAGAAAGCCTCAGAAAGGTCTTGCAAAGTGGAGCATGGGGTGTTAACATGGATGGAGGGATAGCAAGTCCGTAGACGCAGTCCTGATGGGGGCTGCCTCTCAGCCCTGCCTTGGCTGAATAGTTCCGTTATCGCCTATGTCTTACGCACTTGACAGGTTCTCCCCTCTGGACCCCTGCAGGTGGAGGTCTGCCTGACGCATTTATGCACTCCAGCCCTGTTGGCTGTCAGGATCCCTGTCAGGATCCAAACTTGGACACTTAAATTTATGTGTCCACAAGCAGGTGCCTCCCGCAAGGGTGGCAGCTCAGCTCCCCTTGTTGGCAATGGGGATCTTTTCAAGGCAGTCTGAGGACTGTCCAGCACACCCTAAAAGAGATGTCTACATCTGGTCAGTGCAACTGCTCTTCAGACCTATATAAAAGCACCTAAATTTAAGTGTTGTAATCTGTGAGGTATGTCCCTGCTGTGATGGGTCTGTAGAGGACATGCTGCTGCCACCACTCCTCCTGCTCCCAGTGCAGGGACACCAGGGCTGTCCCTTCCCAGGAGAGGTGGTGCAGGTTTGTGTCCCGCCAGAGGGAAGGAGATATTTGAGCTATCGGTGCTCCTGTACTGCTGGTGTCTTCCACCCCAAAATGCCTCTAAATACTTTTCCAACATACAAATTTGGACATCAAGAGGATACACAAAGCTATTTCTTACAAGTAGGCACACAGAAAGGTGCAGATGCCTTGTTGTTGCTTTTAGGATGAGAAGCAAATGATGAGTGAATGCAATATTCAAAATACTAGGGATTCATACATTTAGGGCATTAAAGGTATTTTTCTGTAAATCCTTTGTGCAAGAACATTAGGCCCAGGACTAGCTCACCTAGCTCTTGGGGATATCTAAAATGAGTGAGCCTCCTAGGCCAGATCTGGTAAAACGAACTGCTTTTCCAGGCCTGATAAGTGTATTTAGGACCATGGCAGTACTGGTACCAGGCAGAAATCCAAGTTCCTCACTTGCTACCAATGCTGTCATAACATGGTCTTGCTAGTCTTCTGGGTGTCCCTTGGCCACTACACCATGTCCTAAGAAGATGCGGGCAATCCTCCTCTCCTCTGGGGCTCAAAGAAAACTCCAGCTGCTCTGGCAGCTGCCCTGGAGGTGTCAGGCTTGTGGGGAATAATTGGAGGAGTAATTAATTGCATTTGCTGCCAAGGGAAGTGCTGTGCACGGCAGCCGCCTGGAAGGGCTGGGCCATGGTCCTGAGCCCATGTGTCAGGTTGAGTGGGATGGCATCCTCCTGGTTTGATTCTGCTGACAGGATCAAGCTGGGATCTGGGCCTTCTCCCAGCGCTGGGCACCGTGGCAGTTCTGATTAATGCTGTTGTCACATCCTGCATTGATTCTTTCAGCTCTCCTTGTCCCCTTCTCCTGCTTGGCCTACTTCAGGAGACAGCTGCTCAGCAAGAAATCCTCCATCTCTCCATCACAAACAACGTGACCTACCCAGCCCTGGTCTGCTCCACAGAGTGGATGCGTTTTGTGCCTGATCTGTGGTGGGATGAAGTCGCATGCAGAATTTCGCCATCTGTTTTGCCATGTGTTTCATCCTTGGGCAGTGCAGGGCTGTTTTACCGCCTGCTGGGCACCCACCCCACGTGGCTCACGGGTGGTTCACCCACCATGGGCACCATGGGTGGTTGGCGTTCCTGGAGTGACCACTCATCTCCAGAAATGCCACTCACTGCTTTCTAAAAATGGCTATTTCCTTAAATACCATAGAAATGTAATAACAGTGAATAGTAAAGCCCCCATGCCCTTTCAGCACAGGGTTACAACAGGGATCCACGTTCCTGGTATGGCACCTTGCAGCTCTGAGAAGTTGCACAGAAGGGGGTGAAGGGTGTGAATAGGCTCAGAGGAGGGGAGTCACCACGCGTCCACCCCCTCCAGCTCCCAAAGCGGCGAAGGTCCAGCTCTGCGTTTGGTTATGCATGTTACTAAATGGGGATGCAGCTGTTAATTATTGGGAAACTGTGATACATGTTTGCATGTTGTTAAGAGTCTTTTTTATAAATGGTCCAAGACCGACTCCCGACTTTGCCGTCTGTGGCAGGAAGACGGCAAATGTGGACAGGCAGCTAGTGGCCTCGGGCAGATCTAAGCCAGGCCCAGCGCGCTGCCCCGTTCTCCCCTGCCCGGGGGTAAGACATTTCCACACGAGATTTCCTCTCCATCCCGGGGCCTGTGGCACAGGCTGGCAGCAGGACTAGGCCAGCCCAGGACTCGTCCAAACGTGCACTGCCGGCACATGATAAACGTGTCACACAAACGTCCTAAGCGGTACTGGGTAACGAGACCAAGTGCACTAACGAGAGAACAAACCCAAGTGTCAACAACAGGCACAGTCTGTGTGCACATTGCATCCCTACGAGTTTTACCAGTGTATGTGTACTCCCCTGTAAAATTATCTTCTTTGTTGGTCCAGGAACAAAAGAGAAGTTCTTACAGTAGCCCAAACATGCCGATTTGATTAAAGGTATAACGTGGTTTTAGTATAAACTGGGGCCTTAAAGTTAAAGAGTGATTTTTCACCACTGGATGGCAGAATCTTCCTCTGGTCTAACAATATAATAGCAGAACAATTGCTAAAATTAAAGCGAAATTGGAACTGTCATAATCAATCCGGTGTCTGATCAAAGTGGAAAGATCTACTGGAAATGTAATTGCAGAGGCAAAAATTATATTTTTTAGAAACTCCTTTCTGACTATAACATCTGACCTTTTAATATCTGTCCTGTTCACATGAATTACAGGGCACTTGTTCTGCAGATTTGTCAGTGTCCTCCAACATTGCCCACTTTGTCAATGTGATGTTTATGTCTACACTGAGTATTTTTTCTCCTGAATCCCATATTGCGTCACGACTAAATGTTTGAATTACAGAAATCACAACACACTTGGGAGATGTGTTTAGAAAGATGCTGTAGTTGGCAATATTATAATCTCTTAAAAACAAAAACATAATAGTAGGTACAGGTGCTCAAGTAATACAGTGCTTGGACCAGCAATGGCAATATTTTAAAAGAAAAACATATATTTAATTTCTATTGAGAGGATGTGGTATTTTGAACTCGTTGGAACTTTTCAGGAGTTACTTTTAAATAGGCAAAAATAAATGTCTAGATCCACCATTTCTTCTTTTACTTAGAGTGTACACGGAGCAGCTTCATTGGACTGTGCCTAAGCAAAAGGAGAATAAGGAAATGAGCTAAGACTTCACCACTGCCAAGTGGGAAGACAAACTTTGTCCTTAACCTCAGAAGGTTTGGTGTTAGTTTCTATCAAGCACAGACTATTAGTTTCTATTAGCAGAGACTATTAAGTAATTCTGAGTATTGTTAAGAATCGAAAACTCTGATTCTTTTCTAAGACCTGCTTCCACGGGGTTGTATATCCATGTAAAGTGTTGGTGACGGTTTTCACAGAGGTTTGAGTAACATTCAAAATGAAACAAATCTTGTAACACTTGGCAATCATTGTTTTAAGAGCACATTTTTTAAGTGTTCAGACAGAAAACTTTCCCCCAAATGATCTGTATGGAAAACAAGAAGTTTGCAGATAGATCAGAAAGGACAAAAACCAAGGTGTGACATAAACTGTTTCAGCGCATGAAACACCCACTTCTTCATATCTTTGACTTCTGCAGCATCCTGTGGCAATGAGTTCAATGACTTCATTATATACTTTGTACAGAGTATGTCTTTAGAAGTCTTTGTTCATGTTATTTTTACCCCTTCTTTCCAGGTCATTTACGAATGTCTAAGCTACACCTTTTTGTTGAAGTGATTTTAACTTAAAAGAGCCAAAATAGCATTTAGACTGGTAGGAACTGACATGTGCTTTGAGTCACTATTTCAGCAACAAAATACACAGGCTATTCCGGAAAAAGTAAAAGAGAAAGCAAACAGGGCAGTATGAGTGCAAACAAAACAAAAGCCATGTAGACATCTCCGGAGGGGTGGGGGATACCACTTGCGTTGCAATGAACCAGGGATCTTCCTACATCTCGGCAGATGCCGTGCTGGAGCAGTGTTTCAGCAGGCAGCGGCAGCTCACACGGGCAAACCCCAGTGAGGGGCTGGGAAGCTGCCTATTCTCCCCCCTCTGGCAATTACCACTTGGCTCAGGATTACAGCTTGCCTTGATTAAAATGACCCCCGTGGATCACCTAGGATCTGGCCCCATCTCCCCTCTGTGCCGAGCAGCTCTCCTGGTGTGTTCTCCAAAGAGCATCTTAACCCTGAAAACTGCAGAGCTGCATTTCCTCTGTGCAGTGCTTGTCAAGGCGTGCCAGAGGGTGAGGGCCTTGAGAACATCTGGATTATAATTAAACAGGAATTTACAGTAACTAGACCTAAGTGGCTTGAACAACAAATTTACTGCTGATAAAGCCAGATGAGTTTACCCAGATAAACCTCTGTGTTTTCTTCTGTCCTGAAGAAAATGTAGCTTTGTAATTTATATTGGAGGAGCACTGGGAAAGCTTCTTTTCCACTTGAGGGCTAATTGCAGGTCCAATAAAAGACTTAATCCGCACCACAACATTACCCGGCAGCGTTACTCTCTGCCTGCATGCCGGGCTCAGTGGAGAGACATAGGATCCTAGCTGCCAATTAAGAAATGCAAAACCAGATTCAGGGCAAATAAACCATCAGTCATAATATTTTAAAATACCCTATTAAAGGCATAGTGAAAGTACACAAGGAGTTTGCAGTATGGCCTGTAGTTTATTTTTCTAAAGGCCTCCTCATTCAGCAGAAGCACGTCAGGGTAAATTCCCAAGTCACCTGGACTCAACGCTTGCATGCCACTGATACTCATAATCTGTTAACAGGGTAGGACATTGATGTTACACCTGAATTAAACACACCTGGGACTGCTCTCTGGCCAGCAGGTCTGGGGCCATACTCACCATATTTTCCAGTTTCTTTTCCCTTTGGGAGCGGGACAAGGGCAGCCAGCCTGTGCACTCAGGAAGTGCACATGCTGGAAGTGCGTTTCCCTGACCATGACCTGACGGGCATATCAGGGTCTCTGCCGCTCTCCCTGCGAGACCCTGCAAAGGCCAGGCCGTGCCTCTTCTATTCCCTATTTTCTCACAGAAACCACTGTCTGCTCAGTCCTTGGCCTTTTATTTTTCTTTTTTTGGGGGCTCACCTCCCCCAGGGATGGTACAGATCATCATCTACACAGGTGGGAATTCCTTGAGGTGTCCTCTTACGACTCACATCTACAGTAGTATTAATGCTGATGTCTTACACTTGCCACATCTCTGTTGTCTTGCAGTTAGATGTCATTTTTGATGAACAGCAGACATCATTTTTCCTCCTTTAACGCATGGGGCACTGCTAATGGGGGGGGTCCCAATGCACCCGCTAACAGAATATGAGACTTCGGGTTGCTCATTTTGAGGGCAGGTCTTGTGTTGACACCACACAGCCCTCAGCTGCCACGTCCTCATCCACCGCATCGCGGATTCGCTTTGGAAGGAGCCGATGGAATAATTAGGCATGCCAAAGCTAATGTTGTGAAATCCTTGGGTATAGCAATGTTTCAAAGCACAGTCATAAGTGTCAACAACTTCAGCAATGGAATGAGTTACAGCAAAACTATGGCTTAACCCGTCATGAAGAGTAGCCTCTGAAAAAATAGTAATCTTGCCTGTGTTTTGCAATGTATGTATTTGGTGGAGGTCACATTGGGAAGTCACTGCTAAGTGTTTAACAGAAAAAATGGTATACAACCTAGTGCTTATAAACTAATCCTTAATTTTTGCTTGTGCTTTCAACATTTATTTATTTTTCCCATTTGCTGTCTTTCCTTCTGCAAGGTTATCCCTGCTGTATGAATGTCCCTGTGACATGCTGCTGTCTTGCAGCGTTAATGTCACAGATACGGGGCTTCGTCTCGCTGTGATTCTGTTCCTGTCTGTAAAACAACCCAGCTAACCTCAGAAGAGCACACGAAAAGCCCTTGGTCCTCCCTTTATCAGCATCACCCAATCCATTAATGACAGGCTAATTGAAAAGCCTTCACTTATGGCCTAACCCTGCTCAGTAAGGTCAGGATTAAATGTAAGGGTTTCCTTAGCTGAGCTCCTCAGGGCTAATTCCTTTCCTCTGGCAGAAGGACTTGTGAGAGGGGATTCCAGCTTGATGTCTCTCAGTTGTGGGGAAAAAGCCCCAGCGCTTATCTCCAACAGCATTTTCCTCCAACAGTTCAAGTCCTTCTCAAGTCCCTTCTAAAGGCTTAACTGGCCCCTTTGTTCTTGTGCCAGCTCTCTGCACCGATGCAAACCATCACCTCAGGACACTAAATTGTCTGGTTTGCCAAGGTGGAAATCTGCTTGTGCTTCGGAAAATGGGGTGTGATTTGCAGAGGAATTTGGGAATGGATGGGAGGTGCCATCTCTGTGACTCACTCTCTCAGGCAAAATGCAAAGTAAGGTAAAGATTGTGTAGCAACAACAGGGAATAAATAGGTTATCTGTTCTGCATAGCTGTTATCCAGGGAGACAGGGCTACAGCAAACGTATTCAGTGACAAGTCTCCTTTTTTGCCTCATTGCTGGGCGTAAAAATCACCACTCCAAGCTCAAGCAGGCAGGATTTGACACACAGCGTGAAGTCTGCTGGTGGGGTTTGGCCAGGATAAATGAGGAGACATATACACGGACCAAAGTGGGTTTGTGCTGAGAGGAGCACCTGCAGTTCTTGTGGAAGAAAACTACAGGGAGGTTTCTGCAAATCTAGCTTTTTTATTTTTTTGTAAGAAAATAGAAAATCTTCATGGCAGGGAAGTGAAACTCCCCCAGTCTCTCCAGAAATGGTGGCTCACACTCCTCCAGAGGTTCTTATTCCCTTGATGGTCTTTGGAGGGTAATGAGGTGATCTGTGGAGGACTCCTTTCAGCTATTAGTTTTCCCAGGATTGAGTGGTACTACAGAGAATTAAAGCTCCCAGAAGACAACGGCCATTCCCACAGCCTCAATACATTTTATTTCTGTAAGTGGAAGAAAGGCTCCAACAGAATTATTCACCCTCTCCCTGCCCCCCATAACTTCCTTTATCACTGCTCTATAAATTAAAGCTTGCAAGGATTTCTTTCCCAAGCAGCCTCTCAGGGCAAGTGCAAAACTCATTAAATGAAAACAAATATTCAACCCTTCCCTGTTATTTCCCTCCCCAGCTGACCTGTTAAAAAAAAAAAAAATCATAAAACGGAAATAGAAAAAGGTAGGAGTTTCCTTTTTTGATAACTAAAGAGAAAGGCCAAGCTGAGCCCTGGTGAAAGCAGTGGGGCCATCCATCCTTCGATTGACACTGACCGAGAAGGGAGAAGCAGTCTTGGAAGTGGGTGCGGGGATGCTGAGCCCCAGGGATAGCTGGTGGACAACGGGGAACGAAGCACGTGTCTCCTCTTCAGAGCACAGCCCCAGACCACCTCTGGGTGCAGGCCTGCGTGCAGGCAGTGTGTCCACCAGCAGTTTGAGGAAAGGCTCGAGCTGGCCATTTGCTGACTGTAGATGTACTCAAGGTGGCTCCAGCCATGGTGCAATGAAGAGAACCGCCATGGAGATGGCCACGTGATGCCAAAGAAAGCTCCCTATTTGAGCTCTGCCACTGTGAAAACACAACGCCGTCGAACAAAATACAGTGGAAAACAGTTTCCTAGAAACTTCAGGGGGACTTTACTGCAGTCCATGGGTGCCTGGAACAGTGATATTTCTGAATGGTAAGTTGCCAGCAGTGTGCTGAAGGGGTTTGGTAGGAACACCAGAGTCCATGTGGCAGTTTTCCTTTGCCCTGGTGTGAACTAATGTCTTCATGACTCTCTGTCAGTGAATTGTATTAACTGCAGTTCAGAGTAATCGGTCTCTCTTGGGAAGTTACTATTTGACTTTCGCGCTTGCCCTTACTAAGTAATACTATAAATCTTTGAATCGTCTGGCTGCCTTTGATCTAGCTGCAAGTCTGTTGAATATTTGGTGACTGGAGTGGAGGAAGGAGGGAGTAAAGTACTGCTTTGCTGTGCTAAAGTCATTCAGAGTGCTGAAAAAAGAGAGATGGATATGGCTCATCTTCCTAATGAAATGAGTTTAGTTTGCATCGTTGCAATTTGTGTTACCACACTTCAGAGCTGGGGAGGAATGATTATTTTCTTAAGTGTATGTTGTTTGGGAAAGTGAAAATGTATGTTTAGCGGAATCTTAAAATTACTTTTTAGACAAAGATCCTGTCAATAACAGAATTCACGGGTTGTTTGTAAACGGTACTTCGATGCACTATAAAACAAAATATTTGAACAAGACAGATTTCGGGGGATACACTGCCTGCAGGTGGAGCACCCAGGGCAGAACACAGGGAACCAGGTTTGTCCCTGGGTGCTAGAGAATACTATGCTTGCAGCACAAAACTCCCGAGTTATAAGCCTAAGCGATGGCAATCCAGAAAAAACTTTGGACTTCCCAAGGGTGAGATTTATCTCATTAGGTTCAGATCTTGCACAGTCATCTAGAGTCCCTTTAGAGGCTAACAAACAGACTCAGCTCATTACGTGTCCACCGAAATGTGAAGCTGACCCTGCTTTTCGTTCCTAGTTATCTGAGTGCTGCTGTTTGCGTTGCCCCTTCACGCAGGCCAAGGGGCACTTTCCCGTCCCTTCCACATTCGTTACCCACGTTGCTGTGACGTTGTGAAATGGGAGGACGGACCCAAATCCTGTATCAGGCTTAGCATGGGCTGTAAGCAGCATTTAGAGCAGCTGTCATCTGGCAGGCGGGTCTCTTGTGGTGGATCAGGCATTAGTAAGGGGTATTCGGTGCAGGATAGCAAAATGTGCTGTGGGAGGTGCTTTACTGAGAGGCAGCTTGCTCTGTTGAAGCTACATTGGCCTTATTACACCACAGCAACATCACAGAGACCACTTTGCTCTGAAATCTGTTCAGTAAAATGAGAGTGATAGCTGTGCCAAGCAATACATAAAAAAAAAAAAGAGGGGATTATACTCAATATTTGCAAGGCTATCAGCCACATCCCTCAGCAATCGTATCTATGAACATGATTACTATTGATAATGTACCCTTCAGTTCCGAGCTTCCTTAATTTGAGCATTCATGGCAATCAGGTACCAGCTGAAAGGCTTCTGAATTTTTTTTCCTGAATATTACTAGACAAAATTATTGTCAATGATGAGAAATCTTTGAAAAACGCCTTCCTCTGGGAAATTTAATTTTGGCATCCTTTTTTTTAATATTTGGTACTCTGTCAATCTCTGCAACAAGAGCAGAAATGGGAGAAAAATGCATCCTTGAGCACATGTTCAGTGCTAAAATTCAGCTGCAGCACCAGATTTGAATGAGACAGCAAAGTAGGACAATCACCTTTTACTCCTGAATGCTCTTGAGGTCAAAAGGGAGAAAATGCACCATTCAGCTATAGAGATTTCCAGTTTCTGAGGCAATCACTTATTTTTTGCTGTTATCAGCTACTTGTACTACCGTATGTTATAAAAAAATGACTCACCCACCCTTTATATCCTTGTATTGTGCTTGTTTATGCAATTCTGCTGAGGCATTTATGAAACAACCAGAGGAAGTTTGAAACTAAGCTTCCTATAATATTACACATAGCTGACGTGTGAGTGTATGCGTTTATGTGTGAATACATATATATTTCTCTGGAGGTTGGTATAGTCAGGCATCCTTGGATACATTTATATATGCCCTAAGTACAATCATGTCTCTTACTATAAAAAAAGGCAAACTTGTGGGTTTATCTATCTATCTATCTATCTATCTATCTATCTACCTACCTACCTACCTACCTACCTATACACACACAGAAAAATGGAAATACACTTGTGTGAAAGGGACAGAAAGACAATGTTTATTCCTGGATTTGAGATTATATCACGTATCAAGGGCTCTGCTTCACCTATGCAATGCAACGGTGGGATCCTTACCTAAGGCACTCTTACATGGACTCAAGCCTTCTGCAACTTCGAAATGCTGAGAGGTAGACTGCGTGCCCAGTCTGTCCCCATTGTCACAGACGTGTCCATGAGGGTGTGTTACGCAGTGTAGCCTTCTGGCTACCTGCACCTAAAATGTACATTGTACATAGGTCTATAAGTACCCCAGAAGGAAGAAGGTGTTTATGCCTTGTGACTAGCTTTCCAGTCTTATGGGAAACATTATTTCCAGCTTAAAACATACTAGGGCTTAGTGGCCTTGAATTTCTTTTGGGAAGAGGAAGGCTTTAATCTTCAGAAAGGAGGGTTGACTGGAAAACAAATTTCGTTTGCATCTTTTGGGGAAAAAATTTGCCATTTTTATTATGTGCCAGGTCAACACTAACCCCTTCCCATTTTTTGCGAGCGGTGGGGAAAGGATATTCTGTGAAACACTCTTTAACTGTCTTTATGCTTTGATGTGCGTGAGACCCAGCACACCGAATGAATGCGTTTGGTGAAAATAATGGGCAAGAAGGCCAGGTGCCAGACTACAGAGGGCAATGAAAGCACTTTTCTCACCTGTAGTAAAATCAGAGGTGCAAATTACAAAGCTTTCCTCCAATATGTGGGACTCATCTCTGGGGCTGCTCAGCTGGATGCCACATAGGATGTTTGGGGAGGAAAAGTGTTGCAATGATGGTTATGAAAAGTGAAGGAAAGGCAAAGAGCAGGCATTGCGGTGCACTTTCTATCCGCCTGCTTTAGCTAGTTCATTCTGCCTTTAGGAAGCAGTCCCTGCTTCCCACATTTGCAGCAGAGCACTCCCCCAGTGTAAAACAAGCCAGGGGACGCAACCTCTGGCCCAGCTATCAGGATCAGCTCACCAGCCAGTGCCACTGTATGAAGATAAAATGCCAGGAGGAGGTTGCATGAGAAATACTAATTCCCTCTCATGGTCGAGAGCAGAGGCACAAGCATCAGTTTGATTTGATGTATTTTCTTTAGTAGTGAAGCAGGTCGTCTTGGATCTGCTCCAGACAGCTTATTCTTGGCTTGTAATAGAGTGAATAAATACCACTCCTTGCTTGTAAGGCCGGGTCCAAGTAGGTGACTTTCCCCTGGGAAAGCTCTGTCAACCCCTCTTCAGCTCTACCATGTTCCTGTGATTAGGCTGAGTGCATTATATAGTAATAACTCTCTTTAGTACTTTGAAAATCTATGTTAGAGCCAGCAAACAGGGGCTCACATGACGGTATGGATGGATGGACAGCCTGTGTCTGGTGACAGCAGCAACATCAACAACAGAGGCAGGGTATCTTCTCTTGGCAAAGGCTGCAGCAGGCAGAAAACAAGAATAAGTTCAAGGAAGCTTAAAAAACATGTCCCTGGAGATCATTGTCGCAGCTCAAGTCCTTACATCTGTAGCCACAGGCTATGTAACCGAGCTGTGGGAATGATCACCCCCTAAGGAAGCTGGCGCTCGCCTACTCGCCCGGGGCGGCTGCTCCCTTACGCCTGCACTGGGGCTACCTCTGCTTACAAATGTCCCTTGTGTGTAAATGACCACAGAGGCCGTATCGATAGCTATGTAATTTGCTAATGAAGTCTGCATGGGTAAAGCAGGAGAGCTACTCCTGTGGTGATGTAGCAGTGCCAGTAGGAAAAAGTCCTCGTGCTGGAGTTTTTGTTTGGTGTAAAAAATCCCTAAGCTGCTGTTGGATGGAGGGATGTAGAGCAGCAACACTGCTATACTGCTGCGCCAGCTTAGCTATGTCAGCCATGGGAAAACTCCATCACATCTCCTGTACAACCATTAGTTGCACTGGCAAAGCTTTCACGTGCCAGGGGCCGGGGGAAAACTGTGAAGGTCCCTAATTGCAGAGCCGTCAGACCCCATGCACGGCTCTCCTCTGCATGGCCACTGTGTACTTGCATTGCCTGGGTTGGGGCCAAGCAAAGCCACGAGGGAAGAGCTGCTGCCACCGCTCATGGCTGCATGAGCTCTGCCCCCTGCCACCTGTCGCCATGGGAAGGGTGGCTGCAGCCATCGCATTCTGATGTTAATTAGAGACTCTTGTGCACACACGGCTGGGAGAGCAGTTGCTAAGCTGGTTATATGTTGAAATTAGCCCTGTGGAGAAGAAGGGGGCTCTTCAGTTCTCCTTTCATCATTTGTTCCCCTCCTCGTGTTAACAGGCAAAAAAAAAAAAAGAAAAAAGTAAGGTGGAAACAATAAGCAAAATGAACAAACCTAAAAATCCATCCTTTGCTTTCAGAACAGTTCTGCAGCATGAATACAAAAATGCCACCAAAGTGCCCAAGGCTGCAGGTGAAGGTCCTGGCTCTGAGGGCATCGCAGCCAAGTGCACGCCCTGCAAGAAGGAGGAACTGCTCGTGTCACTTGTGTGGTGACAGCGAGCGCGGCGCCACAGCACGTTTGCCGCAGGAGTAATACTCTCGCTGTTGTGTTTTACAAGGCAATGAAGCACTTCCCAAGAGGGTAAGCTGCAGGGTCAAAGCCCACATTGTGGCTTCTGGCCGGAGAACTGTGTTCTTGCTGGTATTAACTACAACCAAGCAGGACCAGGGTAAAGTATGGCAGCCATTACACTGGGGCACATGCGGCTACCTCAGAAAAAAATGGGCATTTCTGACTGTCTTTTTTCCAAGCCTATCACAGGTGTGTGATATACACAAGAGTTCAGATGCTCCAGTATAGACATGCTGACCTCTGCAATTCCCAAGCGCAGCCAAATTGCTCTGGGTTATTGGGCCTTGCATTATCAACTTCTCAAATGCAGGGAAAAATCTTTAGAAAATACAGAGTTTTCCTCAAAGCCTCACTTAATCCTTCTACAAGACTAATGGAGATTTCCTCTATAATGAAGGGAAAAGTGCCAACGTCTTCCTAAGATCTATACCGCCTGACAACAGCCAAAGACACCCTGTTGGAAATAGTTGCGTGGAGCAATTCGCACAACCAAGAGAAGGTGGGAGCCAAACTGTTGCTGTGGTGGTCTCCTGGGGGTGCAGCATTTTACTTGAGAGCCCTTCAAGGACTCTTGATAGCCCTCTGGGGCAGAGCCTGAAAGCATCTCACAGCCAGCCCAAGGGACATCCTCCAGCCTCAGAGTGAAGCCTGTGACCATGTCGTTTCCCTAACGAGGAAACCCTCTCCAGGAAAATCTCTGATCTCACTGTGGGGAGTAATACTCATCATGTAGACCTTGCTACAAAAGATGAAGAACTCTGTATGGGACTGAGAAGGGTGCACTTGTAATAAGAAACCCTGGACCTATTGAGCAAATGCCTTAGGTCTGCTTTTGGTTGCTCAGCCAGGAGGTCCAGCCACCAGAGCACTGGAGGCTGGACATTTGCAGCCCTTCAGGGCTGCAAAAACTGCAAAACTCCCAGGGCTGAGAACCTATGTCCTGATGACCCACGCTCGCCCCTCAACAGTGGGTTGCTTTCTCATGTCTCCTTTTGTCTGCCTTATAGATTATGGCACAACAAAAGCCGCAGAGAATTAAAATCTATCATCTAACAGAGCTTGGTCTGTAAACAGGGCAGGCTGGGGAGGTCTGGCTGGTCCCCAGAGCATCGCATGATATTCAGGTCCAGTTTTAATTATTTTTAATCTGCAAGAGCACGTGTCTCTAGTTAAACCATGTAAAAAGCCTCTGAATTACGTGTACAAACC
>NW_008823963.1:843080-854839 GCF_000699105.1 Pygoscelis adeliae
AGCGATCATCTCTCCGCCTTTGCAGGACTTGTAACCTCAAAGCTCAAAAAAAAAAAAAATCTCTTAGTCATAGTTTTGTCCCTGAAAGAGTTTGTTACTGAAATCCAGTATCCTGCTTTTTACCTTTTACCAGCAAAAGTCTGTGATTTCAGACCGCAGCTGGTAGCCTCTGTACTTCTCAAGGCTCAGCCCCTTTCTTCTCCTTTCTTTTGTGTACGTGTTTCTTCCAGTTTACCAGCTCCATCAAATAAATAGATGACTGTTACGATTATGCTTCATGCCGAGTTAAGTGTTACTAACAGTGTTAAAGGATTGCTATAGAACAAAATGCCCCCTGGGTGAAAATACAGTAGTTAAATGCAGATAATGCGGGTCTCTCCACACAGTCAAAACACAATTTAAAGCAGCCGGGTTTCAAAAGTGCTTTAGTTGGGCAAACATAATGCGTACTTTTGTTATCAAAATATATCTAGATCAATATTGCTCTTTGAAATCACACGGGGTCTCTGCTGTAAGAGGGCTGTAATGAAAATTACTTTGTCTAGGATTTTACATTGGGCTTTGTTTGCTCTCTAACTGAGAGAGGGGTTAGAGAAATGCTGATGCTGAGGGTACGGGGTTACCTCTGAAAATCCTTCAGCTTTTCTTTGGTGTTTTCTGGCCCAGGGATATAAGGCAATGGAAGTCAGGCATAGCATTTGCTTCAGGTCCTGCTAAGTCTCAGGACACAGGATTATAAAGTCAAGATGTTGCTGAGCCCTAAAAGCAGGTTGTTTTTCAAAATAACATTTATTAATTATGATTTTTTTCTCTCCTTGGGATACTTGCACTTGGATTCGTGGTACCACGATATCAACTTTTCAGAAAGAAAAAAATGGAAGTGTTTAATAGTGCTTTAATACTGTAAACTTTCACAATTATTTTTTTGGGGGGGGGCAGAAGGGTTTTTCTGACGGATGTGCATGGTTTGCAAAAATCTAGTAGGAACATGTGGATATTGAAAAAAACCATGCCATTTCCAACTGTGAATGTCCCATCTGCGTTCCTAACACTCCAGACCCTCTGCAGTTTCTTATCTCGTCTTAGCCTTGATGTGGCTTTTTATATTATTGCCCCTGCAGGGATGAAAACAAGCCCCACTGGTAAATAACTGTATGTACCACAAAAGTGCAGCTTCTGGACCGACCTCCCCATCTGTACCTGGGGCCAATGGCCAGGTGCTGGGAGATGGGACAGTTCCCCGAAGGACCCTTGATGTATCGGTTTTCTGTACACCTGTGCGCCATCGGTTGCAGAATTTCCTTGTCACAGTGATGCAAGTGCACACGTTGTCAAATAATCTGAAGGCTGGATAATAACTTCCGAACTGTGTTTTTAAGGGAAGTGCATATGTTTTGCAACGCCTGCTAACAAGCTGTAGAGGAGTAGCATGGAAATCAGCCTCCCCCTGCCCCCACTGAGCCTAGCAAATGCTATTCAGAGCAGTTTGTTTTCATTTCAGTGGAGAGAATTGCTTCAAAAGCTTATACTCTCTATGGTATTATGAAATGTATGCCCTGAAAGGCATGTTATTTAATCTGTTTTCTTGTTTGTGTACCATTTAATGCAAAAGGAAAAATAAAGGAAAAAAGGAAACGTGGAGGTTTTCCAGCGTCCTCTCCTTAGCAGCTTTTTGAGGACGGTTGATAGGCGAAAGCAAGGGACACGGTATTGACACTGTGGTAGGGATGGCAAAGGGGGGATGTACTTGGGACAAGCAGGGATGAAACATGAAGGCGAGGAGCTGAGCTCTGCCCGGCCCCACACTGGGAAGGGGAATTTGTGCTGCCACTTAACACAAACAACAAAGGGGTCGAGCTTTCTGGTGTTTTACAAGCACTCCAGCCATTTCAGGGTATGGCAAAAACCTTACAGGGAAATTGCTTTCTGGTACCACTAATAGCAGCAATATGGTTAGAGCTGGGTCTCCTCACACCTAAGTGATGGGCTCCGTCCAAAACCTCAACCAGAAAGTTCCGAAACTCGGAAAATATATGATTTTTTTAGCCCAAACTTTTCAGCACAGCATTGTTTCTATTCCTAACCTACCTGCAGAATAAATGGCTCAACAAGCCCTTTCTGTACCGCTTAGTGACAAGAAATCCAGGGCAATTTCTGCCAGAAAGAGAGGGTCATTTTGGGGGGGTGAGGTGCTGGCCTGCAGAAAGCATGGCTTCCTTTCTGGGTTCAGCTGCAGGCTTTCTGCCCGCTGTACGGCCTCTGGCCCCATACTGCACTTCTCCCACAGGCTGAACAGAGTTGGCTGCATTCGCACAGCGCTCTGGGGAGCACCCTCAGCCCCTGCGTTGAGACACGGCTGCTGAAACATTGCCGGGGTGATGTTTTGGGGTTTAAAATCCCCTTGCTGTCAGGAAGGGCAGCTCCGTTTTCCCACCTTTCGCCAGCAAAAAGACAGTGATTCCCAGAACGACTCTGATGGGACCCTGAGCGATTCCCGGTGCCGAGGCAGCCCAGCCTGGGGCAGAGAGGTCCCTGTTCTCGCTGGAGGGTGGTGGGCACAGGCTGCAGCGCAGGCAGCTGCAGGGAAGCCAAATCCCTTGGAAAGCTTCAGAAATACTGTAAGCAACAGACAGGCTTAATTTTCCTCTTTCTCCTCCCTCTGCTTTCCACTAGACTTTTTCCAAAGGCAGAGCATAAAATTTCATAATTTGGAATGGAATCAAAATTCCATATTGATACCAAGGATGTATCTGATCGCTGTCTCTAGATGCGCTTAATGCCTCCAGTAGTCTTTATAGCTAGACGAAGATGAATTAAGTCTGGATGCAAAAAGAAAATATGTTAAATAAAGGCTGAGAGAGTTGGGGTTGTTCAGCCTGGAGAAGAGAAGGTTCCAGGGAGACCTTACTGTGGCCTTTCAGTACTTAAAGGGGGCTTATAAGAAAGGTGGGGACAGACTTTTTAGTAGGGTCTGTTGCGACAGGACAAGGGGGAATGGGTTTAAATGATAAGAAGGTAGATTCAGACTAGATATAAGGAAGAAATTTTTTACGCTGAGGGTGGTGAAGCACTGGCACAGGTTGCCCAGAGAGGTGGTGGATGCCCCATCCCTGGAAACATTCCAGGTCAGGTTGGACGGGGCTCTGAGCAACCTGATCTAGTTGAAGATGTCCCTGTCCATGGCAGGGGTGTTGGTCTAGATGACCTTTAGAGGTCCCTTCCAACCCAAACTATTCTATGATTCTATGATTCAGGAAAGAAAATACATTAAAGCCCTGTCGGTGGAGGTATTTTCCCAGGGTGAGATTGGGAGGGTGTGGGGGTGAAGGAAGGTGAAGGGGGAAAAGGCTGTTCTGGACAAGTATTACATGGAAAAAATTTCCCATGCCATTGTCAGTCTCCTCAGCAGCCTGCTCTTTGCCAAGGCACGACCCAAGCCTCCAGGGCAGGACTAACCTGGGTAAAGACCAGGGGGTGAGCAGATTCCCCACCGCTGGCCTTATCTTCATCCAAACCAAGTGGTTCTACATCTTGCAAAAACACAGAAAAATGAGATCCCAAACTTCTGCTGACCCCCAGGCTTTTGTGGTAAGTTCGTGGTGGTGCAAGCAGGCACGGGTCCAGGCCCTCAGACATTGCTGGTCATTGTAGGACTTTCCCTCAGGCGCAGAGCAGGCACCCTCCCAGGTTTCCTAACACAGGCCATGCATTTGCACAGGGACAACCTGGTGCATTCGCTGCCATTCCAGACTCCTCAAAGCCTCGCTGTGTCTCAGGCTGCTACTCGCGTGGGAAAAAAGTAATACAATATGATACTCAGCTGGTGTAGATGGTTTTTTGAGGTACTTCAGGTTCAGGAGAAGGGGAGGAAAGAGACTTCTCAGTCTGGACATGGGAGTCCTGGCACCGCTCACCCTGCAGCTGCCCAGGGCGGGCACAGACCCTGCCCTTTCCCCAGGAAGGAGATTTTTTTGGTGAGGTTTCTCCAAGGCTGTGCAACCTCTCTGCTCTTACGGCCCACGGTGGCTTTGCAGGGGGCAATGACAAAGGGCTTTGCTTCCCTCCCGCAGCCCTGGAGCTGCATCTGGCTCCCCATGGGACGGGAGCACTTCTCAGCCCATCCCGGCATCCCACCCTCTGGCAAGAGGAATTCCTGGCTGTATTGTGTCACCAGCATACTGTAAAAAAAAAAAAAGCAAAAAGCAGTGTTTCCTACAGATTTCCCCAGCTGCATGACGTATTTGTGATCAAAATACTCGAGGCAGTGTTTTCAGAGCTTCCAGTAAGTGTATGGGCTAATTAAAGGATTTTTCTTGGCACAGAGGTCCCTCCTCTGGCGGTGGCTGAAGGAAATAGGACAAACCCAGACGTCAGGGGCGGCAGTGCTTCAGCTCGAGCCTCCTAAATCCTTTATTGATTGTCACTCAGATGATCCACCTGCACAAGTGACCATACTCTGAAAAACTCTTCTTGTCAAAATTGCTGATAGCAGAATACCTCTTTAATCTACTCGGCATGAGGTGATGCTGGCCTTTATCATGCTGCCAGGGCATCCCCAAATAGTGAGGTGCCCAGGAGGATGTGAGATACATAAGAGTAATGGCAGTTCTGGTGAGGGAATGCAAAAAAGATTCTAAATTTTAGTAAAGACTTCCCTAGAGATGCAGAGCACTGCCCAGAGGGACGGGAATTTCCCTGTGGAACAAGGCTTGGACTACAGCTTCCTACCGTGAGAGGATAGAATAAAACAGGGCCCTAATTTTTTGAGAGCATGAGGAAGGACCCACTCATCAGGCAGAGGCTTTTCTTCAATAACTGAGTCTGAGAACAGACCCAAAAATAAATAAAAAAGGGAAAAAGAAGGGAGTGGCCAGGCTTAAAAGCAATATTTGGGGTAGGCTGCTTTGCAGTCACGCACAGCTGTGTTCTGGGTTTTTGATCTACATCCCGGGTATTTTATGGCTCGTAACTCTAGAAGTACCTCAGCTAGAAAATAATAATTAAAAAAAAAAAAAGCATGGAAATCAGCTAGCACCTTCCCAAATCAATACAGCTGACAGCAATCAAATTATGGGAAAGAGAAAGTACTTGATTGTGCCTTGATTACTTTTTGATATTTTTTAGGGAAACAAACACTTTAAAAACTTGATGGTCTTTTACTGAGTAGTTGAATAAATAAAAAAGAAACCTGGCTTGTTCCTAGACAAACAGACTGCATTCCCGAATTAACCAACACACTCGAGGAGAAGCAAATTAAAGTGCTGGTAGTTTAATAGCAAAAGTCAGATGACTTTTTATGATTTGTGGAAGAAAATTGTGGAGTGCCCCCAAGCAAAGGCAGCCTGCGGAGTAACAGGAAAACGAAGGGTCCAGCTTTTCCCAGCTGACTTTAGCCTTAGTTGTGTGGTTTGAGAAACGTCCCTTCTCAGGTTGGTGGAAAGAGATGGATGGTTGTGGAAACAAGGTGAAAACAGGGGTGTAAAAAGAGGTGGGGTGAGTGTCTCCACGTGCAGATACAGAGGGTGGATGTTGAGCGTAAAAACTTCAATTTTAGGGTAGTCTCAGTCTGTGTGTCTAGTCCAGCCTTTCTTTTTTTTATTTGTGCCAAATCCCAAGATGACGGTGAACGGCGGGGCCAGGATCTGCTTTGATACCAAAATTGTCACCTTCTCTGAACAAGCACTTGTGGAAGAAGCAAGAAGGGGCCGGCAGCGGGTGCTTGCTGGGGAGGAACTTCTGGCTGCAGAGGTGGTTGGGGCTTTTTGGCAGTGGGGTGGGAGGTGGCACGAGAGCCAGGAGAGCTTCTCTGTGCCCGCTGGGTTTCATTTCACAGTTTGAATGGGAGTCGTCAGTTGATTTTCCTCCCGGGCCAGCAGCCGAAACAAGCAGGGAGCCTCTGTCCTGGTAGTCTGATAAATGATCAATTCAGCCTGTAATTCTTACACGGCCCTTGAGGCAATTTGCTCCGGCCTGCGAATACAAGATACAGCCACGCTTGGTGCCAAAATGAGATGTCAAGTTGCTCTGCCCTTCTGAGCGAGATGAGAAATTTGCCTCGGACATTATCACATTCATCTTGGAGGCCTGCCTGGAAATCCCTCGGGTTTTCCTATGAGGCAATAAACCTGACGGCTGTGCACTGAGCAGGCTCTCAAACACAGGCATGCCCAGATCCTCTGCACGTACGCTGGGCTTTTATCTGCGCACCAGGAATTTGCATGGGGAAGCTGGCAGCTGCCTCCGCACAGGTGACCTCCCGTCCCTGCCAGCAGCCCGGCGAGCCCACGGCAGCATCTGTGGCACAAGCACATCTTGTGCCCCGCCAGGTCCTGCTGCATCCCGTGGCATCCTGCAGCATCCTGCAGCATCCCACTGCATCCCGCCACATCCCTCTGCATCCCACTGCCCTGTCACCGAAGGAGAGCTCATTTACCTTTTCCAGCTGTGCTGGTCCAGGCTGCCTTCCTGACAAGCCTTCCCTGGCTCGTATAGAGATGGCACCTAAATGTAAGCAGTGTGGTTATTTGGTTTATGCCCTTTGATTGAATATAGGTCACTGAGGTAATTTAGGCCAGGGAGGTAGCTTGCTCCCCAGCCAGTCTATAAACGCATCTCCATTTTGGTTGCAAAGGACTGGAGAGAGGGATGCTGAATGCCAACATTTATGCAGCCACACGGCTTATAGAGGAGAGGAAAAGAAAGAAAACAACTTACTAAAACTAAGCAGCACCGTGGCAGGCAGAACAAGCTGCCACTCCCACCACCCATGCAGCTATGTCTGCAGCCTGGTGGGGCTTCGGGGATGGGCCAGGCGGGACCCCACGGCAGCCCTGCGCTGACGGACACCCCCTCCTCCGGCTGCACCCCACACCATGGCACGGGCAACGTGTCATGCAGTTGCCGCGTTTCCTCGCTCTGCTCACGCAAAACCACTTCATCAGCCAGGCTGCTTTTCCTGCCAGGCTTGCAGCTC
Organism: Pygoscelis adeliae; assembly: GCF_000699105.1. NCBI lineage: Eukaryota > Metazoa > Chordata > Aves > Sphenisciformes > Spheniscidae > Pygoscelis > Pygoscelis adeliae. Next base: position 850,054 of record NW_008823963.1, read on the forward strand.
AGTGTTAGACTGAGTGGTTCATTTTTTATTAGTTAATTAAGCTGGCCCCAGTCTGTGGTTTTGTCGCTGTGACCTGTTACGGTGACTGCTTGGTCCTTGAGTCTGTGGTTTCACCCATCTGCTCCCATCCTGGAGCTCCCAGGGTGAACACCTCTGAAGTACGGAATAGCTTAACTTCTGATCAATTCTATTTCAACCTCTCAGTAGGCATGCACACACCAACACATACACATGCACCTTTTTATTTTTTAACGCTAGAAACAAAACTAATTCTCCCCACTACTATTCTTTCTTTGCTGGCTTATGTGTTGTTTCTTTACTGGCTCTAAAGCCCGGCTGCTTACCCTGCACTGCCTGGAAAAGCTCTAGAAAAGACCAGCCCCGCATGGGAAACTGTTAATCACAGGAGGGAGGGAGCAGACAAGTTTGCCGTGTTTGATGGTTTGTTTTCGAGGTTTGTCACAGCCTGACACACTCGAGACCCTTTGGGGTGGGGACAGTTTTCCCAGAAACCCACTTCCTTGAAAACTTGGGGGAAAAGGTTGTAATTAGGTATAGGGTTAGCTAGCAGTGTGCGTGCTTTTTTGGGAGGCATGAAAAACAATTTTCAATATGGCAGGGGCATTTTTCCAGATTAATGGTGGTTTAAAAATATCCCGACCTTTTAAAACACCTTCATAAACCTGTCTCAAATGGGTTTCTTAAGGATAAGCCTCACACAAATCTGAAGCAAATATAATTGAAAATATTCCAGATTTTCGTTCACACTTTTTTTTTCAGTTTTTCAAGGAGCAAAATGTGGTTCTCCCACTTGGAGACCGTTGAAGCTGAACTTTCATCTCAAGGCACTTTGTTAAAGGTTTCAAATCTCCTTGTTGTTTTCAAACAGTGTGCCCTGGCAGCCAAGAGGGCAAACCGCATCCTGGGGTGCATCAAACACAGCATAACCAGCCGGTCAAGAGAAGTGATTGTCCCGCTGTATTCAGCGCTGGTGCAGCCTCACCTTGAATACTGTGTGCAGTTCTGGGCCCCACCATTTAAGAAGGATGTTAAGGGTACTTGAATGTGTCCAGAGGAGGGCAACAAAGCTGGTGAAAGGGCTGGAAGGCATGTCCTGTGAGGAGCAGCTAAGGACTTTGGGCTTGTCTACTTTGGAGAAACGGAGGCTGAGGGGCGGCCTCATTGCTCTCTACAGCTTCCTGAGGAGGGGACGTGGAGAGGGAGGTGCTGAGCTCTTCTCCCCGGTGTCCAGTGACAGGACGCGTGGGAATGGTTCAAAGCTGCACCAGGGGAGGTTCAGACCGGACATGAGGAAGCATTTCTTTACAAAGAGGGTGGTCAGACACTGGAACAGGCTTCCTAGAGAGGTGGTCGATGCCCCGAGCCTGTCAGTGTTTAAAAGGCATTGGGACAATGCCCTTAATAACATGCTTTAGCTTGCTCAGCCCGGAATTGGTCAGGCAGTTGGACTAGATGATCGTTGCAGGTCCCTTCCAATTAAAATTTCTATCTTTTCTTTTCTTTTTTCTTTTCTTTTCTTTTCTTTTTTCTTTTCTTTTCTTTTTTCTTTTCTTTTCTTTTTTCTTTTCTTTTCTTTTTTCTTTTCTTTTCTTTTCTTTTTTCTTTTCTTTTCTTTTTTCTTTTCTTTTCTAAATGAATCTTTTCTTTTCTAAATGAATAAATGATCTATTTTTGCTTTTAGTTAACTACTTTTTTCCCCTGTGCAGAAGCACTTTCCGTTCATAGCCAGCCTTGATAACAAGTGGCTGAAAATGAAGGCCAGCGCCGGCAAGTGGAGGCAATTTCAAGCATTGGCTGCATTCCTGGCCCTGCTCATGCCATAGCGATTGCTCCATGGCCCTGGGCACCCTGTGGCCGCTACAGTACAAAATACCAAAGCGTGTATATGAAGACGTGCAGATGTCAGTGCATGGGCAAGCGGTTACAAAGAGGAAAGCAGCTCCAATGCTGACATCCAGCATCCCAGTGCTGCCGGTGGGATGGAGGCTGGTGAAAAGCATTTAAAGTAATTTTCTTTTTTTTTTTTTTTCCTTATTTTCTTCTTTTCTATCCCATTTCCTGCACCCCCTCAGCTATTTCTCTGGAGTCAGTCATGGGGCAATAGACAGGTAAAGGCTTGCAGAGTTAAAACACAACGGGCTTCTTTAAGCTGGGGCAATAGAGGGATATGAGGGCTTTGTTGGACTTCAAGTAGTTGATTAAAAAAAAAAAACGTCCACACTGTGGTAATAGAGCCACTTATATTTCTCCTCATTTTTTTTCTTGCTCCCAACAAACAACAGAAAATGTAGATTGCTTCTCTCTTCAGACAACACTAAATTATCTCTAAGAATTGTTCAGGACCCTATTATTTAAACCTGAAGAAGTCTGCATGCTTCCTTCTGCTTGCTTTGAAAAATAAAAGTTTTCTCCTCTTCAAAAAACAGTCGGTGGGCTCCAATGGCTCCCGAGAGCAGAGCAGAGCTGCCCCTGGCCTTGCCTGCTGGCGGCAGTGACCTCTGGGCCGCGCTGGAGGTGCCGGCTGCGGATCCATCCTTGCTGTGCGGCAGAGGATGATGAGCTGAATAGCTGTCCCCAGCACAGAGCTGCCGGGCAGGAGAAACCCCGCACTCAGAGAGCAGTGGTGGAAGCGGGAAGGGGACAGGCTGAATTTTAATTTTTTTTTAAGCAGCATTTCTCTCCACCCTGTGGTGCCAGGGGATGGAAAATACTGGTGGTGCACCTATGCCTGTAAAATTAATTATGTGGTAAAGCACCTCCTGACACGCACCGCCTTAGGAGGACTACAATGTCCCAGAGCTGTGCCCTGTCAGCCGCCCTTCCTCTTACAAAAATGTGATACTCTGTATTTTATTTTTATAATGGCCCTCTGGGACAAAGAATGAACCCTGGCTGCAGTACGTGAGAGGAAACTGTGGTAGTGCTATGCAAAGAACTAAAATTGGCTGGAGCAAGATCCCAGTGAATGGTTACATCAGACTCAGTGGGGACCAGGGAGCTAGGGGGCAGAGGAGGTTCCATGGGTGCTTGTATGGAAATGCGTACAGAAATGTGTTTCCTCCACTTGCACTGTCACCCCTGAAGGGGGATGCGCAGGGGCTGGAGGTGCCCCATGCAACGGGGAAGGTGCAGATTTGCCAGAGGCTGGGAGAGGGCTGGGACCTCCCCGTTGCCCCTTTTCCACAGGGCAGAGGTGTCCACTGAAACCTCTCAGTATTCAATGTGTCCCCAAAACCTCATGGTAGGAAACACTGCTTGACTTCGGGTGAGCACGAGCCATCCGGCAAGGTGGTCGCCAGTGGGCTACAACAGCAGCCAAATGAATGCAATAAAAGCACACGGGGTATTGCTTTAGAAAAGCTGGCATCTCTCTTTCTCTCTTTGGCACCGAATAATCCGAAAGCCTGGCTTCCTTGCGCTGTGGGCCTTGGGCTGCTGCTTAAAGCAACACTCAATGGGCAGAAAATGCTGCCACCTGGATTTGAGGGTTGCACACACCACCAGTACGATCAGATATCAGTGAATTAATTCTCTTTTAAGCTTCAGAATTCAGACAACTTCAGATGAACTGCAGCTCTCAGTACCTTCATTGGCCATGATCATTTCCATAGGCACCCAGGGGAGAGGAGCCTTTGCCTGCAATGCCTCCTGTGGTGTCATCATTTGCCCTCGGTTTCCAGATGACGCCAACCCAAACTTTCTATTTCCATGATCTTACGTGGAGCTGAAGATTGAATCTCTTTCAGCTATGAAGGTTTTATTGAGTTCTTGGGGGTTTAGCAAAATAAACCAGCTACAAAGTCAATTGTGTCTGCAAAATGATAGGGACTTTACAAACAGCAAACAGCCAGCCCACTCGGGATAAAATTGGTTCATGCAGCTCTAACAGTACACATGGCTGATTGAAAGAGTTTGTTGGAAATACGGATTTTTAGTAAATATAACCCCCACATTTTCATCAGGAATTTGATTTAAAAAAAAAAAAGAGCTTTGCATTTTCAGGTTTTTACAGTGAAAAGCTCAACATCCCCCTTCTCGATCCCAAGTTTTGGAGCATTTGCCTGTAAAGAACAGGACAAGAGCCGCGTCAGCTGTCGCTGAACCCCCTTCAGCGGGCAGCTGTGCAGGATGCAAAGGACATATCCACCTAGACGCTACTTGAACCAGAGATGTCTCTGCTGTTTTCATTAATGAAAGGGCCCTGGAGGCCACACTTGTCTTTTGTTTCCAGGCATGTAAATGGTGAGCAATATCTCTGTTGTGGTTTGGATTTCTGAAGGTCCAAGTGGCTCTTTGTGGCCTCCACGTTTTGGGGAGGAAAGCAGGGAAGGGCCGAAGCGCGGGAACTGCACCCACGCAAGCCTGGCCGCAGGGATGGTTCGGTGCCTTCATGCATGTAAAACGGGCCATCTGAGAATAAACTGGAGACTTTAAGACCTACACCTCTTGGAAAATGCAATGAACAAGCACAAGCTATAATATACCACTGGGAATTTCAGGCCAGGAGCTACTAACCTTAGCTACAGCAGTGCAGTGTCGGGTTTTAGCACCCAAAGGGCTGCGGGGCTGCAGTGAGAGGCCCCTTGCTCCAGTTCTGAGTCAACACTCAACTCCCCTTAATGGGGGAGGTCCCGGACGACTGGAGGCTGGCCAATGTGACGCCCATCTACAAGAAGGGCCGGAAGGAGGATCCGGGGAACTACAGTCCTGTCAGCCTGACCTCGGTGCCGGGGAAGATTATGGAGAGGTTCATCTTGAGGGCACT
>NW_008823963.1:855706-859190 GCF_000699105.1 Pygoscelis adeliae
TGAGGAGCGGATGAGGGAGCTGGGGTTGTTTAGCCTGGAGAAAAGGAGGCTGAGGGGAGACCTCATCGCTCTCTACAACTACCTGAAAGGAGGCTGTAGCGAGGTGGGTGTCGGTCTCTTCTCCCAAGTAACAAGCGATAGGAGGAGAGGGAATGGCCTCAAGTTGCGCCAGGGGAGGTTTAGATTGGATGTGAGGAAAAATTTCTTTCCTGAAAGAGTGGTTAAACATTGGAACAGGCTGCCCAGGGAAGTGGTTGAGTCCCCATCCCTGGAAGTATTTAAAAGACGTGTAGATGAGGCGCTTAGGGACATGGTTTAGTGGCCATGGTGGTGTTGGGTTGATGGTTGGACTCGATGATCTTCGAGGTCTTTTCCAACCTTAATGATTCTATGATTCTGTGAACACTGCGTCTGGAAACCCGCAGCCTGCCCTGGTTTGGGGCAACTGCCCAGATAATAAACAAGAGTTAAAGTCCCGGGACATGTCCTTGCAGAGGGAAGCAGGCACTCCACCTGGTCTGAGCAGCTTTTATTCGCCTGGTGCCAGCTCTTCATTGACACCTTTTCCAGTCTCTCAAAAGGCTCTTTCAAGTGTTTTGTCTTCACTAAGAGACGATTTCCATGCATGGGCTATATGTGCTGCAGCAATACCAATGACCATGCTAAATGTTGACGTCTTTAATCCACTTTTGACAAGGTTCTTGTTTAGTCACACCTCTCACGAGGCTACATTGCAAGCAGGCATTATGCAAGACAAACTGATGAAACAGGACTTTGAGGGCTGACCTAGCTAAGGTCCTTCCAGCAGCAGAGCTGGCTGCAGCACCTGGCTGTCTTTGCTCGCCCTGGCTAGGATGTGCTAAACCTCCTCTTGGAAGGATCTGTGTCGTGCTGGACTTCGTGTATCAAGGGAGGCATTATTGCACAGAGCAAACATCCATACTTAAAACCATGTGGAAGCTGCTGCTAAAACCAGAGATAATTCCTCATATAGAAAAACCTTCCTTAAAAGTTAGTCCTTTCTTTTAACTGCTCTTTTTCCATGTAAATAAAACACAATTCTCATGGTACAGTTACCGTTTTCAACAGTGGCTTCTAATTCTGGATCTTGGGATTCGGGGGTGGCCAGCCCCCCAGGAAACTCCAGGAAATTTTACAGACATAAAGCACCAGAGACCCCTCTGAATGTGTGATGCACTACAGGGTTTCACAGTCCAGGACAGCTGGAAAACACTCGCCTCGATCTGGGTGTCGAAAACTAGAGACATTTGTAAGTCTTCCCCCATTATGAACACAAGTCAGGGTGAAAGTATTTTGCTGTTGGTTTTTTTAAGTGAAGATACATGGGCTGTGGCCATGCAGCATCTCCTCCTTCAGCGTGAAGGAGACTCAGTGAGCGGCACACGCAGTGACCGCTGGAGCTATTGCTAAAAGCAAAGACGCCTGTCACTCCCGGCACTGTGGTCCCAGGCACACATGCTTCAAGGGGCCTCTCCTGATGGCAGCAGAGGACTTCCCGTAGCATCTTTGACAGCAGGAAGCACAGTTATCCCAGAAGCTTTCCGATGGCCAGGATTACTATTGGAAAGCATGGGAGAAAAACCAGAGACATTTATGCAATGGCACAGGAGATTCCTGATGGAGCAGGAAGGATTTCCCCACCATGTTATCTGCTGCTTCTCTTCCAGGTCACTAACCACCTAAAGTTGTCCTGGACACTGCAAACAAATGTGTGGTCTCAGTCTAGTGAGCAGTGGAGGGCTGCTCGTGTCCTGCATGCATGGGAGGACACCAGGGTCCCCCTTGTTCTGGCTCCCGCCCTGGTTTTCAACACAGGGAGGATCCCTGGAACTGGTACTGGGACCTGCCCTGGTCGCAGGTACTGACTAGGGAGCGCTCCTGACCGGGGCACAGCCAGCACGTTCCTGTTTGCAACGCAAACACAGACCTACCTCCATGTGAGTCAGTACAGCTGCATTGCTTGACATCAGCCAGGTGCCCGACCCCGTTATCTGTGCTCAGCTGCAGACAACGAGCCAAATTCACTCGTGGTGTAGCTCTAGTGAAGTTTAAGGTCAGTACGACTAAGCCCGCCAGCAGGCGGAGAGGAGATGAGCAGAACCACTTTGCAAAAACAATGTGGCTGGAAAACTCTGAAGGTCCCCTCCTCTCTCTACCTACCTTGGGACTTCTGAATAGCATCTAGCAGTGCTTTTCCTTCCCGGCTTTGCTACATCTGCATAACCCTCTCTCTCTAGTGGCTTTCGCAGTGTCTTTTACATGTATCTGCTACCGCTCCGTCACAGCGCATGGCCTGTTGTATCAGCATCATTTTTCTGAACGGCCACGTGCACTCAGTTACCACTGAGTAAAAACTCAAAACCCACTGCTGAATTTGACGCTGGAAGAGTTTGAATCAAGAACTAACTGCTGCAAAAACTTGAGGCTTTTTTTTTTTTTAGTTTTAGATTTTATGATTAGGGCAGGAATTGTCACTCCCAGATGATTCAACCACACGCAGTTCTGATGGAGTTTATTTTAAGCTTAACATCTCCACGTACTGCAACCAGTATTCGTGCAAAACCATTTGAGGTAGCACCTGTAATGGATAAACCTCCCCAAATCCTCCTGCTGTATGTGGATCGGGTGATCAGCCTACAAGATTTGGGATGTATAAGCCTGGAGTGGAGCCAAAGGTGAGCATGACACTAGAAAACTGGGCCAAGATGTAATGAAGCGGGACTCGTTAATTAAGCGGGTAGAGCCTGCAGGAGAAGCACTGGGAGCAAGCACAGGCTGCGTCCCTAAGCAGAATTGGGTATGAATAAATGACAAGTCAAGGTTCATTGCAGGGTAGAAAGTCATATCATGGAACCAAGAGCAGTCTCTGGCTGAATAATTTGAGAGGGTCTGAGGAAATGTTACTAGCTGAAGGATGAGCTCTCCCCACCAATGAAGCACTTAAATCAATACGGGGTGCCACTGGATTTGGCCACAGTGAGAAGTCAGCACTGTCATCAGCTTTGCAGTGTATGAAAAGCATAAAAGATCATTTAATGGCCCTCAGGGGGTAGGGCCGCAGGTTCCACAGCCGCCGCAGGAGGATGGCAAACAGATGCATGACTGTCTGGGCGCACAGAGCAGTGATGTATAGCTGGAAAATCTTGGAAGAAATATCGGAGTGTTGTTTCGTTTCCGTTTTGACATTTGTGTGCTCAGTTCCAGTGCACTGGCATACGTGGGAGATATAATTTCTGAGATTAGAGTGCTAACCCGATAGAAGAGTTCTGGTTGTTCCTCAAAGATCTTTACACATCCAAGAGAAATTTATAAAATGGATAAATCACCAGGAAGTTAGTTCACATAAATAATAGTAAGAAATACGGGACGCTGTGATGCTTAATTCATAACTCGCTTCTTCTCAGTCATTAATTTCAGCCAGATTTTTGCAGCCAGCAACGTCGAGCAGATGTAGAAGTGCTTG
>NW_008823963.1:859203-873548 GCF_000699105.1 Pygoscelis adeliae
TTTGAAAGACTGTACAGGGGGCTGTTGTTGGTAATACACTGAAAAAGGGCTTTGTTTTAATTGCCTCGTGGAATCTTCTAATAAACTGTTGCACGCTTTTTGAGGATTGGCCTCATGAATTTAAAGCTTTGTTTTGTCTGACATGACAACTGCTCAAATGCACCGACAGGAATAAATTTTAGAAGTTTATTTCTATTTTATTGTATACAGCTTCAAAAAGCCATTAGTATTTGTTTAGTTAAAATGTTTCAAATATTAATAGCAGCTTCAAAATGTTGACAAGCCCTAAAGCCCAGCAAGTAGCATGCTTTGATGTGCTTGTCTTCTGGCAGCTGAAGAGACAACTTCTGATTTGAAATGAAAAGAATTAGTTTGATTAATATTCTCTTTCAAAATGTGAAATCTGTTCGGTTCTTTTTCTCCAAACTGTGGTTTAAATTACATTTTGTTTATATTATTTTACAATTTATTTCCCAAAAGAAAATGGAGACCTCTTGCTTACTGACATCCTACTGACTTGGTTCTGTGCCTCTAGGTATCTCGCTGTGTAGTTTTGGCACACGGAGGCCTCAGTGTGGCACACCTTCCCATCTGTCTGTAAGCACGCAAGCACTCCTGCTGAGGTCACTGCACCATTAAGGTCAGCGGGATTATTCAGTTTATTTAAGATTAAACTCACATGTGTTTGCAGGACTGCTGCCATAGTAAGATATTTTAACTTTTAGCATGAAGGGAGCATTTACACTTTACGAATTTCAAAATGTATCTCTAACGATTTTTTTTTTGCAACAAAATACAGCAGTTACTGAGGCCTGGGGTAAGTCAGCTTGCAGAAATTGAAGGGGCTACGATGGCTGTAGCAGCTGAGGATTTAGATCTACGGTTTCCCTAAATATATGACACAGATGTACTACTCTCGCACTCACAGTGGCAATTTAACGCAACTATCTGGCAGTGCATGAGCATCTCTTGGTCCCAAAGGAACCGTTTTATCCCTTACCTACAAAAATAGTCTTTGAAACACTGAAAGCACAGCAACGAAATCAAATCTTGTACCACAAAGGCACGTCTAGTGAGGAATTTAGGGTTTTTTTGATGAGCATATAATCAAATACAGCTCTGAGCCAAAGCCCAGTGGTGTTCCAGCTGGGCTGCCAGCACCAGGCAAGTCCCATGAAGGCCTGTGGGACACCAAATGTGCTGTGGAAAAATGCGGAGGAGTCAGTAAGCTCGAGGACCCTCACCTGCCTGCTGGGGCTGCTGCAGTAACGGAGAGGGGACACACACGTGTGACATCCATGGCAAGCTCCTGCTACGACCCCACGGCCCTCTTAGACTACTGAATTTAACGTCTTGCAAACCGATGAACTCTGCCTACCTGGTATCTGACACTGTGTCCTTCTGTGAGATCCTGTTTTACAAGCAGAAGAACGTTTCTAACCAGATGGCAATATTTACACATTTCAAAGTGTCATTTGATTCCCTCTCTGACATTAAAAGACACTGCAGCTCCACACAGGTGAGTTATTTACAACGGCCATCTCTGCACAGTTTGTGTTAAACGCAGCCAGCTAACCTTGCAAAGAACTACCCGCAAAGTCATCCCAACAGTTACTATCAAGACCGAGGAGGCTGGTAGAGCAAGTAGAGATGTCTAAACCTGGACTGTGTCACCCAACTACAGACACTTGCAAAGGAGGTTTCTCCACCTGAGTCCCGCAGGCTCCCTTTCCAGAGAGCGAAGTGCTCCGAGGCCGTGGGACTCTGCCCTGCTTTAGAGGCGTGTGTCAGGACACACACCCCAGTGGCTCCCGGCTTGCGTTGGCACTGGCAGTGCAGATACCCACCTACCTTCACAGAAACCAAGTGCCCACTCTTACTGCCCAGTTTCTGTCGTAATAATGTAAAGCAGAGAAATGTCATAACATTTTCAGCCAGTAACAAATAAGTCAACAGGTGCGGTTTCCTCCGCTAAGATCTACATACATAAACCCATGTTCCCTGTTAACTAGAGGCTAAAAAGAAGTTGTGCTTCAGGTACGTTTTTTAATCAATCGTATGGCTTAAAGCTGTTCACAGGAGACTGAAAATCCTGTGAGTCCCTTAGCGTCTTTGCCCTGTCCCTAGTCAATTCTAATCCCAAAACGTAGTTTAGCTACGTGTGGATGTGTCATGTTTCATGAGGGTAACGTATTTACAGGCTGACAGATCTTATTTTGATTGCTTACGTCTCTTTGTTTCATTGGCATTTTACAGCTTCATATTACCAATTCCGCCTTTGGGGAAGAGGCCAGTGGATAAATCTTTGAAATAAAAGATCCCGAGTGGATTAGCAAGTGACACATGGTAGGCACTGTGGCTTAACGGGTTGAGGCAATCCATGCGGCAGCCAGGTCGCCTGGCACAGAGTGTGGCACGAACAAGTTCTGGCCTTACACAACTGATGGCAAGCAAGGCAAAGGCCATCTGAAAACCCGCGGCGAGGAAACGAAGAAGTGCAGTAGCTAGTTCACACATGGTCGTGGTGACTAGCTATGAAAAAACCAAGCAGCCCTCCAAGGCTAACCCCGCCTGGGATCCGTCGGGCCGGCACAGCGCAGCCGCACACCCATGTACCAGTGGCAGTTTGTGATGTGCAACCACGTAAGGTCGGCTCAGGCATAACCTCAGAAAGCAGTGCAGCTCCCTGCCTTCGGCACTGGAGCTAGCCTGTCTTAGACCAGGCTCAAGTACCTCTGCACAGCACTGCACCCTCGCAGCTGGTCATGCCCCTTCCTGATCACCACGGACTTGATTTAACCTGGCTGAAACAACAGTGAAGGTGCCTGACAAAACACCTCCGTTAGCAAGCAGGACTGACTTCTTCAGCAAAAGCATCCTACTCGTGGTAGTGCTCCAGCACAGAAGATCACAGACCCTCCCAGGCCAAACTCGACGGCGGACACAATGCACCAGCTCTTTGCCACCAAATCGTTCCTCACAAACAAGCAGCAGCTTTTCTTCAGAAGTTGAACAGCCTGATATGAGGCCGTGACCGGCCACATGCTAGCTACTCGGAGTGAAGGGCTGAATTACTATTAATGCCAGACTGGGAAGTCACTTTGCAATATGGATGGTCATTTATTTATTGTTTTATCATGACACATAAAATGCTATGGCTGCAATATCAAAATATGGTGTCACTTATAAAATACCAGTATTATTAATGCTGTGGTAAGATACTGTTAACATTTACAGAGAGGTGTACAATAATTCAATAGTCTTGCCTAATGGTTTGCTCCAGTGACAAAACACCCTGGCAAGCAGATGATGGATGGAATACAGTGCCTATTCATTATCACGGTTTTTCCTCCTCGATTACTGAATGGCCTATAATGATATCAATAATTGTTGCTGAATCTAATGCTTTTGAATATGGTAGATAGGTCCTTTGCTTTTACAGTATGTGTCAGAATAAGAGAGAAGCATCTGAAAAATAGAGACAGCATTTCCTTACAAAATGAGATGAAAAAATAAAACAATATAAATGGAACTTTCAAGTGTTTCTTTTTATATTTAAAGCTCTTATTTCAATATACTGTATTTAAACATTCTTAAATAATCATTCTGTACCTTTGATTTCCTGTTTCATCTTTGGAAACAAATAGAGTAATCTCACTATAAATGTGTGCAAATAGAAAATATATAAATATATTCAAGGCCCATGTCATAAAAAGGTGGTCTCGGAATTGTCACTTTTACAATGATCAGCTGCGGTCCCTTTCGTTTTGTCCTGCAAGTTATTTGTGCTCTGTTCTTTTAAGCCTTTGAAGTCCACATGCAAAGAAGAGCCAAGCACACACGTACTGTCCTGTGTTTCATTTTGTAAACTGCTTGATGACACCTGTAAAACAGTCCCAATGCGACTGAACAGTGGAGTTGACGTGATCCACTTCAACAAACTGAAGTCTGCTTGGTCAACTGCTGAGCTCCACGGGAATGTTGCTCCCACAGGCAACGACTCCATCTCCGAAGTGCTGTGTCTAACTTCATGAAATCCCATGGACCTTTCCAGACTACTTGCTGATGAGCGGAGTTTGTTTTCCCCATACAACACTGCACCCTGGGGAGAGGCAGCCACAGTCTGATCTGTTGTATGTTCTGCCTTTGTGTGCTCTTGGAAAAGTGACTCACTTGTTTGAGGAGATGTTGGCACAGGTGTGCTTTGGTTATAAGCCTTGTAACAATCACTAACATTTGAGCCAAGGCTTGGTGAGAAGCTGCCTGCAAAGGGTTGTGTCTGACGTACTGTCTCCTTTACATTCAACTTGGTCAGAAGCTGGGTGCGAATCTCTGGGGATAGTTTACTCAACTGGCGTCCAACCTGAAGCTGGGTTGGGAACAGTGTTCCCTGAAGGGTTCTGTACAGAAATCTGCAGGAGGAGAACGTGCACGTGAAAAGAACTGAAAGAAGGAAGTACCCAAGATATTATTAAAAGAAAATATCCAAGACAATAGTACGACACAGAAAAATAAGAGTTTTATGTGCCTTTCTTATGTTTGACACAAGCAAGCTTGCAGATGAAAAGCTCTGAATGCTGTGCTAATATTTTGATTAATAACAAGCAGTGTAACAAATCTGCGCCTTTAGCCAGTGATCCACCTTGTGATTACACACGCTCTTTCATCTTTCCTGATGAGGAATCAAAGGCAATGGGGATCAGTCTGCAGCGCAGGCCTCCTACATCCATAAGTAGGCAAGTACATCCACAACGTATCTATGGTTGGTATCTATGGTATCTATGATCTATCTATCAGAATTCCTGTACTGTGCATGTTAGGGGAGGATGGGTTGAATCTGGAAGCATCATGGAAAACCTCACAGGGTAGCAAATCTCTGCATGGCCAGGAGGTTCGACCAACAGTCTACTATTATCCCACTCCTGTGGTCTATGGCCAGGAGCTGTGGTCTGTTCCTGTGGTCAGGAGCACAGAAAAGGTTAGACAACCTGACTTCATGTAATCAGCTGCTGAAAAAAATTGACTTGGCTGGTAAGGCAAAAAGAAAGAGAGGGAGTGGAAAAAGAAATGTTTCTTGCCCTCCCAACCATATGCGTAAAGTGCTTTCATATATGAGAAAAGGTATGAGAGAAGATACAATACCTGGGCAGCAGTGCAACGACTGGTGAGATAATGCAAGTGAGATAGAACATAGGGTCTCCCATCAGCCTTTCCATAGTCCAGTAGGGATTGGATGGAGGATGGCATACTGGGCAGGAAGCATTGTAAACCAGAGCCACAAAGAAAAATAAAAGGATACTGAAGATGCAAGATGACCAGTGGAGAAAAGTCTAGGACAAAAAACCAACAAAAGAATAATGATTCTTTATATTCTGAGAAATTTGCTGTGATTTTGAATTAATAGTTCTTAATTTCTGGAGCCAAATCCATGCACAGCAAAGTTTAGAGCCTTGTATTCTCAAAAATTCTTATTATAGATACAACACTACAAAGCTGTTCGCATATCACAGTTTAAAACCTTTTTCATGTTTGCTTAAAATGCTTGCTAAAAATAGAATGTGCTGAGGGGATGAAACGACCATCTTCTGTTTTTGAAGAATGGCACTAAGAAAAGAATTATGTATATGTCAGCGAGTTTCTATGTAGGCTGTGGGTACCTTACCCAAGTTTTGGTTTCTATAGCCAAATGTAGTATGATGGTGAAAAGAGCTATTGTGGTGATGGGAGTCCCCCAGGAGAAGATATCCACCTCCGAATCATAGTAAGTCTGTAAAGAAGGAGACAGAATTTAGCCCAAGCTGTGTTGCCAGTTCTCAAAATGCTTGAAATAGAATGGCTTAAACCAAACACTTACGAAATAGGGGATGAAGAAGCAAACCAGGCTTTGATACATAGCATCAATCATGTTCATCCAAAACATGTGTGGTTGGTACTCCTGTGGCACAAAAAAAGTTAAGAAAATCAGAGCCTAATGAACATGCTGTTTGCTGGGACAGGTATTTTGAGGGTGATATTCCAATGGGCACTTTTAAGGCTTGAGCAAATAGCTTCACAACTTTGCCGATCCGTTAGATACACTTGGGGATGAAGTATGAGGAGTCAACCTGCAAGTCCCTCTGTTCTGGGAGGACACTCTTCTGCTTTCCCCCCCCTCCCCCGGCAGAGGGTGTAATCTGAATCTGACATTCAGGCCAGCAAACATTTATGAAGGTGCCCAACTTTATGCACTACAGTTAGACCACTGATGTCAGGAGGAGCTCTCTGAGGTGTAAGTACATGAGTAAATGCGCTTTACATCATGTATGTACGAGCACAGAGTGTTTATTCACAAGAGAGAAAACAGAAAATGCACACATAGTTAGAAAAGAAGATCCACAACAGTGATCTTTAGCAAGCAATGCAGCAATGTATGCTATGTTAGAAATACATAAATAAACATGCATATACACACACACACATATATCTGTATGTCTGGGCACAAAATTGCTTGCTAAGAAACAATATTAAACTAACATTGTGTTTAAAGAAATATACAATTGCAGGGGTACGGATGGTCATATAAAAGACCTGGATATAAGTAAAAATAGTTCAAAAATGACAAAATATTTATTTATTTAATTTTGGGATATAGGCTACGTCTGCAACCACTGGGCTCATCAGGACTCTTTACCTCTATAGAGAATACAATTGCAGCCAAAAAATGAGAATTCAGAGACGCTTAGAAACAATTCTGGTGTTCTTTGGCCTACTGAAATAACATGCGGTTAAGCATTGAACAGCTTGCTCAGAGGGACTGCGGAATCTCCATTCTTGGAGACATTCAAAACTGGACTAGAAAAAGACCTGAGCAACCTTATCTAGCTTTGAAGCTGTTTTGAGCAGTGGGCTGGATCAGATGGCCTCCAGAGGTCCCTTCCACCCTAAATTATTCTAGAATACTATAGGCTTTGAATCGGTGATATCTTTTTGAAAGAGATCCTACCTGAAGCAAGATTTTTGGCAAGTTTTAGAAATGCCTTTTTAGGTAACTATTCAGAGAAAAGTAGATTTCAAACAAACTTATAACGGTCCCTGGGCTTGCCTATGAGAAATATTTGCACTGTCAACCTGGGAGACTTCTCAGTTTGCCAGCTGAAGACAGGCCGACACAACTTCCCAACAAGCTTAAGCCATTACCAGATTTCTATCACCTTAAAAATGTGCAAGAAAGGAAGGTATTAATGTTACAGATCTTTAAAGTGCAATGCACTGGAACAAAAGAAATGTAGAAAATGGAAAACAACAGCTGGGTGAAAAAGAGTGAATTTGGACTAAAGCACTAGAAAGACGTTACGCTAAAATTCTCCTTTCATCTTTCCAGGACAGTGTCTAGCAATGTCACTGGATGTGTAGGGTACCAAATGCAGGTGTACAGTCAGAGGCAAAAGGCACTCAGAGGTTGTGTCTCTTCTCAGAGGGCACAACTTCAGATCCTTTTAAGAAAGGCTTTTGCCTTGGAAGCAATGTTTCAGTATGGATAGTTTTGCCAAGCAGAAAGATTTTCCCACAGTGTGCTGTAGCTGTAATTACCAGAAATGGTTTGGCTCGAATCCCTCCTGCAATTTCTTCTATTTTCATTGTACAATTCAAGCAGATGTGGACAAGGTGTTTTCAACAGACATTTCAGCTGAATCTGTCATCTGCTGGTGACTACTTCCCTCAGAGTCTAAGTCTATCGACCTCCGTGCTTACTCCTAAAGACATCTTTCTCTTCTGACTGTTTGTAAAGGGCTGGAGCCTGAAGTTTTGATTAAGTACTGTGAGGTTATTCTGTGAAAGTCCGCACTAGTCTACAAGGTGTAATATGCTCTACTTTTGTGGTTATTTGTGAGCCTGGACCATGAGGGAGGTGTTCAGCTTAGGCTGACTTAAAGCATACAGTTCTCTCCTGTTACATATTTCAAACTATAGCTGGGTTTTTTTTGTTTGTTTGTTTTAAATGTACTTTTGGCATTTAGAGACTTTGACTCAGATGAGAAATATCACAAAATAATAATAGTGACTTCTCAGACTGTTTTTATCAGTCATCCACCCTTTGGGAGCAGCGTTGGTTTTCAGTTGAAACTAAAGACATCTAGGAAAAAAAATTACAAAAAGCAAGAAGTTTTTACCTCCATATTCTGGCCACTTTTATAAAGCTGAGGTACAGCAATTAACACTTCAGCTGGCACATCCTTATCCAGCACGCCAGTAATCAGTTGTGGAAGAGAAGAGAAGAGTAAATTAAAGAAGATGAGATACCACTGATCAACCATTGACGAGCCAGAGAACCCACAGTAGAACTGGTACCAGAAGAGAAGGGCCACAAACATCTGAAACAGAATGAGAAATGCTGTAAATATGACAAGATAAGCAGGGCCATCATCCCATTGTGTTCTCAAAGCATTCTGATTCCAGTTCGGCAAGGACTTATCTATGAACGCTAAACATGTGAGCAATCCTTCTAGGGATACCTAGTCTTTAACTCATTGTTCCTGATGGCCGGACCACTTAGCTAAGCTACAAACATTTGGCACACCTGCAAGTCTTTGTGCTGCTGGAACCTCAGATCTCAGGTGTCATGGATGACTTCACACAAAATTAACTTTCAGTTCAAGTGAAACTCTGAGGTGCAATTTAACTAACCGTAAAAAGCTCTCCCACCCATCACTGACTTCTAGGTATATGAGTACTGATCTGATAGCACTTAGAATCAGAATAATTACACTTACACTTACATTACTCTTGTAAGAATAAGCATTTCCATGATAAAATCCTCTGCTGGCTTGAGATGTTTTGTCCCAGATGTTTGTTTCTGGTCTACAATAGGTAAATGCAGAGCTTTTCTGCAAGACCAACATGAGCCTAGCAGCAGCAAGGGAGGTGAAACTGTCTAGCAAAGTTGTCTTAAGTATTCTATCTCTGTGCTTTGAAATTCAGCAGATTAGTAGTGCTGTAAAGATTCCTCAGTGTCCCTTACTTTTCAGCTGTGTAAAGAAATCAGTTGCATACATAGCTGCAGTGGGATTGTTCATGTAGTTGGGTTGGAATCACTCAAAAAGGGACAAACCACACAACTCATTTCTTCTACAATCTCTGCAGCATGGAGAATCCAGAGGTTTTTAGGGCTCAGGAGAGGTGCTGATCTCACCTGTGAGGGGGAATTTGAGGCCCAGAAAAAGATGGGCGGCTTCCTAGGGAAGGAAATAAATTCCCAGGCTTGGTCCTCCTAAAACTGCAATTTTTATTATTCTTTGTAAAGAGATTAACACTAAACGGAAGGTAACCAGAAAAACTTTGGTAACTGTCCCTCGAGGTTTTTCCCCATTTTAACCATAAAGAAGGGAAACGACATGACCTCTCCTTTCACTTCCTCTTCTTTTTGTATTCTGTAGTCTAAAAGCTTTCAGTGAGCTGGAGGATGTTAACCCTTCATCATTTTTAGATATACAGAGGAAAATATAGATCTGTTCTAGCTGTATGCCAAAATGTGGTTGAAATTTAAACATAGGAGAAAAAAAAAAAGCTATGGTCTGCTTAGTCAGTGAAAACTGCTATAAGGAGAGTAAGCCTATCTTGTGAAGGAGAATTGCCACAGAATAAGAGGGTCAGTCCTGCTGTACGTAAATGTGTATATATATATAGATATATTGTATATATATTTTCAGGCAATGTCTGCAAACTATGTTGAAGTGGCTTGTATATCAGCAGCAACATACGTCTCACTGTTTGTGAGCCCATACCATAAACTAACCTATTAAAAGTTAGATGGTAGTATTTTTTTAGGGATCACCTCTAGAAACGTTTCTGTAAATACATTTCAGGAAAAATATCTTCCTCTGGCCAAAACAAGACTGAGTTACCAGAGCTTACCCTCTTCAGTACAGTTGGCTGGGAGACGGCAATTTCATTTCAAAATTGAACAGATTTTGAAATGTATTTCCTTTCCACACCCAAAAAGCAACAAAACTTCCTGAGTCTTTTCTCAAAATGGAATTGCAATAAACGTGAATTTAGATACTTTTCTCTCACTCATTTGAAATAAACAAAATCCAGCTAATCCTGGACCTAAGAAATTTTCCTCTCTAGAGCCTTGCTAAAATTAACCTGTCCTGGAAACAGTTTGGCTCTGACAAAAATAGGTAGTTTGATGAAAATACAGTCAGCTGAAAATTTCCCTACCACCTCTAGTATGGGTCTCAGCAGTGCTGTCAAAGAAAGCTGTACAAATAAATGACATTTCAGTAACCAAGCGTAAATCAGATTTTTCCCCCTGAAATTTCATTTTGGATTAAACAAGTGTTTAATTTAATTTCAAATATAATGTTGCCTCTTGCTTCTGGGCATTGCCCCCCTAAAAAGTCAAAACAAATTTACATAAAAATTGAATCAGATTTTAAATAAAAAAGGTTTCCTTTTTTTCCCCCAGATGAGACTGTTTTATGAATGTGGCCCCACACAGAATTTCTCAGTGAATGAAGTATATGTCAAAAAATGTCCAGTGCTATCTTGCAGAGATAATGTATAAAGGGGAAGAAACAGTGCATCCTTGTGCAGGTAAAATTCTGTTTACACGAAATCCCTTTTCATCAAGCTCAGATATTTCCAGTGACACTATGTTTTAGTTTATATTTTACTTGTATTTTTATTATCTCCACCAAGCCAAGCATCTTCTTGGATAAGTCATCTGAGTTTCCAAATGGCTTTTGCAGAAATTTGGAATTTAAACTTTGAGTTAGATAGGTTCTAGTAGAGAATGGAAAATTTCATAATAGGAGCAAATGGGGAAAAAAACACTTGAGGAAACAGAAAACTTGCAGAACAGTTGCAGTGTTCTTGACTCTCTGCGGAGAATCATCCAGAATCGTCTCCTTGCAAAAGGATCCGGTGCTCACATCTTTCATTTTTGAATATTCCTTCCTTAAGGGCAGGCACTGTGTCAGACATATTCATGTCTGTATGCTGGATACCCCACTACAGTTTTAGAGTCAGTAGCAACAAGTATTGCTCAGAAAGCTCTCAAGGCTGCCAAAGCAGAGCCAACACAAAGAGATTTCTTCAGATATATTCTAGCCTTGAGGCAGCAGCTTCTGAAAATGTCTTACTAAAAATGGCATAAGAAATAATACTCCTAATCAAGGGGAGTTGTACCAAAGGAAATGGAAGATTTTACAAGAGCTGAACAAAAATGTAGATGTATAAACAACATCTCTGGCTGCTGATTGCTGGAATGTCTTATGTGTATTACTTTTTTTTTTTTATTTTAATGTTAGATGGCTCTGCATACACTTCTTGGAAGTTCAGATTTGATACTGTCAAGCCAAAGGGTATCTGGGAAACATACAGCACTGGGGGTGGGAGTACAGATGTTCAGGATCATTCAGGATCAAGCCTTAAAACTCAGGCATTTGAACACCAGCACATATTTCACTGTTGTGCTTCAACAGGCGGCTCTCCAGTCCGTGCAGCATTATTTAAATCTGTTATTTCAGACTCAGGCAGCAGTTCAGACCATCCAAGGTCCTTCTTTCTTTTATGTCTGGAAGGGTGCTTGCATGTAGTTTCTGATCAGACCACAGAAGGTATTTTAACATGCTTGTGTTAACACAAGGACGCTTTAATAATTCTTTAGCTCCCTTAGGTATTCCTATGAAGTTCAAAATTTTGCGCAAATGATGGTCTTCTCCCGATAAAATACCTACCTTCAGATTGAGATCAGACGGGGATTAGTCAGGCCAAGAGGAATTTGCATTAAAAAGTTGCCACTAATTAAAAAAATTGAGGATTAGATTAAATTTGGAAAGCAACTTTTACAAAACTGAGAGCTACTTTTTTTCTGATATTGAGGATAAAATCCAGTCTCCTGCTCACAGTTCACACACTGTCCTCTGAAGCAAACAGAAGTCTGGGAGCTCTGGCTCTCCTTTTTTTCCTGCTTCTTCACATCCCTTGCTCCCAAGGTGATTTGTAGGTGTTGCAAATGAGCAGATCTGCGTGCCTGCCAGTGACTCCCACCTAGGTGATGGAATTCTTGGTTGTTTTGTTAGGCAGTTTTCAATCAATCATCTTTGTACTCCAAGATCAATGCAAAGGACCTTTGTTAGGGCCAAGGAGTCGAGCTGCTACTGGCTCAGTGCCCACTACTGGACTAACTCCCGTTTCATACACCAGGGAGGAAATGCAGACATGTAGTCTGTTCTTTACCACGGTGTGCTTCCTTTCTAATGAACCCTTTTGGTTAGTTGGGAGTAAGATAAATCAAGAAAAAACCTTCCCAATCTCTACAGAGAGAGCTCAAATTATCCCAAGTCACTAGGGAATACGTACAGTGATTCATAAGCAACGATGAGATAGGGTCAGGAAGAGAAAACACACTCAACGGCTACTTTGGACCAATGCTGGATGGCTTTGGCATTAAAGACTCCTATGTCTAGCCAGCTAAATTCTGCAAAACTGCTCTATAAAGAAACTTTTCTTAAGCAGTGCTTGTTATTTCTGTTACCTAATTTGCACATTCAGCAGCGCACTGTAGCTGTTATGGAATGGGTCCTGAACTTCTGCAAATGGCAGCCAGCTGTCTTTCAACTCTGCAAATTTCTTTGCAGCTTATTTATAAACCATTTGAAGGCTGACCTAATGCTCACTTAGCACAAAATAAACCCTGGAAACATGTGGTGGCATAAAGCTGCCAAATCAAACACTTACTGCATTTTTGTAGAAGAAATACAGCACCATGTTGGCGAGTCGTGAATAACACCAGTGGCCATGAACAAGCAAGAGCTTCTCCAAATGCCGGAACCTTGGGATTGCAAAGTCACTTGCCATCACCGCCTTTAATGAAAGAAAAGTTGGAATAATTACTGTAAAGCGTCACTTTCAACACCAACAGTAAATCTAGTCTTCTCAACTCATACAGTCAATGAGAATTGTCCTGATGAAGAATGGAATCCATTACAGTGCATCTGAAATGCAGCTATTGCTGCATTGATTTGGAAGACCCGTGAGCAAACCCGGCAGCTTGGCAGAACATGCAAGGCGACCCGGTCCTCGCCTAAAGGAGATTACAGTCTACGTTCCAGATGGTGACAAACAGCAGCAAAAAGCGAGAGGTGGGAGAATGGCTGGCAATTGCAGCTGCATGAGCATGAAGGCTCAGGGCCCATGTGTGAACATCTTGGTGGCTGTAACATCTTTCTCTGTAAAAACTACAGGGTACTTACAGGGCAAAATGAATTTCCAGAGAATAAAATAAGAAAAGCACAATTAAGTGGTGGCATCACAATTACTGTACTTTAAAAGACAAAACAATAAAAATATTAGTTTTAATTACATTTGCAATCCTGGCTTATAAAGTTTACTTGGTTGTCCTGAGATATCAGTATTTTGAGGGATTTTTAAAGTCACATATTTTCTAGAACTGTCTATGAAAAAATCACACTAGATGAGACTCCTCTGGGACTGTGCAGACTGCCAAATCACAGTGACAAAATGAATCACCCAGTTTCGCTCTACTTCTGACTAAAATTCAGGGTACTGTACATCTAGATGAGACCTTCTTGTAAATGATGGTGTTATCACAGTTGTTTCATGATTTTCCTTATCCCTAGGATCACACTAAAATTTCATTTAATATTATTTTACATTTCATTTTCTATTTTGGTATCGCCTTTCTTCCTGTCAATCTGACCTCAGTGCTGGGGAAGGTTATGGAGCAGATCATCTTCAGTGCCATCACATGGCACATACAGGACAACCAGGTGATCAGGCCCAGTCAGCATGGATTTATGAAAGGCAGGTCCTCCTTGACTAACCTCAACTCTTTCTATGACAAGGTAACCTGCTTAAAGGATGAGGGAAAGGCTGTGGATGTTGTTTACCTAGACTTCAGTAAGGCCTTTGACACTGTTTCCCGCAGCATTCTCCTGGAGAAACTGGCTGGTCATGGCTTGGACGGGTGCATTCTTCACTGGGTTAAAAACTGGCTGGATGGCTGGGCCCAACGAGTTGTGGTGAATGGATTTAAATCCAGTTGGCGGCCGGTCACGAGTGGTGTTCCCCAGGGCTCAGTTTTGGGGCCGGTCTTGTTCAATATCTTTATCAATGATCTGGACGAGGGGATCGAGTGCACCCTCAGTAAGTTTGCAGATGACACCACGTTGGGCGGGAGTGTTGATCTGCTCGAGGGTAGGAAGGCTCTGCAGAGGGACCTGGACAGGCTGGATCGATGGGCCGAGGCCAACTGTATGAGATTCAACAAGGCCAAGTGCCGGGTCCTGCACTTCGGCCACAACAACCCCATGCAGCGCTACAGGCTTGGGGAAGAGTGG
>NW_008823963.1:873627-878457 GCF_000699105.1 Pygoscelis adeliae
GGCCGCACCTCGAATACTGTGTTCAGTTTTGGGCCCCTCACTGCAAGAAAGACATTGAGGTGCTGGAGCGTGTCCAGAGAAGGGCAACGAGGCTGGTGAGGGGTCTGGAGCACAAGTCTGATGAGGAGCGGCTGAGGGAACTGGGGCTGTTTCGCCTGGAGAAAAGGAGGCTGAGGGGAGACCTCATCGCTCTCTACAACTACCTGAAAGGAGGTTGTAGCGAGGTGGGTGTCGGTCTCTTCTCCCAAGTAACAAGCGATAGGAGGAGAGGAAATGGCCTCAAGTTGCACCAGGGGAGGTTTAGATTGGATAGTAGGAAAGATTTCTTCACTGAAAGGGTTGTCAAGCATTGGAACAGGCTGCCCAGGGAAGTGGTTGAGTCACCACCCCTGGAGGTATTTAAAAAACGTAGATGTGGTGCTTAGGGACATGGTTTGGTGGTGGACTTGGCAGTGCTAGGTTAACGGTTGGTCTTGATGATCTTAAAGGTCTCTTCCAACCTAAATGATTCTATGATTCTCACAGTTCAGCAAAAACATGAGGAAAGGTAAAAACCTCCAAAGGAGCAACGTCTTCCTCACACTCTGCAGGATATATTTTGGCTGTATTTATAAATGAGACACATCTCTCCTTTTAATTTTTCCTAATACCCTTTCTTGGTAAATCATCAAAAGGGCTCAGTTTTCCCAAGTAAGTGCTTGTAGAAGCTATTAAAATAAACTAAAACAGTATGCAAGCGAAGGTATAATAATGCACTGTAATTTAAGCAGTAGATGTATATAAGCACCAGGACATTTTTTAATATGTGGACACATCCTGGGATTTCTCAGGTACTGAGATACACTTGTTACAACCTCCCTGCACAGAACAGTCTGATTTGTCTTGCAGACATGCAACTATCTTGCAGTTTGAGAACAGAGCTGTGCTATGTCTGCTTCCTTGTCCTCCAGCCCATCTCAGCCTATTCCAATGTTAAAACTGTTAGCTTCTTTTCATTCTAACATAGTACTTCACAACACATTGTGAGGTGTCGGCTTTTTTTCTTCTTTATTCCATTTTGATTACAGTGAGGAACATAGTGAGGAAGATAGTGTTATCCAATTACATTTGCATGTTTATTTTGCCTCAAAATATCCCCTTGATTTTCACATTTTTATTTTTTCTTCCAACTTTTTCACAGGAAAAAGTGATTCATACTCCACATGCTTCCACAGAATGTGGAAAGAAAATAAATCAGAGACTACTGCTGTTTTAGACATTTAAATGCTCAACGCCTTCCGAGTACCTGCATGTGTAAGATTCTGACAGTTGTTTATAGTAGAGAGGCCTGCATGGTTCCTTAGGACCTTGCAGTAAAGGAAGGGATCTATAAACATTTTCCACTCTGTTGAACTTCCATTTAGAAAAAATCGGGTAGTTTAATGGGTTAATAAGCAAATTGCTTTCAGATTTGAATACACCACAAAAGCCAGGGGCATTTCAGGACTGGTTATTGTAAGTGTATGAGCTCAACTGAAAGTGGCATAATGGGGAGAGGAGTAAAAAAAATGCTACGAGCACTATATGTCTGCATTAGGAAAAAAAGTGATCTGAATTAATACATAGGTGATAGGAGTGGTAAGTTCATAAGAGATGACAAGACCCAAGGAATTTGAGGCAGACTTTTTTGAATTGATAGGCTTGGAGGGGACCTCACAAAAACAGTCTCCTCTGGGGTCTCTGGAGCCTGGACTGCCTGCAGAGTGATACTGCAGAAGTTACGCAAAGCTCTTGGAGCCTGGTGAAGGCTGTGGAACAAGAAATACACTTGGTATCAGCTTAATCAGCTCCTTTTCTTCTGCCCTCTCCAGCCGTCAAAGTCAGCCTCATAGGGTCTATGGCTGGGATGCCATATGCACAATGACTATCTGAATATTTTTGTGGTAGCTTCTTTCCAGTCTAATTTACAGCTGCTAACATGTTTAGAGAAGCATTTTTAATGGATTGCAGGCCTGAAACCTGTCTGTTTGAAGAGCGCTGATGGATGTCCATTTGCCCTGGAGATTACTTTGACTGAACCCACTGGATGACTACAAGAAGGAGAACAAATGTAATAGCTCTGCTGGGTCAGGCTGAAGCCCATCTTCCCTAGTATCCAGCCTCCAACAACGGCCAAGAGACGATGCCTTTGGAAGAGTATATGAATAAGTAAGAAAAACATCTACTGACTTTTCTCCAGAGTACTGTCCTAGCTTCTGGTGATCTGCATGTCAGAAAATGCACAAAGTTGACATCCAAGTTCACAGCTCAGTTAAATTTTTGTTTCATAAATTTGTGTGTTGACCCAAATAAATTACAGCATTCATGAAATCCCATGGAATAAAATTCTATAGCCAGCTTGCGCACTGTGTGAAGGAGGCCTTTCTTCCCTTTTGAGCAAAACATCCAGCCAGTGTCGCAAAAAATGCAATGTGGGTCAGAGGACCCCCACCGGTAACTAAGTTAAGGAGCATGCTCATCTGCTGAGGTCCTCAGGATGGAAACACTTCCCATCTTCTCTGAAGAGCACTTTCACATATACTCAGCTGCTCTATTTTCTCATGCAGTCAGTCTGCACCCAGCCCAAATACAAGGTAGGTTGTGGAAATGAGGTATCTTCCTCATTCTCTGTGTCTTACTGCCACGTCTGGTGCTAACACTGCCACTGAACTGCACTAGCAGTAGAGAAGGCAGAGGTAATAGGCAATACAGTAGGTTATACATCCTATACATATATATCCTCTCTTCTGGGGATGGGAGAATTGCCTCTTATACAGTGGTAAATACAGTAATCACAGGCTGAACACATCCAAAAGACTACAGGGCAAGTCCCCTTATCTTGCTGTTCCCTGTGGGAGGAAATGGGGAGAAAACCAAGACTTGGAATATTGTGTAGGGAGCAGTGGTTCTGCAAAGGGCTGCAATTTTCTCTTTCTTCACTGTTCTGCTGTTTGAATAGGCTGAGTGAGCGAGATGTGTGGGTGGCTGGGCTAAGGGTGCATGTAAATGCACCATGCAAATAAGCTGCATCAGCTGAATGGGCTTGTGCAGCTACTCCACAGGAGAAGTATACCCAAGCAATACAGGAGAGAGGAGAATAAAAGCCAGAATAAGGTGAACATTTATTTCCTAAATAATGCATAGCTGAGCTTTTTTCCTCCTTTAAACCAGTATTTAATAAATTATTTCTTAAAACATATTGCTTAAAGGAATCTGGTAAGTTGAATTTTCTGAGAAGGTAGCATGTTTAAACTCACCACAGATCTGAGAACAAACACGAGCTCAAACTCAAGCTGAAAGCATCCTTACAATGCGCAACTGGCACTCCTGAGCACAACTTGCCACTTCTCCTTTATTTGTGCTGGCTATCCAAAGGCAGCTTCGTCAAGCTGACATATGGGAAGTGCCTATTTCACCCTTTCATGGGAGTGCTTTTCAGTGAACAAGCAACATTACCTGCATGCCTTCTTGACCAGAGATCCCCACACCAACATCTGCCACTTGGATCATGCTGACATCATTAGCACCATCACCTAAAGATGACAAGATACAGTTTTGCTGTCACTAGTAGACCAGGAACAGTTAGCAGCAGCAAAGCAAAGGAAAACCAGTTGTTACTGAGTGTTGGCTGAGTATAGTAAGGGAGATGTGAGGTAGGAAAGGATCCATCTTTGGAATATAAGGTTCAAAGCTTGGCAAAGCTGCCAAGACATTCTGATCTTTGTAGACTTTTTTAATCATCGAAAAGTAAAAGTAAAACAAATCCCTCTCCTTTTAGTAAGATCTAAAGTCAAGTATCTGGCCTGAACTGCACAAATCCTAAAACACCGGAAGGCTGAGAATGAGCTTCTCAGTACTTCTGCTTCCTGATTAACTGTCTGCCTGCAATCAGGTATGACTAAGAATGAAATGTGCAGGGAGGCCTAAAGACAATGAGAATGTCTACACGGTAAAAAATACAATAAAGTTAAAAAGTATATGTGGGTTGACCAATCTGAGATTAACACACCCATCACAGGTAGATTTAACTGCAATGGTTGCACAGTCACCATCCCTTGCTCTGCTTCCAATCATGATACTACAAGTGGTAGGTGCCATAGAAAGGATACCAGAATGGGACATGTATCTACTTCTTAACCTCTTAAATTTACAGCCAGTGTGCTAGTGGAAAATGAAACTGTATTAGCGGATGACAAGACACTTGGTTTTAAACTTCAGTGGCTGAGGCATACATTCACATCTCATTCCAGTTTCCCTGCTGTTGGCACATACAAGAGTGGTATCTG
The DNA here is from genome assembly GCF_000699105.1 of Pygoscelis adeliae. Taxonomy (NCBI): domain Eukaryota; kingdom Metazoa; phylum Chordata; class Aves; order Sphenisciformes; family Spheniscidae; genus Pygoscelis; species Pygoscelis adeliae. Next base: position 877,932 of record NW_008823963.1, read on the forward strand.
CTCACCTGACAAAGCTCATATCTTTGTGACTGTGCGACAAAACCCCAAGTTAGCTCATGTTGGATAAAAGGGAGGAGGTATACAGCTAGGCTTTTAAGCCAGAGCAGGAGCTTGAGTTCAACTCACAGGCTCAAGATGCTCAGAAAGAATGAAAACACAAGCTACCCAGCCTCCACTAGTGTTTTTAAGCATTCTGGATAATTCAAGTTAACCAGCCAGACATTTTTGACAACATATGCAAATGATTATGTCCACAGTCAGTCAGCCAAAGATGTAAATTCAGTACGAGGAAGGCATATTGGAGCTAGATATAATGTAGTGAGCATGAGGATTATTATAATCAGCACACATTTGGTGATGTGGATGTCACAGGAGTCTGGCAATTATTATATGTACTTAGGGTTTCTCATGGGTAGGTCCAACCCACATGTGTTGCTGCTATGATTAACCAAGACTGGTAGATGAAAGCTAGTGTGTTTGTGACAATATACGCTGCAATCATATCTTCTACGAGCCTAAACTTGAG
>NW_008823963.1:878506-935052 GCF_000699105.1 Pygoscelis adeliae
GACTTTTCTTATTTAAAAAGCATGCAAACATGGAAGATGCTGCCAGATTTAAAACAGGGTGACTGACAAAATCTCCCCGTCGCCAACGGAGCGATAAGCTTGGAAGAAGTGTAAGCGCTGGCACGATGCCAGTCATAAATCCATTCTCTATACTGACAAGGCCAGCTCATATCCTATGCTGTATGGCCGACTTGTGATGAAAAACGCAGAACCTTGAGTTTAAACGTGATTGGATGAAACAACACTGAGCACAATGTTGTTCTGTGTAATACAGCGATTGCAAAATGGTGTTCTGGACAGCATTAGCTAACCCAATTCTTCACAGCTGTGTTTGGACATGCCAAAACCTCATAGCATACCTGGGTCCCGATTACCTAACTTCTGTAGGAGGAAATCCCAAATACTACTCCAGAGTTCTATCTTGGTTTTGAATAAATATGTTAGAGTAGATATGTTAGAGTTGTCCGACACATTTTCAGACAAAACTGGAAGACTATTTGAGTTGTGGGGCAGCTGGAAGGGTCCTATTGCAAGTCAAAAAATGAAAATTCTCAAGGCACAGTATACATCAAGGCAGGCTAGTTTAAACGGAGATATTTACCTATTGCCAAGGTCATTGCTTTGAGTTTGTCTCTGACTAGTTTCACTACCATGCTCTTTTGGAGTGGAGTAGAGCGACAACACAGTACTGAACGGCATCGCTTGGCTAGTGCAAGAAATTTATCTTCTAGTGTAGGTTCCAGGGCATAAGCTAGAGTCCTTCCATCAATCACTAGGCCCAAGCTGGAAAGCACAGGGGAAGAGGGTGGATAGAGAGGGGTGAACCCAACAGTCATGTTTCCAGTAGCTTCGTCTATTGTGTTGTTTGAAAATTTAGACTCTACACATTGCAGACACTGTTCCAGCAAGATAGCACATGTCTCCTGAAAAAAAATTCAAAATAAATACGCTTGAGAGAAAAGAACATGTATTCAAACGTTTGTGTTTGCTGTATATTTAGGCATAAGGAATATGGGGAATGTGTTATATTTGCTGCACTGTTAGTTTTAATTTCTAATAATCTTTTCTATTCACTCTAAACACACTTCATTCTTGCAGAAGATATGACAGCAATGAGGACTCGAAAGGCTTAAAATCTAATTCCTCTTTAACATGCAGTATTGTATGCTAAACTAATTTCTTTTAGCTCCTTCTCAGAATAAGTGTGCTGGGAAATGATATAATCAGTATCAGTACCAAGTTAAGTACGGTGATGAACACCATGTACACGCCTACAACTCAGATCAAATAGTTATGCATTGTTAAAGGCCAATTAAAGGTTATTTAAGCTGAATTCTCTCTCCTAGCCATACTCAACTAAAAGATGTTATTGAGAATATATGAACATTTAAAATGAAATGCTATTGGTCTTACAGCAAAGTATGACAAAAAAGAAAGATCATGGAAAATCAATTTACCAGTTCAGTTGATACACTCAAGAAGGGAAAATGTTGTTATCTTTTCTTCCTTTTCGAAAGAAATTGGAGCTGGATACTGCTGGCCTACCTCTCCTCTGCTGATCTGAAGTCCAATTTTATCACCCCATTAAAGGACTATAGCACTATCAGTCTGGTTCCTTGTATGTTAGACCGTATCAGTAAACTCTTTGTGACTGTCTGCTTGCAACAAGTTGAGCACAGGAAAGATCAGTAATTCAGAAGAATTAGAAAAGGTCTGTTAGGAAGCAAGGCATTACTGTGGATGTGGTTTTCTGACTCTCAGAGTTAGCATAAAAATTTAAGTATTGCTTCTATCTCCAGAGAAAAAGCCAGCTGAGAAAACATGAATGACCGAGTGATCTAAATACTACATTTCAGCGGTGTAAAATAAAGCACAAATTCTCTATAGGTAATCAATTGTTTTCTTCCTCAACACATGTTTAATAACAGGTTGTTTTTGGAGACCCATTAGTGCCAATAAGCAAAACATGGGATGTTTTGAGAATGCATACCAAAGAAAGGCATTTATGCTGCTATGGCATATTTTCATTCATGGTGGAGCCCACTACACACAGTTACATGTCTTCAGTCAGTTTATGATACATGACACTATGACTTAGAAGCATGATTCTCTGAAAAGTATTCAAAGACATGTCCTACCTGAAAAATACGGATGAAGCAGGAAAAGAAGGAAAAAAAAAAGAGGGAAAGGAAAAAAAAGGCCATCAAATTTTTAATTGTACAAGTTGAAAATAAAGCAAAGCTAGTTCACAAGTAAACTTGTGTATTGGATCTGCTTACTGGTGATTCAGCATTCAAAGTGATGATTTCTTCATCGTGATCTAGTAACTTGCAGGCATATGCAATATTAACAGCTGTTTCTTGCTTGTCTCCAGTAAGAACCCAAATCTGCAACCCAGCTTTGCGCAAGTTTGCAATGGTTTCTGGAACACCATCCTGTAAACGGTCTTCAATGCCAGTTGCACCTAAGCACAGAGAAAAAGCAAAATACTGCACATTAAATGATCACTTAGGGTTCACCTCAAATTGTAAGTTTGGATTTTTCAAAAAAACCAGCCGTCACTTTTATTGGGAAACAGCTAAACTACCAATGGTTGCAAGATTCAGGCAGCTTTTTTGGGGTATCGAGAGAGAGGAGGAGAAAGTAGCTGGGGTAATCAGCTGCATCAACAGTCAACAACAAATCCAGAATTCAAAAGTTCAAAAGCAATCTGATGCCACTTCTAGTCTCAGAGGTTCACAAGGCTAATGTATCTTTGCTTACAGTCTCTCTGCTCTGTATCTTCACCATTTCTTCTGAATGTTGCTAGAGAAGGTACTGTTGCTTCTAGGAGATCATTTCAGTTCCTAAGGGTCTTAACTGCCTTTCCTCAACTAGAAGGGGTCACTAGAGATTTCTCCCTTTTGAAGGGGAATGACAGCAGGACTGCAGCTTGGCAACGGCACATTAGGCTGCAGACATAAACTTTTTCCTGCCTGTCTGCTGCTCTTTGCTGTTGCAGAAAGACACTGGTTGCCAAATGAGATATAGCAGAGAATAAATCATAAATCTGTTGCCCATGATGTGAAAGTAAAATGTGGCTTTTTCACGCTTTCAATGTATCTTTCTACCTGTTTGTAAGAGACTGAGTATCTTTCCTATGCTTTCATAAATCAATTGACAGAGACAAGATTTTCAAATACTGTAGCAAAAGCCACTCAGGACCAAGTTCAGTGTCACCACTGATACATCAGTGCTCCACTGAGTTTCAGAGAGGCTTCAATGTGAGGAAATGTAAGCCCTCACTACTAGCGAATGAGGAGGTGACAGACACGCAAGTTACCTGGACCAACAGGAAAAGCAAAGTAAACTTTTCTCAGCTATTTGTTATTCCTATGGTTGTTCCTTGAAAAAAACATTTTAGGAATAGAAGTCCACCTGAAGTCTGAGCACCAGTCACGTAGGTGGAAACACATTCTTAGGGCAATGTTGGGAAAGCTATTATTATCCAGACAGTGTACAAAGGAAAAGGTATTCCTTTTCCAGACTCACTTTTTTATTCCCACAACCTAATCCTAACTGATCATTGCAAAATACAACCCACAGTATGAGGTTCTTGGGGAATGACTAAACGGATAGTTTACTTCTGGCTAGAGCTCACTTATTTGTCTGGCAGTTCAATTTCACTCCCCCCCCCGCCGCCCAGAGCGCAGCCAGAGCCAACAGGCACAACCATGGTGGGATCTTCCTGATTAACGTGGTCCGACTTAGTCACCTCATGCTCCCCTTTAAGTCAGAGGAGAGAAACAGACACTTCAAGGGTGTGATTCATCTAATCCTAAAGCAGATATCTAAGACAGACCAAATGAAATGCACTTTCTTTTTTGTCTCTCCATTGGTTATATGGGGAGCCTCAGAGATCTGTAGTAGATACATCAGAAGTTGGGTGAGCTGGATCTCGTCTCCCAGAGACAGGCACGTTGGCAATTAGTGAAGGTTGTTATCTCCAACAGTGTTATGGCTGTCCCAGTTTCTTTGCCAGAGAAAGCAGCTGGATGCTTGGAGTAATAGTGAATATATATACATTTTAGAATCTCAGTGCATTCAACATCTCAACTCGGCAGAGGAAGAGTATGACTTAGTTCTTGGAATACACTTTACATACACTGATTTTAACTGCATCATTATGAAGTACTGCAATCCCCTTCCACAGAATACAGAGGCCCTGAGTGCATCAGCTGAACCTGATGTATATGAGAGTTGATGCCTCTCACAAATGCAGTTTATGAGCTTTGCTTTATGAGTGTCTCTGGTGCCCCTGGAGTCATGGAAGTCTCTGACATGTTGAAGTGGCACTAAGCTAACGAAATTCTGTGGACAGTTTGGGCCGAGTCCTCCTCCTGTTTAGAGCAGCAGTTCCCATTTATGATATTGTGTCAAATTCATCCCTGGTATTACTCCACTCATTTCACTAGTGATAAAATGATAGCAGGAGCAAGAAAAACAGGGTATGTCTGTTATCTTAATTATATCCCATTCCTTTGTGGTGCTGCATGTGACAGCCATGACAAAGTCCAAAAGAAGCCAATTTCTGTACTGTCAGAAACCATTTAAGGGAAAGAACGGATTTCATAGCCAAGCTTTCAGAATTTTTAACACATTTTAATTTCATGTCCAGCTCTCATTTCATTACCTAGCAGATGCAGATTCTTCTCTATCCGCAGTGCTGACTGAAACAGAAGTTCTTCACGATTTTCAATAGAGGATTCTGCTTCTAAATGACTTTTTAACCAACAGGCATACTCTTCCTTGCTGAGAACCTATTACAAAGAGTATGTGAGGGCACAGTCAATGTGATGCAGAGGCCTTCATACTTTATAGAATAAAATGAAAAAGAAGTTATGAATCAAGAACAATAAATTAATAAATGCCTTCAGTAATCTTTGTCAAGACTCTCCATAAAGGCAAACTAAGAGTTTGCATTTACTTACTCTTTTTGCAATACAGAGGGTCCGCAGCCCATCTACAGCATACAGATTAAGGTAATTCTGGGTTTTGCTTTGGATTTTTTTTTGATGTTTGCCCCGAGGGTCATCTAAATAAGAATAAAAAAAGAAATTAGTGATTGAAAAATAACAGCAGCTGAATGGCCTCAGAGAATAAAAACTTGTCTATAGTACTCACTGTACCGGCACTTTATAACTGATACTTTTAAAGAGCTGCTGATGTCTCCTGGGAAACTCAGGCAAAACATTCCATTTAGAAAAAAAAAATCTTGTCTTTTTGTTCTGCCTTTTCTGTCTTCTCTCTTCAAAAGTCATTGTGAATGTGTGTTAGGAAGACCTTCTTTTTCTTACTCCTTATTTGTTTGGCCTGAATACTTTAGGAAATCATGACAATCTTCACAGCAAACAATACGGTCAGAAAGAGAAGTATGATTTCAAATACACTACTAGCAAATGCACATCTCATCATGTGCAGAAAAATGACACTTACTTAAAAATAGCACTTAGTTTTCCACCAAGGTTAATATCTCAAAAGAACCAGAAACAGTGCTCTGTTTTGTATATCTAAGTGTATGAAGGTACTTCTGTTACTGCTGTACTGATACTACCTATTGGACTGAGTCAATGCAAGAAGTTCCGGGTGTGACTGTGATTTCATTTAGAAGAGAATTTACACTTGTGTAGACCTCACAGCTAGCTTCTACCTTGAATGCAGCAGCACAACTTCCACTTATCTTTACTCTTCACTTAAAGCAATGTGTAAGAACTCAAAATCAGGACTGAGCATCTGTTCCTTTTCTCTCTTTAGCTGAGATTGGTTCAATGTGCTCACACTGTGATCAAAAAAGAGTAATGAATATGATGGTAACACATTTTGTTCCATCTCATTACCTGAAATGATGTCTTCAAAAGTTAAAAGCAGGTCATATGCATCTTTTTTATCATCTAGGATCAAGACAGGTTCATGTACAATGTACTGTAGTAGCAATCTTAAATAATATGAATTGCAGAGTTAGTACTAAAGTAAATGTGCAAGCTGGTAAGCTTTTAGATTGGAACCATTGAGTGAGAATGACCAGTACCTTATGGCAGGTTTTCCTATTCCCTGATGTCATATTTTTTTTTTTCTAAAGTCTGCACGTTTTTTGGGGGTGTAGAATAATTTCAGGATTATAATTTTGTAATTGGAGCTGTTCCTTAATGCAATATTTGTGTTACTGGTACTTGCACAGTAACCAGTCACAGAGTTAGGTGAACGCCACTCATAACCAGAAGTCTGAGCACTTGAAGAGGCCTACTATGGATGATCTCAGTTCGCCATTGGATGTGCTCACCTCTCTCAACTGACCATTCTGAGAACCTATGGGCACTATATCCTTATATTAAGCACTTAATACTGGTATCTAAATTAGATGACACAAGTATCTTACTGTTTATACTTTTCGGTGCCCATTGTCCCAGTGCATTCATACCCAATTTGATCTTGCTATGTGTGACCATGTATACACATGTCTATCTGTCTGTCTATAAACTTAGATAGCATTCAGCACTTTCATATTTATACAGCAGCACAGTGTCTAACTGGGCATTTAGAGGCTCCAGCACAAACACATAGAAGTATTGATGTTGTAGGAAGGAAGGATCTGGGAGCTTGGAAACCCAATATTCTGTTCCTGTTATCTCAACCACGTATCAGCACATTTTACTCACTGTACAGCTATTTTCTCACCTTTAAAGACTGTCCTATCCTCTCTAGGTCTGTAAAGCTGGGAGTGTACACACCCAGCTGTTCCTAAGGGAATCCATGAAGATTGTGATATTTCATGCATACCTTCATTTCAGTTCCATCTCTGATTAAGGTTGTGTGGTGAATACTGGTAGGAATATTCTGGTGGGCCTGTCCATCTATCTGTTAATGCTACCTACGCTATCCCTATTGATTTTCTCAGAGGGACAGTACAGATATATTATTCTGGAAGAACATCCCTACAAATATTATTTGCAATTGGAAAGCCCTTTCTTACACTATACCTTGTGGCTCTGACACACACACCACCAGGTTCCTTCAGAGGCTATTAAAACAGCTCACAACTAGATTCAGCTGCAACATAAAGCGGAAATATGCATCTACTGAACTGGCAGCCTAACACAGTTTCATTTAGCTTCTTTTCTATTTGTGCATGATAATCTTTTTGGCATATGTGACTTGGCTGTGTAATATAAGAGATTTTTTTTCTGGGAGAAGTACTGCCGCAAACCTTCTTGGAGGCTTCTTGTATTAGTGAGTCAGCTTTTTTAACTTTAGAAGAATAAAGTAGGCAAGCATTCTTCCTAATTTATTGTGATACATTACTATTCTAGAGAGAAATGCCATATTTTTTGCATATCCCACATGGAATTGTCTTACGGGAGTGGCTATTTCAGTCACTCACTGATTTCAAATGGTGCAAACTTGAATAGGTGCTTAAACACATCAAAAGCTGTTTCTATCCCTTCAAGGTTAAATGGTGTTAATCACTTCAGTTCTGTCTGGATACCATGGGTGCTAATGCAGTGATCATAATGTGAAATGCTTATACCACCTTCAATGAACAAAGACAGTAATTCTCTACAAGTAGAGATGCGCACACCATTTTCTGTGCGAATTCTCAATTCCAGTGTGGAAGACTGCATGTCCCTCCTCCACCAGCATACCAATGACAGCTAAACCCCCTTCTAGCTCTTCATGTGCCTCATCAGTCCTACCCTGAGATTCATCTTGTGCTCAGAAGTTAGAAGGGGGGAAGGAATCTCTTGCAGCCAAAACCCAGTTGTGGAGATTCTTTTTAGCTGGGATGCAGTGTCTATGCTGAGCAGTGTGACCACATGCACCATGTCAGCGAAAACCAGCAAATAAGTCTTCTCCAGAAGAATGATAGAGAGCTAGTGGCGTTCTGCTTGCCTCATTTCCTTCCATAATCGCAAGCTGCAGAAAGCCAGCCCAGTCATTGTTTTCTCAATGACTTATGTTCACAGTTTCTGTGCGAGCTGGGTATTGACTCAAACAGTAACTTTCTTATTTATGAACATGGGGACTGTTGAGATAAGTAAAAACAATACACTCTTGGGAATCATTTCAAGGCTTTTGGAAATATCTGTATGCTGTCAGAAAACGTCAGGTTTCACAGTCTCAACCAGATATTCAGCCAGAGCAAATGGAGTCAGTTCAGAAACTTTTTAAGTTTTGAAGCTTATGGCAATTTCTGATTTTCTGTAAGACACAACTGAAGCTACAACATAATACTTTTGCTTCTGATTTGGGGCTGTTCCTCATGTCATATTTTAAAATACTCTTCCTCCCAAACAGGGACCTTTGTGTCTGATAGGACCCTGTCATGCCATGTGATGTTTGAGTTGGGAGATTACAGGCACAATGTTGCCTTGGTCCTTCAGTCTAAGGGCACAAGTACCACAAAGTCTCAAGATGCACGCTTGACTGGTGTACAATTTACATGTCCCTGAAGCACTACGACAGCAAAGAGCGAGCACTGGGATTAGCTGTTATGTTGATTCACTTATTGGTCAATTCCTTGAAATGATAAATGCCTGAATTCTCATAGCATTACATCTCCTCTCACACTCACATTCCACCACCACCAGAGAACAGGATGAAACCACCGACAGATCCCGCAATTTAGGTAATAGCCACAGCATAAATCTTCTGAGGCTTCCTCTACTGGGGGAATACCTCCCTGTAATGGGGAAAAGATGTCGTTCCCTCAGGAATTGACAACATATCCACTGGCATGAGGATGCTGCAGGCAGTGCAAATTCAGTTCCGGGAGTGAAGCTGCTCAAGAGAAATGTCAAACGTTTTTCAGACAGATCCGCTGAAATGTACGGAATTACTGAAGCCAGCAGTGGCTTAGAGGGCTAGAAAACAAGGGAAACTGCTTATGAGGTTCTAGTGGCTGCATTTTACATTGCTTGCAAAAGCAAAATATACTAAACCTCATTGTTCAACTTGGGCTAAAAAACTAAAAAAAGAGAAAGGGCACAATTTCAAAGCCACCTTCAATTTGCTTGCCTGTAAAGATGGTGGAACCGCTGTATTTGCCCAGCTACAGAATCAGCTCACTGCCAACACCTATCTTCAGGAACTCTTCTTCCCCTTCTCTGACATGCACCACCTCTGGTAGTGTTGCCATTGTTTGGTTTTCTAACTGGCCTTGTTGTTTTTACCTAGGTGGGTCCTAGATCTGCCTGAAATTTGCCTGAAAATTCCTTGATCCATTGAGTTTACTGTGAATGGACACAGCAGCTTCAAACATAGTCTGTTATATGGTGACAAAATATTTAAGACTTGACATAAAATAATCTTTTCTTTTCTTTTTAATGCTCAGTTCTCATTCTGAGAAGTAATTTCCAAACATTATTTTCTAGGTATGTTATTAGAAATTCTCAGTACTACAAATTCTCTGTTAGTACTTTGGAAGGAAACAAGTTTCCACAGATGCTCTATGTACCTTCTGTGACATCAGATCTTTAATAGAAAATTATTCATGAATACTTTGTTGTTAGTTAAGGACAAGTTGTTCTTAATTTTTTTGGCTCAGCTTTGATTTATATGGCTGTAAACAGAAAACTAATGCCAACATTTTTCTGTATTTCATTAAACTAAAATTACACAGTGTAAGCCTTTCACAATTGTTTACTCCAACTAATGTCAAAGTAACCACAAAGTCAATGCATTAGTGAAGCATGGGAAGTACCTCTAGCACTTTCGGGCTCTGTCCATTCATACTGGGGTAGCCTTTAAACACTGGATTAAATTCAGTGTTGAAAATACAGTAAATTAGATGCAAACTGATTCATGCAAACTGAAACCCGTGTGTCTCCTCTAAATTCTGAAAGCTTACAGGGTTCTTCTTGAGTCCAACCGATTACAATTAGCAGCTATTTAAAGTTGTCCCTGTTTCATGCGATATCTGGGTGCTGGAGAAGTACTCCATGCTTTAGGGAAGTACTCCATGTTCACAGCTACGCATCTATTCCCTACTAGTCAACTACATATTTGAAGCCAAGATTTCTCATCTGAACAGCATCTCTCCTTTGCCACAACCTTTCTGTTTTGGTGGCTGATTGATTCACAGTGCCCTTTAGTGTCATAGTCAAACCAGCATAAATGCGTTGATTTATGCAAACATGTTGCAGCAAAAGGACATAAAGATTCACAAATGAAACAGAGAGGAGAGCTGCCATAGGAAGTGCTTGGGTTTCATATAAAATACTCAAATAGCCAAGCACTGCCAGGCAGGTTTTCCTGAAGAAATATAAGTTGCTTTGGCAGAGTTTCAAGAAATTCCTTCAAAATAATGTTTGCTAGTGGAAGATCTTGTACAGAAATTAATTTAACTCATTCTTGTAAGGTGAGGAACCAGTAATCTGTTACAGAAAATTTGCTATAATAACAAAGTATTATAAAAGAAAAGAGATGGCTGCCATTCTACCATTCCCTATATTCACAACAAAAGCAGGCAGGTCTACTAGAGAAGGCAATAAGATATGACGAGTTTTTCAGCAGTTAACCAGAACCGCCTCCCTCCCATCCCCACTCCCACAAAGGTAAGTAAGAGGTGTACCTGAAGAGCAGGGTAGAAGAAGATCCATAATTACTGAATCTGCTCCTTTAGTGTAAACATTTATTTCATCTGTGAGAGGATGTCTGACCACTACTGACATCCTCTTCCTGACGGAATCAAAGCCCAATGTATGTAATACTTCAAAGCTTAATGTTCCCAGGTGAGGTAGCTCCACTGATACCTGGTCAGACAGCCTTCCAACCAGAGAACAGTTATATGCCCTTGCTGCATAGACGAGAGCAGCTTCATCTGGACTCTCTGCTTCGTAACGGAGTTCTCCTTCCTCAGGTCCACTCCCCACGGCTGTCCGGCCTTGCTGGGAGTTGTAGCCGTTGTTATTCATCTGCGCAGAGTATGCCAGCTTCTCTTCCAGTTTTAATAAAGTGCTATCCGTAGATGTAGATGAAAGCACACTTAAGCCAAATCTGTGCATTGATTTGCTTGTAGCTAGACTAGATGAACTGCTGCTGTTAGATCCAGAGGTCAAGCGACTTGGAGTGAATCTTCGTATGAAGTCTTCTATGGTTTTTACTGGAGATTTTAGTTCAAATCGATCTCTAACCTTGAGAAGTGAAAACCAAACCAATGAACAAAAACCAAAGAGAAGCTGTACAAGAAATCCGACATTGTTATTCAGACTAAGCAGCTCCAACTAAGAGGAGAATTTCTTTGAGAACAAAAAGTAATGGCATTCGTATTTTGAGAAAGGAAATGGACAAAACTGACTCAACAGCAAAAAGCTTACTAGAACTTCAGAATTGTGCCTCTGTGTGAAAGCATGAATGTTTGTATTAAAAACAGTTTTTCTTGTTTTACCTGCTCAGATATGACTAATGGACAGACTATCAATGTTGCACCACCACCAGTAGCGCGTACCAAAACCTATCGTTAGTAGGAAACATTGGCATTCTTTGTGCATATTCAGTGAAGGTAGAAAAAAAAAAGTTAATGAAAGAGTTTTCTGTTGAGAAGCGTGGTATCAGAAAAGTTTTATGAGAATATGCCAATGTCGACAACAATCTCAATAGGAACATGTTGAAATAAATAATTTCCGCTGTCTTCTCTTTCAGCATTAAAGCATTTTGCTTCAGTTTTATCACTCATCTCCGTTGACGTAAATCTTTTTTACAGATACAATGTTATTAATAGTAATAGCATATTCATAGTAATATATATTAAATTATTGTATAACAGTGTAGCATTCCTGGAACAGCAGAATTGAGCATTCTCCAAATGTTTCCCTGGCACAAAAACATGTCATTTTGCAGACTAGTTCACTTTTTATTCCAATCTGGAACAGAAACAACTCTCAGAATTTTCTCCAGAATGGAAATTCCAGTTGCTGGCTAGCTTTAATACTACATTCCATTATATTTTTGTCTTGCAGATCATCTTGGGACTGCGTTTTTGAAATTCTCATTCATCAATGACACTGATTTAGGCCAATTCAAGCAGTAATGATCATTATTTCTCATAATGAGCTTAAGATGCATCTTTTACATAATTTAAAAGTTGAGCGATGTTTTTCAAGTATATTCTCTTTTTAAACTTTTTAAAAATGTCTCAGCCTTTTCTTAATTTAATCCATACATACAAAACATTCACAGACAGCTTATATTCTTTTCCGGGAAGCCTTGCACACTTACAAATTAGTTTCCACACATACTTACACACATACTTACATTTATTAAATGAATATAAGTTATAGTACAAGAAATTGGGAAAGTTTCAGAAGGATCTTGAAATTGTCAATGAAAGCGTATCTTACCTTGAAGGTAAATGAAATAGCTGACATACTCCATTTAACTAATGCTTAACTAAACCCGCTCAATCACATAGCGGTTCTAAGAGTTGTCTCACAACTGGTTCTAGTTGTTTCTCATTAGAGCAGGAGGTTTTCATTTCCCCAATTTACAAGATAAATTAGTACCAGTGCAAAAGAGGCTTAAACTCTCTTTTGCTGTTTCTTTAACCCACCTTCTGTCGGGGCTGATTTGGTGCAGTAACCACGACTGTATTACATATAGTCAAAGCAATGAAGAAGTCAAAAATGTCACATAGTTCTGGACTTAGATGGGATAATGGCTGTTCGTGGCTCCTCATGACCTCCAGATGCTTTGCACATTCATTCACCTTTTCTAACAAGCTTGGGTCAGGTGTGATGTCCTTCTCCTAGTAATAAACAGCAGTGATTAATATCTGTGATTCTGCAAATTTCCAAAGCAGCAACAAGCAATCAAGGCATCCAAAGCAGTGTCAATATCAAGAGTTTTATGGTGGCCTTACACCACAGAGTGGAGGTGGAGAGGATGTAAGACACCCATTCTAGACAATAAACAGTTAACAATGAGACTACTGATAGAAATGGAAATGTGAGTAACTGTGTTATCAACTTTTTCACCACAGATAATTATAGTGGCAATATTCATCTACTTTGGGGGTAGTGGATAGGAGAAGAGTTACATACTAATATTCCTCCCTCTCTAATTCAAGACACTTGTTATCTATTACTAAAGGGTGGTACATTACAGAGACCAAAAGAGTGGAAAAATTAGACAGCAATGACATTCAAAGCTCGGCCTTCCATCAGCACAATAAAATGAAACTATCTTGGGTTGTTTGTTAGAGAACAACAACCATCCACACATTGGAAGGTAATTAATGTGGTTTTTTACATTGAAACACAGAGCACTTTCCACACTATTTCATCAGCACTTTCCACTTACTTAATCTATTTCTTGTCAGAGCAAACTCCGGCATTTCTTAAGATAGGAGGATGCAAGGATACAAAAGATTAAAAGATAAACCGACCTAAGGCTCTTTCTTCAGTAGAATTTTATCTGCTGATGCTCAGCAGCTGATGAACATGAGCAACCGCAGAACCCCATGTATAAAAACTGCAGCTTGGAATTGTACCAAAAAAGCTTACTCCTGACTGAAATCAAGAAGTTCCACCAGTGCAAACAGCATCTATGTATGTATCAACAGTATTGATATTTGTAATTTGTTTTAAGGGTGAATTTGTGTCAACAGTGCAACAATGCAAAATCCCGAGATAAGACAAGACTTGGCTTCTCTGCTCTCTTATTACCATTTAGCTCATGTAAAACGTCCACGGAATTACAATAGTATAAAATAAATTAAACAAAGCGAAGTTGTAAGGACATAAATTCACCAACATTTTGAGATGTAAAGTGTTGTTTTTTTTTAAATACAACACATGCAATCCACTGATAAGCTTGAATCACACTAAAAATTATGCTACGGTGTATGTCAACAGTGTCTAAGAATTGGAATACAGAGTGTCCAGCCCAGCACTTGTTAGTTTTAAAATCCTCTGACAAAAGAGAAAAGAAGAAGCATACACAGAGCAATTAGAATCCCTGACTTCAAATCTTACGCTACTCTCAGCTTCTGCAGATAAAGGGAAGGCACACATTCTCTTTTCAAAATCAAGGTATAACTAAAACAAAGGTTTCAGATTGTCTTCACCTTTGTAAAGGTTGTTCCCACAGAGAAGGTATTTAGATAAGATCTCTGCCAACACTTGACTGGTTTTGTACCAACAGCTGTGACTACAGAAGAAAAAAATGCCAAGATGAAGACTATAAGAGGTACACAACATGCTACGGATTTCTTTACCTTTCCCTTTTCAGGACGTTGTTCTGTTAAAAGATACAGGACACTGTGCATTTAGTTCTCATGACTTACCATTGGGCTACTGAACGCAGTGTGCTTCGAGAGTATGCTTGCTCTTTTTGCTTCAGCTCTGCTACCTGTGCGCCGGTGGGTTTTGGTGCTCTGGCTTCTGTGGACTACTTTGATGCTCTGATGGCTGCAGATACTATCACGCTGGGATAGAGTTCCTCCTTTTGGGGCTGCCTCGTCTTCCTCAGAATCAAGTTCTTGGTACATTGCTAAGCGTTTGGCTATCAGTAAAAATACAGAGGGAGAAATGTTGCGTATGTTAAACGTGGCTGAGAAAGAGGGGGAGGGACACGGTGACTTTATTCAAGTGATCTGGTTTTAATATTATACTGTGCTTTCAGAGTGAGAATGAATGATTCCATTATCAGGGGATAACCAAGTCTAGTCCTAATTGATTGGTGGTATCTAACGGAGGATGCAGATAACGTAATTAGAAATGTACTGCAATACACTGCCCCCCTCATCATCCTCCCTCTCTGAAACGCAGTTAGACTCTGCGGTAACTCACTGCATTCCCGAAGACTATTCCACAGCTCAGCCTGGTGAAATCAACCAAATAATTTGGTCTTTCACTTGCAGTCTGAGAAGGAAAGAAACAATCCAGAAAATTCTCTTGCCCTTTCCAACAGAATACAGAAATTTCACAGAAAGTATTTTCCAGCAAAAATGTTGCATCTACCCAGCACCAGTTAACTGACATCTGAAATGCCCTCAGAACAACACACCTACAGAGCACTACTGCCCTTATTTTATATACAGAGATGAGGTACAGACAGCATAAAAGCCTCGCTCAAGGTCAGGGCCATCTGGTGCAGAGTGGAGACACGAACCCAGATTCTTGACTCCTCTCCTGGTGCTAAAACCACCCTGGCGTCCATCCCTTCCTCTCTGAACAGCACGGTAGGAAGGACAATGCACCATGCAGTATCAAAACCACGGTACCCTCACCTGCTGCGACACTTGTTTCTGTCACAATTTGCTGCAGTGAGCCATACCTAGTGTACACAGAATGAAAGAGTTTTTCCAAATGATACATTTTAGACCAACGTTTCCCCAGTCAAGAATCCGACTACAACAGTTAATGTTAGAAACCGATCCTGGCAGTTTGATATACAGAAGTTAAAAAGGAAACAGAAAGAAGAGGTGTGAAACAGCTGTGGAATCCAGCCCCTCTAATGACAGGCTCCGCTTAGCTCTAACTGATGTATAACATATTTTTCCATTCCTAAAGACCATGGGCACTTAATAATCTGGGTTATTCATTAGGCAGGCACATACCACTTTAACAGGTATCTATTTATTCCTTCATGAGGTATTAATTGAAAGGCTTTTCATTATACTATCAAAACAATCCACGCTATCCAGATATACAGTACACGTTACATACTTGTGGCTCGGCTTTGTTTCGGTTCTCTGGTGTAACAAATTAGATTTTCCTATGTCAAATGATAAATCACTAGCATGTAAGTTAATTATTCAGGCATTTAAAAAAAAATAAATTTTTCTTCCAAAATACTTCCTGAGAAAAATCTTGCATTACCTATAGTGAGTTTGGCATGGGATCACTTTTAACATAGCTAGCTTTATGATCAAAGAAAAGCCCATCCTTGCCATCCGCTGCAATTTTCAAACATGTTTTAGCTGTCAGAAAGCAGTCAGAGGAGTTGAAATCAGACCACACGCAGTACATGGCGATAGCTCTATCAGTACAGTATCGTACATCAGAGGTTTTTTCAACTCCATTTGGAACATGTATAGGCTCTGTCTGAAATGTGGGAGCTGGGAGATCTTCCCAGTCCTGGCTGTGAACCCCATCGCTGCTCTAACTGCATGCCCAGGTATTCACATCCTGTGCTGCGCTCTGTCTCCTGCCGGAAGAAAATTTAGGCCATGGAGGTAGAAAGGGCCATAGTGCATTTGGAGACATGGAGAAGAGACTGCAGGGCACACTGCAGACCGCTTCTGCCCCATAGCTCGAATACAGCCCTGCAGCCCAGGCCCTGAGGCTGATGTAGACTAACATGGATGACTGAGGAGTTTCCTTCATTAGCATTATTTGGTGTGACGCATGCTCCTCTGTGTCATGTAGTGGGAAAGAGGTTGAGCAACAGCCCGTTCAGTGCTGTTGAGGGCAGCTGCTCATTGAGCCACAGAGCTGCAAATGGAAGAGCACAGCACCTTGCCTTCTTTCAATGCCTACCTTGTCCTTTGATTCATATGACAGAACCTAGAAGACAGCTCAAAAAATTAGGGAGGTCACTGGTCTCCTTGGCCCTTCTGTTGCATGGTAATGAGTTGCAAGGAAATAAAGTTCACTTCACCTGCACAGGCTGCTTCCTGCAACTTGTTGCACGTGCTTTGGGTAGCGCAGTCCTAACCTGTCCCATCACTCTTGCCCACTAATTCCCACTTTATTCTACTCTGTAAGCCTCTGTGCATTTTCCCAGTGGAAGTGCAGATCCCTATACTGTGAATTTAATTCAGCTGATCATAGGTTTGTCTATATCAGAAGGAGTCTACACTGAGGGCCCAAAGTAATCTGCAGCGTTTCATAAGCACTGATCCAGGCCCTTGATCAAGATGTGAGCCAGGCTGCTAACTGTTCCCCCCCAGCATCCCAGTTTCCTTCCAAAGGAAACCCAGGCATGCGAGGAAGGAAGGAGCCATGTGGAGATTGTAGTGTGTCACTTTAAGAGGACGTCTCAAGTACCAGAATGGAGTGGCACACTGAAGGACTTCTGCCCTTCTCTGCACTGGGGAAGAATGATGCAGTACACATCTGGGGAGGTATGATGGAGCCCACATCCTGGGATGAGGCCTGCGGAGGGTAGTGCCCAGCCTGACAGTGCAAGCTCTGCCTTAATTGTCCTTTGCAGGCTCCTAGCTGCATGCTGCAAACCCCAGGTTGAAAAACCATTGCTCAAGATGACACACCAGTAAGGTTTTCTGCACTTTACCAACGTTTAAGACTTAAATCAATCATAAGAAGCACGTTTTTGTGCCTTATCTTTACTAAGGCTCTTAGCAGCAAAACCAGTGTCAAGGTGTGACACGTCGACACTCAGCCTCTCTCAGGAAAAGTGTAAGAAAAGCTTGGATTTGCCATAGGGATAATCTTCCTCACTGTGGATGCTGGGCATTTGAGTGGTAGACTGACAGAATGCTGCACTTCTCGTAACAAGTAATATTCCTTGACAGGGAAAGGACTGGCTACAGTGACTCTTTACAGCTTTGCAAAATGTGCTACCCAGTTGGGCCAACTCCCTTCCTTTTTAAAAAAGGACATACATTTTCTTTAATAATCATACCTAATTTAAGCTTCTGCTCTGAAAATACATCTTGAAATACATGACTCCGAAGACCCAGAACTGATTATCATTTTATTCCACGTATAAAAACTCTATGGTTAAGCAGAGAATGCAGTTCATGCAAGTTATGCTTGCATACCATATCTCTGTATTCTTCATTGCTCTTTATTCTTTCTCACATTACATCTAAAAATATTTTGTTTATTCAACATAGCAAAAGCTGTTTCCTAATGCAGCACTCAGCTTATTCACTGGTATTATACCAATAGCGCGGTCCTTTCTAGTCTATGTAATACTAGCCATCTCTTGGTCTCTATACAGGTTTTCATTGTAGCACATTCATTTAATTGTTCCTGCCACTGAGAAAAAGGGAAAGCAGATGCAAGACTAGAATCTCATTTAACCAAGTTAAATGTAATTCTTTTGATACAAATGGTGTTATTTCAGTTTTATACCAAGGTAAGCTTGATAACAAAAAAACAGGCCTTAGCACCTTTCAACATTTTCTCAAGTAGAGTCTTACATATTATGCAGCAAGAATTAAGAAGCTTGAAGAAATAACGAAACCCAGTTCAATTGTTATGTTATGGCTAAGGTTCACAATGCTTCAGCTGTGCAAAGCGCGCTTATTTGGGAACACGCTGTTCTCATCACCCACTCAGCCCTCTCTGATTCAGAACCTTTTCCTGTGAACATTATAACCTGAAAGACATTGTTGTGGGATGCTTTTCAGTTTCAGCACGGAAAACTGATGGCCTTGATCTTTTGTCTAATGGAGAGTTTTTTATTAAAGGCAAAGGCACAGACAACTTTGAGAAACACAGCAATGCAATTCATAAAAGTCAAATTTCACTATCCTCTAGTTCATTTCGTATTTATGGCACAAAGAAGAAACAATAATTAATACTTATTCCATGAACTTTCTCCCATCTTTCAGAAGACAACAGTAAGCTATAAATAAAACTCCTGTAGTAGCTGCTAAGTACTTGAAGAGACATTCTTTTTTAAAAAAAAAAACCACTTTTATTTAATTATTTTTTGGTTTTGCTTCTTTTTGTTTTACCTTCCATGCTATCTGTGTTCTACGATGAGGCATCCATTTTGCAGGCTGATGGAGACACCGTTGCCACACAGCCAGATGTTCCATTAACTAGAAAAGTGGGATCAGAAACTCTAAAGGACTTCCCTTCAAGCAGAATAAAACTGCAGACCCCCTAAACCAGAATAATTCAGCTCTCAGTGTGTGGGCCCTAATTTCGCCATGGGATTATTCCGTTTTGCCCCAAACCATTTGAATGAGGCTGTTACTGAACTATCTTGAAGTAAATCTAGATGTGCAGTACTTACTCACACCACCACACCACCTTATTTCCTTATTATGTTATGAGTGCAAGCTTATGTCACTCTGAAGTACGCTCTAGTGTCTACATAAAGAGTCAGTTGAGCAGCTAGCATGGTATAAATTTTGTATTGTACAAGTGTGCTAACATAATCTGACTTAATTTACTTTGCAAGAACTTCCCCATAAGGACAAGTCTTGAGATTAGAAAACACAAAGACTTTCCTTCCTCTTCCCTCTTGGCATCCCCAGGGGCTTAAAATAAATAACTTTAAGTCCTTCATTAAGAACTCTTTACATAGAAATGGAGATCATTCCTACTTTTCTGGAGATTTTCCAGAGCAACTGTGAGTGTAGGTATATGCTTAGAAAAAAGTATTACCTGTCTCTAAATATGAGTTATTCTGTCTTCTGTAGGATTTAAAATGGGGCACTCCCAACGCACTGAGTTCTACATCTGCTGGCACCAGTTGTCTCCTCAGTTACCAATTACAATTTTTCAAACAGCAGTAACAAATGTAAAGAGAAACTACAAACAAGCTATACAGAGTACCTGAAGCACCCAGTCCTGCTAAAGGTTTTGATCTTTCTGGGGAAGGCCTAAATGGATGTTGTGGTTCAATCCCAGCCAGCAACTAAGCACCACCCAGCCGCTTGCTCACTCCCCCCTGGTGGGATGGGGGAGAGAACTGGAAGGGTAAAAGCGAGAAAACTCACAGATTTAGATCAAGACAGTTTAATAGGTAAAGCAAAAGCCGCTCACACAAGCAAAGCAAAACAAGGAATTCATTCACTGCTTCCCATGGGCAGGCAGGTGTTCAGCCATCTCCAGGACAGCAGGGCTCCATCACGTGTAGTGGTTACTTGGGAAGACAAACGCCATAACTTCGAAAGTCCCCCCCTTCCTTCTTCTTCCCCCAGCTTTATATGCTGAGCATGACGTCGTATGGTGTGGGATATCCCTTTGGTCAGTTGGGGTCAGCTGTCCTGGCTGTGTAGCCTCCCAAATTCTTGTGCACCCCCAGCCTGCCCACTGGTGGGGTGGTGTGAGAAGAAGAAAAGGCCTTGACTCTGTGCAAGCACTGCTCAGCGGTAACGAAAACATCCCTGTGTTATCAACATTGTTTCCAGCACAAATCCAAAACACAGCCCCATACGAGCTACTATGGAGAAAATTAACTCTATCCCAGCCAAAACCAGCACAATGGACTACCCTGATTTCTGAAGATTGTCAAATTGTAAAGGTGGTAGATGAGAAGTCCCTTTGGAAGCAACAGCTGCATTTATGGAAAAGGTTTTATTGATTTTTATGCCTTTTTTTTTTTAATAAATCCAATTCTCCAATGTGGCTGGAATGTTCAGTCTATGTTCTCTTGACTACATACAAAAGAGTAAGAAAGTTCCACTACCAAACAGCCCCCCAAACTAAGAAAGATTTTTTTTTAATATAATGCAGTTTCCTATGAAAAGTAGTTGCTGGCCAATCTTCAGCAAGAAAAAATAGGGAGCAGAAAGAAACTTCTTTCTCAGATGTAGTGATTAAGAAACTTCGCTAGGCAAGAGAAAATCACTGAGGTTTTCATCACCTGCCTTCACCCCCATAAACTTCTCTTATTCTTATGTTGTCTGGAGTTTTTTTTCACAGTCATTGGAAGGAAGGGAAGGAATGCGAAGAATGAAAAATTCAGATTTTTCACATTTGTGTGGTTGCATTCATGGAGATTCAACTTGTGTTTTGTGAAAAGTTCCATACAATGGGTGGCTAAAACTAGAAAAATGGAGATCACACCCCACAGCAAGAGTGCGATTAATTCAGCGTTTGGACAACAACCAGGACAAATGTCAGGCCAAGAGCATCTGGTTGTAGCTAAATCATGTAATGATTTTCAGAAGTACAGTCAGCTTTTGGGCACCTACTATCTCTGGGATTAGCAGACAGACTTGGGACATGGCCAGTTCCAAGAATTGTTAGAAGCTGGCTACTAGCCTGAAGGGAAGAGCTATGGTATGGCAACGTAATTTTACATATAGGGAAACAGTCCCCTTTTTTTTGGTGCTACCATTCTTTTGGGCTAGGATGAAGTACTGATTAGAAAGGTATTTTTTTGTGGTGTGTAGCACTCCTCTGCAGTATCATCTTACTGTGGAAGTGACACATATCAAGGTGTTAGCTTTAAGAAGTAACAGATAGATACAACTCCATCCATTTCTGGGATTTAACTAGAGTATAGTGCCAATGGGTATTCTATAAATGCCCAGGACATTTATGAATGGGACAATCATTCTTCCACTTGGAGTGGTCCATGACATACCCTGCTCCTGAATTAACACTCTGTGAATCAAGAAGAACCTTTGAAGGAGACGACAGAATAGATTTAAAGAACACAGGTCACACAGATGTGAGGTGGGAATTCTCTTCACCCGTATTTAGAATTCTGAACCACAGAGAAACAGGCATGTATTAGACAACAAACGTAGATGTCTAAAACAGGTCTGATGAATTAGATCCTACAAATGCTTAATTTTCTCCATTAACTGTAAAGTCACTAGATGACTGTCTTCCATACAAATATCTAAAATCAGGTAATAAGAATCCCATCCCTATCAACATAGTCTCCACAGGGCCCAAATGGGCAGTGCGAGTTCCCATACTTTGATCCCTATCAGTGCATAATCCATCACCAAAATATTATAGGTGACCTCAACAATGATGAATATTTGATAGAGCTTGCATCATGGAACTGTTGCTGAGTACACTCACACCTTCCCTCACAGCCTCCACAAGCGTTCCTGGATTCCTCTTCGGTGCTAAGCTCTCACATAGTGGTACCCATGAGTAATATTTTGTACTACCTCCAGTTGGCTAAGAGATTCTGTCCTACGCTGGTGCAATTTATTGGCCTCTATTATTCATGTTTTTGTCACCTCTTGTCTAGACTAAAACAATGCAATACTCTTGGGTGTAGCGCCATCAGCCTCATAAGAAACTCAGAGCTAATACAGAATTCTGCAGGAAAATGTTTTCTCCAGCAAATTCATGAAAACTGCCCCTTGCTCCCTATACTACCTAAAAAAAGTATTAAGTCTTGTTCAGGGTTTCAGTTTCTATTTTAGAAGCTTTTCATTGCTTCAACCCTGCACAAGGTCCACATAAGCCCCTGTGATGAAAACCATGATTAAAATGTCCACATCTGATGCGAAACAGAACTCTCCCTCGTAATCATAAAGCTCACCTTTCACATAGGGAATTTACGTGGCTTTGTGGAACAAATTTCCAAAGAAAATAAGGACACTCCCACCACTCAAGAAAAAGACATGCTGCCTCAAATATACCAAACCTAACACAGCGTAGCATATGCCTTTTAAGTAGCCCCCAAACCCAAAAAATTGTGCACTACATGCATAGGGAGAGGAAGAAGGGGAAAGAATAAGCTACATGTAAGGAAGGTCACACGCATTGCTTAATGCACTAGTGGAAGGAACTCAGATATGACGATGACAAATGCATTATACCAATCCCTGTAGAACAGAAAAGAATGGGATAACTGCTCATAACTGAACAAATTTTAGGGAGAAAAGCTTATAATGCAGCACAGAGAAAATTTGTGAAGGCTATGCACAATCTGTTGACTGAGTAATTAACAGATATGCAGCAGTGCTAGATTATGCAGCAAAAATGCTTCAACAGAAAATTAAAGTTCCAAACTGAGGACATTTCAGACCTCAGTCTGCCACTGTAGGCATAACTTTCCCCCCGCGTGTGTGTGCATGGCTGAGCTGCAGAATATAGGGCCTCTAGATGACTTCAGAGGAAAATTTGCCAGAACTTCTTAGCATGGGAAAAAAGTGTGTTACATCTTAGCCTTGTTCTTGGATATGGCTGAATGGAGCTGTTCTGACTGAAATTTCTCCCCCAGAATTCACGCCTGAGGCAAACACCTGGCATGGAAAACTTGAACTAAACAGTTAAAGTTCTGTAAAACTATCTATAACTGAAAACAAGATCTTATCATGAGAAGGGTCAAGCAACTGGAATAACAGGCATTGCTACCCAGCCACAGTAGAATAACAAACTTAGGCCAAAGAGCTGACAACAAGTGTATTCCCATCCTGAGCTATCTGCTTTTACAGTAGAAAATTACTTGTTTCAGCTTTTGAATCTTGACCTGTGTACAACAATTTTAAATTCATTTCTTCATCTAAAGTGCTACTCAGTGTTTGATTCCAAGTAACAAACCATTATGCCTGAAAAATTACTCAGATAAGCGAAGAAAGACACAGATCATCTTCGAAATAGATAAGAAAAGGCAGATGCATTTTACTTCATTTTCTTGCATATATGGCAGCCTCAGATCACTTGCCAAGTGAAAGATTTTAGAATTTTCTGATTCATTAAATCTTCGGTAAAACCTGAGGCGTAGAGCTGGATGGCATCAGTTATAATATATGCCCCAAAACCTCAGAGGGGAATTCAGATACTCTGGTATAAGACACAGAAAAGCAGCTGACAAATCATTTGCAAGCAAACACACAGCAATGAAATGTTGTTTGTGCACTCCCTAAAACCAGAAAGAACTGTGATAGACATTTTACCATATCTAAACAGGAAGGTTTCAGCAGCAGAAAAGATAAGAGATGGTTATAAAATCAGACTGGAGAATAAAGCTAACAAAAGACTTGAACAAAGAATAGTTTTTATTGTGTTATTAATCCTGATTATAGGGAACAAAATCAATAGAAATTATCACCATTTACATATAGAATGATGGAGAAAGACCTATATCCTGTAGAGGAGAAAAAAAAACCAAACTACTGTGTATAAAATATTGTCTATTAATTTTGTGTCAATTTAAAAATTATATTTGTCAGAAATTTTATACTGACTGGAGTTACAAGGAAGCCCAAACATAGCTGTACGTGACAAGAATGACTGAAAAAAGAATCAGTTTTTTTTATGTATTTATTTGACACTTCTGTTTGTAGTGAAATTCACTCTGCTTTCATTAACATTTATATTGTAATCTGAAATCGTAAGAGGAAAGCATGCACAAACTTAGATTTCTTTTAAATATTTAACATTTGAAGTAAAAAGATCTGAAACTCAATACTCAAATTCAGGAGCCTGAGTTCAGCCTACTTATCAGCTGGTGATATCAAGCTCATAAAAATACCCTTTCTGCACTGTTTTAGTTGACAGTACCATCATCATTCCTGCAAGGAACAGAGTACACTCTGAAATTAGTATAAATAAGCAACCAATCAATGGCAAGGAAGAATAAAAAAAGAATGAATATTCAGTGTCACAAGCACAATTAGGAGTCCAGAAACACACTCTTAATTCTAATTCTTCTCTCTTACCTACAGTACAGAGGTAGGAAGTCACAGCTTCTCCCTGTTTAAGTTCTTCTTTCTGTAACACTGGGATAATAACACTATCCAAACACCTAGTTTCTTGAAGAAGAGTGCCTTGAATGTAAGGTCTCAGTACTATTTTAAAGTGTATATATACATATGTATGCAATCCTTGCATAATCCAAAACTTCAAAACATCTTTTTCCAATTCAGAATTTTATGAACTCTCTAAAGCATGTTTTAGATTTTCCAGTCTATTTTGATTATTTCTCTTACTCTGTATCTTATTTGTAAGCCGAACTTCTGTAACTGTCTTTGAGAAAACTTTCTAATTAGTGATCTTTATATGTCACGAAGATTAAGAAACTTATTTTTTGCAAATAGGAATGCAATACTGTAGCTATCAATATTTTCCTGCATACAGACAGAGTATGATTTGAAGAGTTAAGATCTGTTATGTCAAAAATGGTAACAACAAAATGTTAGAGGAAAATTACACAAATTACAAACAAATCACAAAACAAGAAATTGCTTCATAATTTTAAAAAAGGGTGATGAGATGACACAGGGATGACAACCCTCACATTCCCTGTGACAAAGAGTGACTTTTTAGTGTTTCAAGAACCTGATACATGGGGACATACATGTGGTGTTCATACAGCAGCGAAGATACCTTAATGCAGACACCTGTCACACAGGAGAACTGTAAAGAATCTGACAAAGGTAACATAAAATATGCTATTAGATCAGGTTATGTTTCTTGTTAACATGAAACCCAGCAGCTTTGTTTACATTTATTTCTCAGCACAAAAGGATAATCTCATTCCAGGTATTCAATCAGACGCTAATCTGGCTGTACGCTTACAACTCGTATTTTACATAGTATACTTCAAACACACAAAACAATTGTGATACCAGTGGCACTATTCAATTTGCCTAAGTTAGCCATGTGCTCAAGTGCTTTACTAGATCAGGAGCTAAAGCCAGAAGCTTTAACTGTCTTGACAACATACTATAGATGTGGTTACGGAACACTTGGACAAGATTGTCATTGCTAGCTGAACACTGACATCAAATTATACTAATCTGAAAACAGTTATTATGGAGTTTCCTGAGTGGATACATGCAATTTCTTTTGTTTTTCTTTTTGATTTAAGATTACAGTAACTTTTATATCTACTTCAGATTGCCCAAAGTACAACTGTTAGATAGAAAACAAGATAATGAGCTTACCGTTATCATCATGGGAATACTCTATTCCAGAAACAGTGCATCTTCGGAAAACCATCTTGTTTTCAGTAAGTGTCCCAGTCTTGTCTGAAAAGATAAACTGCACCTGACCTAAGTCTTCTGTGATATTTAAAGCTCGGCACTGCAGCTGAGAGTCTGTTTCTTCATCATATAAATCTTTGTCTTGATGAATAAAGTATACTTGGCAGATTTTAACTATTTCAATGGATACATACAAAGAAATTGGAATCATAACCTAGAATACACAAAAAGAAAGAGAATTAGGAGAAAACAAAAGCAAGGATACAATAAATTAGTAAAATCTAGTTAACTTGGTACTAGACTAGAACATAAAGAGGCATGTACTGTAAAGTTATTAGCATGTTTGAAATGAGTTTATTTACTGTGTTAGATGAGGAAAACCCATGGTGATTTGCAGAGCTGAAATGTATTATTATGTCTAGAAGGGTGATGATCAAAACTTGGACAAAAACTTTTGGGCTAATAAGGTGAGCTTGAAACTAGCTGGGAAAGACAAAGGAAAAAAAAACACCCAAACAGACAGTACAGTCAGAATCCTGTAAATGTGAAAGAATGGGATAAATTTATTCTGCATAAATAATAGAGTGTTTACAAATTCACTTTGCAGGAATACAAGAAACAAAATGAGAAGTGTAAACCTCTCCACAGGAACAACGTTTTTGGCCTTGGCTTTTGCACTGCAGATTATTTGAATGAAGAACACATTTATAATTGCTGAAGAAAGATATATGAGAAGAAGTTTCTCCAGAAAAGATTTTAAACTGTTTCCTGAGGATTGTCATAACTCCATGAAATACCTAATTTGCACCTGAGTTTTCCCTGCAGATGTTTTTCAGGACAAGAAATTCCTGACTGCGTACATTCTTTAGCTTGCTGAATTAGATATGAGGGATAAATTATAGGATGTACATAAGTGGCAAATGTGGTTATTTAAACAAAAACTACAGTTAAAGGTTGCTGTTTAAAGAGTTCTGTGGTGAATTATTTTAAAAATATCATAACCCAATACTTTAGGGTAAAAAGTAACTTAACTCATCCTTTTTCATTGCTTTTTATAAAGGAGTTGCTGCCTCCAGCAACGCAACTTCCTCTGGTGTCCCACTGGGCATACTTCCACATGTCCCAGTGACATGAATCTCTGTTACTTCTCTTAACTTACCACCACCTTCACCATTCCATAAATTTCTCTTCATGACCAAAAAACTTTGTTAACAGAGTTTGTTATCCAGCTGAGATATGGAATTGTTAAGAGCCGTATCTTTGGAAAGCGGTTAAAAAAGTATACAACTTATGTTCACCCAAAGTGGCACCCACAGTCTTTGAGGTGTTGTTCCACCGTGAGTGGATATGAAGCACAAAGCTTGTTTTCTCCCAGCAGGGCCCATTGCATCCTATCTCTTCCTACTTGTATAAAATAAAATAAAATAAAATAAAATAAAATAAAATACCTGAGTCTTTTGGGAAAGGTTCTCATCAAATGATTTTCTTCTCCAATGGCAATGGAGCTCTGACAGCTTACTGTGTGCACCAGTTCGTTTATTTTTCAGAGAAGTTATCATCTTTTTACCACTGGGTAGACCACTTCTTTTGTTTAATTTAGCTTTCTGGTTATATATTATCACATTCTCTATAGTTAAAATTTAATTTTAAAGTGACTAAATGTACTTCTTTTTAGTGCTTGATTAGCTTCTTCCATGCCTTAGTGGTAGAAGGGGTACTACACATGCTGCACATTTATAACTTTATTACAGCAAACTATGAACACAGGTATGTACAACTTGATTACCTGGAAAACTATGATCATTGTCAGAAATAAATATACTGAAGCTATAACAGGAGACAAATATTTGCCATCAGGCCCTGGAACATCAAATATCGGTTTCTTCTTCTCCTCACCATATTGCCATACCCATAGGCCATGACCTGCAGAAGATTTGAGAGAGAGAAAAACGCTAATTAACTCCAAGGAAAAATGCTTATGGTATGAATTTGTTCTTAGAGTTGAGTTACATGGGAAAGTGATATTTGTTTTCAGTTATTCTGCGTGGCTTCTGAAAAAGGCCCCAAACCCATGTTTTTTTCTGCCTTGGGATTTAGGGTTTGAGAAGGGGGTTTGTCTAGCCTTAAGGACAGCATGCAAGAGTCATTTCACTAACTTCATCCAAATAAAGTGAGCTGGCTAGTCTAAATTAGTAGTTTAGGCTCTTTCTGTAATCAGCAGAGAAAAAGAGACTTCTTCAGAAAGTGATTCATTTCAGTGATATTCATTGTGTTAAAATGAAAGAACTCCATTGACTACACCTGGTATATCACTAGCCAGCCATCACTAAACTAGTTTCAGCTGGATAAAGTCAGAAGAGACTTTAATCTTACTGTATGAATCTTACCCACCACATCTACAGAACTAACAAAATAGCAGTATCAGCAGAGTCAAGAGCATGGAAGCTGAGGAACTAAGAACAGAAGAAATTCTAAGCCTTGTTCAAAGTCTTTTTTTTATTGATTATGCTGATAAAGATAAGGTTATTATTATTATTTTGGGAAAATGACATTCTTGTTAAAGAGACAGAAAGTTGCCTTTTTAAGTAGAGCACTAGGATTTGCAGTCCTAAAACACCCAAAATGGTATGCCTGATGTTTTTAAAGGTTAAAACCAAGGATGAATTCCCCCATGACAAGAAGCATTCAAACTATCTTCACTATATGTCAGAAATCAGAAAAAAAAGGACAAAGGCCTACTTTAAAAGTAATCTCTTGTAAGCCATATCTAACAAGGTCCTTTACATCTTGATACATAAAACCAGTAGTGAACTCTTGAAAAATAAAAACAATACTTAAGCCAACTGAGCAAATTATTTTGTCCCTGTACTACCAACATAAGCATATCACCATACTGATGTCTTTATTGATGTCTATATTTTTATTCTTGAGAGCAAAAATTGAAAGCCCCACACGGAGAACGACCTACATCAACACTTGTTTTATAAATATCCTGACTCAGATTTTCAAAAGAATTAGTGTCGTACCTCCACTTATACTTTCTTGACAGAAGGTACAAAAATTGCCTGACTCTTGCAGAACACAGCTTTGCATGCCTTGAAGGCACCTCTGGTTTCCAAGGGCTCAAGCAAATTTCCTTCCAGCTGTTTTTGGTTGTTATCACAGCCAGCAATTTGCTCTGGCCCCTGTGCTGGTGGTTGCTAGCCTTGTAGCAGAAGTGACAGAAGGGAAGGCATATGCGTCACCTATTGGGTGTCACCTCCTGCCATTCACATTCATGCATCTCAGGAGTTTCAGCTGAACTGAAGCCACTGCAGCGCACACCCCGCTGCCGCTGCTCTTGGGGCAACAGCTCGGATGCAGTGGCAGAGGGGACAGCTGCAGGCAGTGACTCCTTGCAATTAAGCCCACCATGGCACTTCAGCCCTGAGGACTGGGCTCCCCGACACTGAGACACTACAAAAGAGAGTCATGAACTCAGTGAAAACAAATATGCTGGCTGATTCACAGATGGAAAAACTCATCTTTAAGCAGCATTTAACAATACCTGGAAAAAGGCACACAGAGACGTATTAAAATGGCGTAAGATTGTTATTAAACTACACCATGGTTGTTAGGAAACATTCTGGTGTTTATGCTGTATGACTCACACACAAACACTACAGAACACACAAACATTAAGGATATGGAATTCATATGCCATATATACAGAATCTTTTTGAGTACCAAATGTAAAACTCGATTGTTTCTCACAAGCGAATAGAAAAATGGCTTGAAGAGTATTAACCTGAACCTCAGCATTTCCTTAAACACTCCATGAAGTCTAGAGAGTCTTCTACTTGGATTTATGCAGATTTAGACTTTCTTCTTCTGTGTTAAAGCTGCAGCCTTAGGGACAGTGTGTCAATGTTGTACACTGTGCCCTTGATGTAATAAATAGTACTGGGGAATAGCACTGCGCTAATTATCTTTATTCTCTGCTCATAAATTACTTTGTTGATTGATTAATGGCATCCTACACCCTACCACATGTAATTTTGAGGGGACTACATATAAAGTGGCTTCTTTTGGACTTAACGTTTTTGGATGCTATCAAGGGTAGTAGAATGTAAGCCTTCAGATCTCTGGTACTAATAGCATATATTTGACTGATACTGAAAAGCTATTTAGATGAGTTTATGTATCAAGACATCTTGATTTCAAAGAAGAAAACACAACAAAGATTAGACCGTATGGAGGCAGCTTTATGGATTTCATGTTTTGGCAGATACATATGTTTTTGATAAAGCTAAGCGCATGAATCCCAAAAGAGCCTGATACTTAAGTTTCTACTTTTAAAGAGCGCTTACCGATGGCAGAAAACAGACACATGATTAGAAGTATGAGGACACACCAAAGGACATCGGCATTCATCTGTCTTTCAAGCTTACTGCGTTTGTAACGGGGTCCGTTATTATTTAACAAAGCTTTGGTCTCATGCCCTGCAGAAGCAATTACATCAGATGATGTCATATGGATTTTTGTTATTATTTTAAGGAAGCTATAAAAAGGCAGTATGCCTCGTCAGACAGAAAAACAGCTTTTACCTGCATAGATTACTATTCCTGCAACCTCTTCTGTATTTCTAATGGTACATCCACGTAACAAAAGATTTTCTTTGAACAGTCCATCCTTTTTTCCACTTTTATGTACACTGCAGAAAATTTAAAAACAGAACAAAGCACAGCATGTCAAAACATTAAGCTTGTTAAATCATACTACTCTGTAATGTAACAAGCCCAGGAAACATCTTCAAAGTTTAAGAAGTTTTGTCAACCTGATGGTGAAATATTTCCTTGGATCTTCCTCCTGGGAAGATTCTCTGGCAGACTTTGAAAACTGAGAATACCCACCCAAGAATCCCAGACATGCAGCAGCCCAGCTGGAGCAGTACCAGTTGCTGTTGGATATACAGATGTACTGGACAAATGGTCCCTAGAGATATGCAGGCCAAATCTACAGCATGTGTGCAGCCTATCTAATGCTTTGAAAATGCATTGGACTTTCTGTGTATTTGCAAATTGACTGTGCAATCACAGTTAATCCAGTTCAACCTAAGAGCAGCTGTGCAGTGCATATGATTAACCCACTATTCTCATGTTCTCATCAGAGAAATCCCAGAAAGAAATATGGTAAAATTGGGAAAGGACTGTGCTTCAGAAGCAGTGATACTAAGGAACATGTGCCAGGGATAATATGCATCAGTTCAGTGAAAAAGAAAGGAAAAAAATCCCATGTGTTCATCAGTGAGAACAAGAGAAATTCCTTTCAGAAGTGTCTCACTGACTTAGAAAAATGAAATGGCCTGTGCCCTGATGATTCTTGTTGACTAGCACCAAAACACATGAGAAAAATGGAACAATGTAACGTTTACACTACAACTTATTGTCTGCTGCGTATGCACTGACTCAAATATCAGCTGACAGAGAAATACAGAAAACAGCCTTATGAGAATTAACAGTCACCAGGGAAACACTAAACAACCATAAAAACAATTAAAAAATAGTTAGAATGTTTTATTAGGTAAAAAAGACAAACCAAATAATAATTTTAAACCTTTTCTAAATGAATAAAATTTAATTTAATCAACTGCAGTATCCCAATGCCTCAGAGAAGATTAAAGCAAAGTCTGAAATGTTTAAATGTTCTGCCTTCACTTTCAAAGCATCAAAACCTACACAATTCCAAAGTCTAAAAAATGGACTGCAATAAAAAACTAGTAAAAGCCGTGAGTTCAAGAGAAATCCTGGAAAAGCACATGTGCTATACTAAAATTAACATTGTGCTGTTGCAACGTCGAATTTTACGGCTACCTGGATTTGAGCATTTAAAATCCTGTGACCCCCGAAATCTGCAAACTGGCTTAAAATTGTGCCTTTTATAAAAAGGTGGAGTTCTTTTTATTTGCTTCCTATTTTCTAAGCCTTCACACTTGGGTTATATCTTCATGCTTTTCTCTAATTGCCAGAATCTTTTCTTTTTCTAAGTGAGGACCAAAATTCTAACTTTAGCACATGTTTCTAGGATCTCAGGCCTGAAGAATTATATCAAATATCCTGAGATCTGCAAGAAGAAAAGGTTCACATTGGTGAATCCTTTGTACTCTTCCCCAGCCCAGTAGGCCTACTTGCAGATTATGCTGTTACGCTGGTTATGTTATGTAGCCTCTAGTTAACGCTCTTAGTGAGTAGAATATACCCGTAAATAATATATATACACATTCATACATATGTATATATATACAGACACATATACACAGTCCTTTTTAGTTCAGTGTAACATATTATACCCACTCCCTGCTCAAAAATACAAATTAAAAGCATTGGTGTTTCAACAGGTATGCTTAGCTTTTCACTGTAGGGATGGAGAAAAAGTGGTGGGTTTGACAGCTGAGGTAGCTGCAGCAGCGATAACATCTGACTAGAGACCAGAAACAAATGGAGAAGGAAAGAAGTCAGTAACATCAAGTTTGTGATTCTGATACAAAAATGAAGGTTTTTTTTCATCAGGAGAGAACTTCCCCTGCTCAGTCCATCCTCCCTGCCGGCCTCAGATACAAGAACAGAGGTTTTGCTTCTGTCCTCTTCAGCAAACCTCCTTAACCCACTGCCTCACCTTTTGCGAATGGAGCTTGAAAAACTGGGGGCTGCCCAACAGCCCTCTTGCAGTATGCCACTAGGTGTAAGCACTGATTGCCAGCTGGAGAATTACCCAAATTTGGCTGGGCTTAAACTATGGGAAATAATTTCTTAATGATTCCATACTGTAGAAATTGCACTACTACCAGGATTCTGCCATTCCTCTGCTTTTTAAGGCTGAATTCTACATTACCCTTTCTCTCAAATCATGAGGATGTTAGTCTAAATTTCCAATAAAGTCTACAAACGATGGTTGATTCCTGTTAATAAATGGGACTTTTTAAAGATAATATATAATCTACTTAAGAAGTAATTGCTCTGGCTTATGATTTTATAGCCTTCATCAATTCTTTACACTCGACAGTAACAGTGGACTGTGACAGGTATATTGTACATGGCAATCTTTATATACAATTACTTGTGTATGTGTTCTACACAATTATATATTTGTTCTTACTATCTTAGCTTATACGTCTGAACCCGCTCCACAGCAATGGTGCAACATCTGAAGTTAACCTGTAGGTGCCAAGACCCCAATCTACAGCCCTCACCCACAGACTGAGCCTTCCCACCACAACTCATCTTATCCTTACAAGTGTTTGGTACTGCTTTTTACTTTTCCATATCCAAATGAAGTCAATCAACTCACCTGTTGCTCACCAGACCTTTAGAAAACATGGATGAAATAAAAATCTGGGAGAAAGAAGCTGGCAGGGGCTGGAGGAAACTCCTTGTTTCCTTCTTGCCTGCACTCACTCCCAGTGAATCACTAACAGAACATACATACATGGCAATTGAGCACTGATGATAAAAGGAAGAAAAAATTACAGACATAAAGGTCTGGATTAAAAAATAATGAAAACTAGAATTAGATACAACTGCTCACTTTGGTAACAAACCAGCCAAGGCTATAACTTTATGTCCTGGTGGAGAGATGGCTTAGATCCCACTTCCAGCCCTGCAGAGTTATAAACCTTAAGCTTGTTACAGAGGCTGAACAGTCTGTTTTTCCCCTTTCTGGACTCAGGCCAGCATAACTTTGGAGGCAAAGAAGGAAACTTTTCTCTGTCCGTGGCCGGCTGAAGCCACTCAGACGCCTGGAAGGCGAAGGCCAGCCTGCGAGGAAACGCACTGGCGAGTGCAGGTGCAACACTCTTTTTCTCTGCAATTTTTCACATGGATGACACCGCAAATATGTAGTATCTAAACATCTAAAATACACATGGCACCACGAATTAGGAGAAATAGGCAGATGAGATGCAGTTAGCTACTACTTCGCTACAGCACCCTGAATGTGTTCGTGTAGAAATAAGCCTCTTGGTTTAATACAGCAACGCAAAAACAAGTCCGATGGTAGCTCGCTTCAGCATTCTATTATATTTTTCCTTGTTAGGTGTTTGCCAGCACTAAACAACAAGGTGACGTATCAAAACTGTATTCAAATCCCCCCAGGAGAGGTCACTCTCTGGTTTCTCAAGTGTCTTACAAAGCAAACGGTAGAGCTGGCATTACTTTCCAAGGCTTGACACTCCCAAAGAAAATATTCAACAATCTTAAACATAGTCTCAGTGCACATCATCAGTCAGAATCTTCCTGACTCTGAATTCTGATAAGACTTAGTCTAGTTTTTTTTTTTTCCCCCCAGGAGAGGTGGTGTCACTATAGCACATTAAAGAGACATCACTGTATAGATTTATAAATTTTTTTTCTTAAAAAAATTGTAACATGATTTTGTATTAATTTGGTTTTGTTATCTTATGACAAGCTTTGAAATAGAAATACACACATGTATTCACATCATTATTATAATAATTCCTTTCTATACTTATTTTGGTATGATCAGATAAATTTTCTGTTGTTGTCTAATAATAAAATTTTTACTTTCAGAGAAAAGCTGAAAAGCCAGAATGCCAACTACTACTTCTCCTTTTCCCTTGCCTATATACACACAAAAAGCTAGAAACAAGATTTTAAAGCCAATTTTGTTATTTTTGGAAGCTGGCATGGGATTTTTGAATGTTTGCCATGCATACTGTACATAATCTGGCTAGACCCGTACAGGCAGGAGGTATGTTAGGTTTTATTCTATTCTTTTTACACAGAAGGCTTCTTATAGGGGAAATAAAAATGAGGAAATATGCTTGGGATATCTGAGGGTGCAGAAACTGCAAAACAGTATTAAAGCAAGCACCTGAGTAGAAACGGAAGTCGGCCTGTCTGTCTGCACACCCAGACTGTGTTCAGTGCAGATTGTGCCAATATAACTGAAGAAGTCATATACAGTAA
The DNA here is from genome assembly GCF_000699105.1 of Pygoscelis adeliae. Taxonomy (NCBI): domain Eukaryota; kingdom Metazoa; phylum Chordata; class Aves; order Sphenisciformes; family Spheniscidae; genus Pygoscelis; species Pygoscelis adeliae. Next base: position 913,055 of record NW_008823963.1, read on the forward strand.
TGTGCACGCTACACTTTTGCAGATACAGGATAGGGCCAGGCCTGTCTCAATGCATTTTGCAGTATTTTCATGATTTTTTATTATTATGTCTCCTTTTATCCTGGCCTGTCTGTGCTACATTGGCTACCTATAGTGATCACATTTCAGAATAAGTGTCGGGAACAGAATTTTTACATGTTTACAACACACACACACATACAAAAATATATTTTTATTCCCCGAAAGATTTGTCAGCACAGACTTTAGAACCAAAGGAGCTCTTCATATTTCAAACTGAAAAAAACAATCTTAATCAAAACTGGAAACCTACTAAGTGGTCAAAACTTAGAGCAAAATTTGACAGTAATGTCTCAGCACAGCTTTTACATATGGATCTCTTGAAAGTCTACTATTTCACAGCATCCCTATTTAAATATCTCAGTAACATTTCTTTTCAGTTGAGCTACTATCAGCTGGGAGCTATCTGAATTTGTTTCAAGCACTGACTACTGGTAAGATTTTGAACGAGACTTAAGATCTGAGTTTGACATGGCAATGACATGTTTCAATTCAGATGTGCTAATTACTATTCCTCTTGCTAATGTATGATTTGAAATAGACCCATGATTTCATGATACTAATGAAGGAAATCTAAAAAGAGGGGGAAAAAAGCCTTCTCCTGTGATAAATTAGGAGGCTGAGAGTTTATTTGTTGAGGGATTGGTCCCCGCTCTTTACTTCGAATGCCCCATGGTCCTTTAGCTGTAAATCTCTTACAGCATAACTGACGAGACCTGGAAATCACCTGATGCTTTCTTCCAGATTCAAAACTGATGTCTTGGCTTTTTGCTGTGTCAAAATATATTCACATCATTTGTGAAACATTAAAATATAAAGACGATTAAATAGAACCAATATTGAACAACAGTCTTCCAAAAGGTATTACCATGTTTTCTGCTACATAATTCAAATGGTTCTGTAACTTACATGCTACAGACATTTTCCACATGGAGTGCATACGTAAATACATAATGAAAGACAAATTTATGCATATCTTCTACAGTATTCAACCTCTGCTCAATATTTTGGGGACTAAGTTTCACGCACATAAAGTATGCTAGAAAAGCTGCCAAACTTTCCATTTACATATCTGGAAATGTCATTTCTGCAGTAGATCAGGCTCTCTATTAATGTAGACAATTATACACCCTCATGCAGTGATGTCTAATACTAAAATTTTAACTTTAAATGAACTGTAGGGCTTTGTGCTGCTAAATAAAGGAACACATTTTCCCACACTTGATGTAGTTTCAACTACAACTTGATGTAGTTTCAAAAAAGCTATCCTGATTTACACCAATTGACAGTACATCCTACACAATCTGTGACATCTGAGAGTAGTAACTGAGGTGCTAAATAGCATCACTATAAAGAACTCCCCAAGCTTCAGCAATTTACCTGGTGCAATTTCCGCAACTCAATACTGCTTATCACTCCTAATCAATACGGGTAGTAAATCATTGTATTCTAAACAGAATTAGTGTCTGTTTAACTCTCTTCATTAAAATTTAGACAAAAATTAACTATCCTGGGCTCTCACTCTCCATGTGGATACAGACTGTAGAAAAGTAAGTCACGAGCGAGTGCATCTCCTGTCACCCCTGTTGGCATGCCTACACACTACAGTCCCGGCTGTGTTAGAAGCGAAGTGCTTTGCACATACCAAAACATTTGCTTCTGAGCAGGACTGATTGGCCAGAGATGAGCACCCTGTTAAAGCAGTTCTGTTTGTTTAGAATTAAGTCAAGTGGCCATAGCTGATTCTGCGTGGTAATGTGCAAGCACATCATGTGAGCCAATTGTTTTATTTTGTCTGAATGAGAGGAAAGGAATACTGCCATAGCTGGAGAAATAACAGTTTTGCCTTCTGATTTTCCTCAATGACACTTACATTAAAAGAAACACCAAATAGACCCATCTTCATAAAAGCAGTGTACAACAGATTGTGTTTGTTTGTTGGCTCTCTTGGACCTGTTTTCTATTTCCTCCCATTTCCAGATGGGCTTTTTTGATCCATGGAGGGAAGGAAAGGGAGAAGGGTGTCTGTAACTGCACTGCTTCATGCATTCATTTCTGGAGTGTAAACTGATCAAAACTAACAACTAAATCCATCCTAAGGAATGGAAACGTGAGGCTCCCATGTCACCCTGAAGTGAGGATCCTCTAAAAAAGCCTTAAATATGCAGCCCTATTTTGATGTGACGATAATGTAACTTACAGGACACAGCCCAAAACAAACCAGCATTTATTTTATTCCATATTAGAGAAAGGGAATGTATACTGAAGGATATTATATGAAATACTCACATGTAACCTCGAAACCTACTTAAGTCATTGTTTGGCTTCTCGCATTCAATAACACTGGTGAACTTCAAGGGGTCAAATTCTGAGTCCTGGAATAATGAAAGTGTTAATTACTTAGGGTAAAGACTTGCAAATTATAGCAAAATCACTTTCTTTTCTAGCTTTCGTAAAATATTAAAGTCCAGTTTTTTCCAAAGGCAATCAAATGAACGACACTGACCAATGGCACTGAAAATCAAAGGTACCTGGGCACCAAAATTCCTTACATGTCTTCCAAAACCTCCCTTACAAGGATGACTTTTTTGTTATGCAAGTGGAAGAATGTGAGTTTCTAAAAGCATTAGATAAAAGATGCCAAACCCAGAAGTAAAATAAATTTGGTCTGGAGTGGAAAAATGAAATTTATCTGGGAAGGCTCAAAATATTCAATAGTAACACTATACTTCATGTTCAGTGAAGCTACTGAAAATCTAGGACAACATAAGTCAATATACTGCCAATTATGAAAAAGTTAATGAGAGCCTTTGAAATATTAGCAAGACTTCTTAATTGCTTTATGTCAACACAGATAAATTAATCTACTACAGTAAATTACACACACAGAGCAGAATAACTTTTTCCTAATTGACACTTAAAAACCTTCTTGATTCTCTAGCTCATTAGTCTGAAGCTGGTATTTTCGCTGACTATGTATGTTTACCTGTAGTTAGCACCTTTTTGTGTCTGACGAAAAACATCCTATCACAGCATAACTACTTGATTTTGTTAAATAAAAACCAAGGTTCTCCCTTCGTTGCCAGACCAAACAAACTATGCAGTGAAATCGGAGATACCCAGTCCTGGTGCTGCTGAGAAGGCTGTTTGTCTCCATCAGTGAGGACTACTTTAAGAAAACTGCTTTGCACACCATTTCAATGAAAGAACCAATTGTGAATTATCATATCATTAAGTTTGCAACAGTGATAACACCACAAATGTTATGTTTTATAATAGTTTTGCTGAGCAGCTGTAGACCCCAACCACTACTTTTTCAAACACACTGTGGGAATAGCTGACTGAGAATGAGTAACCAAAGGACAGACACAATCTTATTGCCAGCTTCTCTGAAACACACAGGTGTCTGGGTTTTTGATACTGACTGCTCAGAAGAGGTGAAAGAAACTAGATTTTAAATAAGAGATAAAAGAAACTAGGGGATATGTCAGCATCACCATCAACTCCCTCCTTCATTTTTCTACCAGTTACACCTGGAGGAAAGACAGACTTACAGTATATAGGAGACAATTCAAACCACCCACGCCTGACACTTTTGGAAACCTTTCCTGTATTTTCAAGAAACGAGAGATGATAAAAAGAACTGTGAAGATGGGCTGTCACTTAGAGACAGCTACAGCCCACTGGAGGAAAGAATCACTTTTATATGCAGAATTCAGCTTGTAAACAAGGGGGGAAAAAAGGAGTAAAAACAAAGAACAGCTCTGAGCAAAGAAAATTGCTATGCTAAGAATCAGACTCTCCAAATTACGTCAAAGTTGGCAGTCAAGTACCTGAGCCTTAGCAAGAAATTCAGATGATCTTCTCAGCACCAAATACTGTTGGTATTTAAGCTCATTAGATATTTCTCCTGGTCAGCCTTAAATTTCTCTAGGTGACTGAAGTTTGATGCTGGGAATGCTCGGAAGTACCTGGTTCTACAGAGGCACCTAAGACATCATTAGGCTGTAGAATGGGGCAGATACTGTAAAGTCACACGTTCACCCCCTTTGACCCTCGTTTTCCTCAGCTGCTCACTGCAGACAGGCACAGACATCAGCAGTCACAAGGAATTAATCACTGGCTAGAACAGACATCACGAAGCTTTCAGGCCTTGACATCTGAAATCTTTTACCACAGCTCCTAAACTGTACACTCTGCCTGTGTCCTTGCCTCTAGCAGTCAAAGGTTCACGTTACAGAGACACTATACTAGCAGCCAGTGCTACCTGGCAGCTGTCTTTACTTGAGCTTGTTGGAGAAGGTGAAATTCTCCCAAGTCACGCCTAAGCTTGTCATGCTGGGAAAGCCTACGTTGTCTACGTAACACCTGCTCTGCTGCCCCAGAACGTAACCTTTTCCTTCCTTGCCCCGGTATGTTCCTGGGCAGGGGAAAAAAAAAAACCTACAGGAAAAATAATCTACAAACATTGCTCAAGGTGTTTCAATAATAAACTGTCTGTCTGCGTAAGTATTGTGTTAAAGAAGAGTCACCACTGTAGCTTAAATTGCATTTGTAAATTGGAGGGAAAAGACTGGAAAGGGAAACATTTCTTGTCTTTTTATTATAACATACTATATATAATACAGTTAATTTAGCACAAATTTTCATTCAGTGGTCTTAAAAAAAGAAAAGAAAGAAATCTTAACATCTTTGATGAATGACCCTGAGGGAATCCTAGAGACACCTAATAACAAAACCCAACATAATCAAATGCAGGTTTTCTGTGGCTGCTGAACTCAGTAGAGACAGCGTGGTTTCAGTGCTGTACAGACACAGTAACTTCTAGAGCAATTGGAAGTTTGCAGACTGAATTCCCTTTCTGCTAAGAAAGCCTGCCAGCAAAGCCAGCAACTTTACAAATAAGAAGAAAAAAACTACTTAACATCTAGAGCTAAACTATTCACAAAAAAGAAAGATCTTGTCAAGATCAGAGAGGACTAAACCTACCTGACTTCCCCATCACTACCATGCAACATAGTCTTTCTCCCTCCTCTGTTTGTTGGATTCTTTTCATGTATGACTCAGTTTTGGAACTGAAAGTCCTTTATCGTTAAATCTAACCGTCTGTGTATTTGTGTTCTGTTACAATTAGCTTGAAATATGTGATTATGGTCTTTAACCAGATAATATCTGGGAGGGGAGAAAATCCAATTAGAATAGTCGTTTACGTAAGGGAACAAAGCTGCTGAATTCTGATTTATGGCAAAAGCTCTTTGTTTTATTAATAAATCAAATAGCTCCATCTCTTCCCTGTGAAATGGAAGTGTAGATATACACTGCATATTACAGATGATGACACTGTTTTGATGTGAAAATGCCTTTTGGTAAATGAATGAACAAATATGTTAAACACTGCCTGCGTGTGACTGCTTTCAGTGGTTATAAAGAAGCACAAAGTTAACATAAGATTTCACAATGATCAAAGTTTTGTTCCTTTTTATGCTGATACCCACACTTCAGCAGCAAATGAAACATAAACTGTGATAATGTTCTCATGTATTAACAGCTAAGAGAAGCTGCTGCTAGACATAAGTCAAAGCCAAAAGTGTTGCTTTTACAGTGCACAAATCATGATTTGTGCTGTTTTCTGGGTAAAAGTCCATGAAAAAATTAAATTCTCCACCACTACCTTTAATTTTTCTCTTACAGTGTATTTCTGCATCACAGAAAACACGATCAAAATATGCTCAAAAATAGCACTTCCTCAGACAGTGCAGCAGTTATCTGATGTGCCTGATTTTCAGCGTCTTACTTCCCACTTACAGAACTGCTGGGCATTAAAGCTGTCCCAGCCTCAAGAGGGATGAAAAGCTCCATGCCTAGAAAGACTGCAGTCTGAATTGAGGCTCTCTGGTGCCTCATTTCCCTAAAAACTTGACTTATTTGGTGTTCTCACGGCCTCCCAGTGCACATCAACAAGACCAGGTCACTCACAAAAAGCAGCTAGAGGCTAGAGCCATTTTTTTTCTTTTCTGAAGGTATGTAATAGTGTCATATTTATTACACGGTATCTCTGCATGTCTCCCAAACTTGTGCCTTGTTCACTGCTGATTTGAAAAACTGACTTTCTGGTTGATGCAAACTTGAGTGAGCTTCACTGATTGCAAATAAGTTTCAATGGTTTCACAAAACTATTGGATGGCAAAGGCCATGAAATTCCATTCATGTCAGTCAGATTTTTCTGTTAAACAACCTGTTCTCCCTTTGCTACTATGTAAATTTTAATTGCCATCACTAATTCTAAGGATGAGTCCCTGTAAGACATAAGTAAGGCAAAATATCTTGCTTATGCTCAAGGTGGAGTTCTTACTACTAGGTAGGGCTTAATTCAGGGCACAGACTGGTCATTGTTAAGACGTTACAGAAAAACTGTGCTTGAAAGGATACATGAAGGTCAGCTGGATAAATGAGAAATCTAAACGAAGGGCCAGAAATGATTATACCAGTTTCAGTGAGTGCCGACTTTGAAAAAAGCCAATATGAGCACCACATATGTCAAAGTCTAAGCAAAGTCAAGCACATCCAATTACTTTAACAGAAAAAAAGAAACAGCAACCAGAGCTCAAAAGTTTTTACTCCTGCATTAACACTTTACGGCTGCACACAATCATCTTCCCACTTGTGTTCTCTCCCTCCAGGCCAATCAATCTCAGTTCTCTGAGACAGTGAAAGAGCAACAGTATGAGAGATGGATGATATTCAGCAGTCAAGAAATGTAAATTTGGCTTCCATGAAGCTGAAAAGGGAACTGAACCCTTGTTTCCCTACGTTTTGAGCAAACGGGACTAGTGTAAACCTCTCTGCCCACGTTATTCACACTATCTTTTTACTTGCAGGCTCTAAAAAATGAGTACCTTCAGTCTTTTCCAAATGTTAGGTATTGCCCCTGCTTTTTTGACACAGTAAGCACAGATATAAGCATCATTCACATGGGCTCCAATTTGGTTCTCTGCTGGTCTTTCAGACGGATGCTGTTCCTCCTGTTGGGTTTGAATTTCACATCACCATCATGGTATCACAGCAGTGTCACTCTACAACAGGGCTCCCAAGCTGTACTGCCTGCACACTGGCAACAGGATGCAAGTTACTTCAAAGAGTAAAAACACAAAATGTGTCTGGTTGCCATTGCTCTGGAGAATGTAGGGGATGGCTGGATGGTTGGTAAATGCTGTCTGAAAAACTGAATGACCACAGGCCTGCACACAGGGGATGAGAAGGTAAAACTGGTGGCACGCCTTGTCCAGTGCTGCATGGGCTAGCCAAACACCAGGAACCTGTTGCTGTGACCACCACGGCACAACACAATTCTTTTTCTATGGGTAAGTCATAACAAGGTCTTGAAAGATGTGAAACAGAGGTTTCAACCATTTCATCCCATATGGTTTGAGAGTTTCAGAAATACAGAAATGAAGAAATACATCATTTTGTCAACCATGAATGCATAGAAACATTCACGTATAGCCCCATATCGTGGCTGTTATACCCTGCTTTCAGAAGCCTTCAGTGACTAAATGTTATCCACTTCACTGCAGCGGTAAGAGTTCTTTCTTACCGATACAATTTCAAAAACAGGTCTTAAAGGTTTGTGCAGCATGAAATGATGCACAAGATACATTGGAGGAATGACGGCCACTTCTTGCTTAACTCTCCTGCCATATTATGTCATATCAAAATGAAAAAAAGAAAAAAAAAAAGAGGAAAAAAAAGAAGGGATTGAATTAAATTATAAGAAACTGATTTTCCTCAAATACCTGACTTCACATTTTGATTTTGCCAAAACAGCCTTAGTTCACTCCCTTCCTCTGAAAAAATGCTGACTTTTTAGGAATTCATAAGTATTTCTGAAAGGTTGAAACTTGTCAAAAAGACATACAGTGATACTTACATTAGGTATTTTATATACTCAGGGATTCCACAGAATATATTTCATTTCTTCAGGAGTCTTCTTGCTAGGAAAATGTTTAACATCCTATCCATAAATCCTATTTCTTCCAATTTCTTAAAACTTAGGGAAATTCATTCCTACTCTAAATGCAGCAATGGAAAGGGTTGTTTTCCTTACATAAGCAGACTTAGTCAGATTGCAAAAATCTGCTAAATATTGATTCCTTCAAAGCTGAATTTCAAATTAAAGTTAAATTGCAGATGTAAAGCCTTGTGACTAGGCTTTAACAATGCTTTACCTATTAAACCTGATAAAGAGTTCCATTTAAAACAATGAATTAGGTCTGCAATAATTGTGCTGTGTCTCTGGGGGAAGCACAAATGTACACAGGAGAGGAAAACATAATAGAGAGGTGTTTCCTTTAAAATTTTCCTTAAAATAAATCACTGCCCCTTATCTCTCAGGTGACTATTGATGTATCCCCCTCTGAAAAACTTACATCCTAAAAATGCAAAGTGTCGACGGGAAGAAAATGTTACAATGCCCCTTTTACAGAGTGGGAAACACTGTAAACAGATAGACGGAGGAAGGAACTATAGAGATCTGTCACAAAAAAAGGAAACTGAATTTAGCTCTCTCCAACGTGACTTCGGAGCTTCAGCTGTAAGATCATTCTGAATCTCTGCAGTGAAATGCCAACCTTTCTGACTTGGCAACTTCATGAAACTGTCATAGCTCAAGAAGCAAAACATGCTGCTCTGCCAAATGAGTTAGTTTGACAATTACACAGTGTTCAAACAACATACTCCCCTTCATTAAATGCGTGTTGTATGGGTGATTTAATGGCCTGCTAGTGGTATTAATAGTGCATAGTTATTAAAATTTTTTTGTCTATTCATCTGCCCTGCTTTGCCGCAGAAACCAGAGTTTAATGTTCAGTCCTTCCTTCTGGATAGGACAGCATGAGCACACCAGGATGCCCTTGGGTGACAGTGACAGTTACCCGCTTATCACGTTGTGTTTACTGGCTATGCTGGGGATCTTATCCAGGCTTCTCCCTGCAGTACAATTGCTAGATGAGGGCTCTGGGATTTGTTTTGGCGTGTATGTCTGGAGGAAACAAAAGGGGAGAAATGGAGTTATGTGGACAACTCAAAGGAAATATTTAATAGACAAAAGTCTGCCTCAGCCAGAAAAATAGCTTTCCAGTTTAAAAGCTTTTAAGCGCAATAGAACACATCCTCCTAATGCATCAGTCCATCCTATTACTACTTTATACAGCAGTACCCTGTATTTACCATATAAAATTAATCTGACCTTTTATTAATGTGCAGCTGGAATTACATATTGATTTTATGTATCCAAAGCATGCAGACTGTTTATATACTAAAAGAGTGAAATGTTTTAATGTCTAAACTGCATTAGTCTATCTGGCAGAATTTATCTGTGCCACTAAGTCACAAGAAAAGGAAGAAAAAGTTTGATCTATGCTATTTAGGAACTAAACAGATCCAGCCGTACATCAGAATTTAATAGCTTTGTTTTCCACACTGACAACTACTACTATAATTGGATTTTTTCAGTGCTGTTTGTTTAAATGGAACAGAGATGTTCAGTATTCAGAAACACTGGAACAGCGGAGCAAGCCAAATACGTGTTAGGGGGCTGATCTTCCTCTGCCTGACCTAAGTAAAAGTCTTCCCCTTTGTAGAAAACAGTATGTTATAGCGCAATATCCAGCCTGCAGGAAAAGAAATGTGTTGCTTGCAAGGCCTAGGAAGACCTCAATAATTTTATGACAGCCAGTTGAGGAAAGTGCTGTTAGTCAATCACGGGACAGAAGTACCAAAAAAAATGCCAACAATGCTGAAAACACACACATGCAAGTTCTAACATCCCTTGGGATGATGGCCATCCTTAGCAATGCACTGAAAATTACAGTGGTGTGAATGATTCTGTTCATGGACTATAGTAGTGCTGGAGAGTGGTAAGGGAACAGAGTATGTCAAGGCTGAAATATGGACCCAGACCTGGACAATTAAGAAAGCGGAATCTGCCTGTTCCAACAGCCAGCCACTGAAATAAATGAAAGGGTTCATAGTCTGTAAGAACCGACGTCAGCATTAGCTTAGCGCTTCAACTAAACCACAGACAAAGCCTCTCAAGGGCTCGCAAAACTCTGTGTACAACCTGCACTGCTCCTCCAGAGGCTTTTCGCTTCATGCTCACAGACTCGGTAAGACGCAATCCTCCCCACTCTCCAGTGCTTGCCCCTTTCTGGAGAGATTTCTAGCAGTCTTTCTGCTGCATTTCATAACTGCTGGAAGAAAAATTCACTTGATTAGTGGCAGAAGCACTGCACGGTCCTTCTAATTTAGTAGCACATCTCAGCTCAGCTTCTGAATATACCTTGGCCTACTCCTGCTCTAGTCTGGGCTGCTGGCCAGTCTGACTTCTTGTGGGACGAAGTTCTGCCAGAAGAAATGGGAATGGGAAGGACTGAGATCCTTCAACAAGAAGAAGGAAATGCCAAGCACCTCTCTTGCATCATTTCAAAAATAAAAACCAGAACACCAGAGTCCTGACAGGAGAGAGAGTGGCTGGTAATGAAGGGTTTTCCTTATGAATGGTAAAACCTAACAGTAGCAGCTGTAGTGTCAGGACGCGGTTAAACACACCAGAGCCTGATATGCCCATCTCACCCTGAAGACAGGGAATCTGGACAAAAGAAGCTTTACCTTGCAAGGCATTATGTTTAAAAAATGTTCCTAGGTTGTGAGGGAAACCTGTAACTTACAGCAACCACCCAAGGAACTGAGAGACTCCAGTCCCTGCCAGCTGCAGGGGAGCACAAAGGCAAAGAAGCAGTCCTAATGAAAAGAGACCTTTTATACCAAGTATTACAGGGCAGCATTCATATCAGCACTATCACAGGTTTGTCAGCTTTCCCACGAGCGTCTCCAGTGCGAGAAAGCTATATAAGCAAGTAAAAACTCCCTGAGCTGGACACTGGCATGCAGTCATCACTTGGAATTGTATCTTGTATCAACATCCACCATCACATGCCTGCCCTACTAATGCTCCTAAGGCAAACCCAGCGTTCGGAGTGCACCTTCTCCACTTAATCCCAGCTGTTTCTGTACTTCCCTCATAGCCCGGCAGAGAGGGTGGAGGGGCAGCTGTGAAGATTAACAGTCAACCTGAGGGCAGCAGGGCTGTGGTTGGCATGCAAGGTACATGGGGGAAGCTGGGACGGCTGCAGAACACTTGGGTAAGAGCTTCGCTCTCTGGGCTGTCTATTCTCATCTACTACCTATTTTATGGAACAAGTTCCTTTTCAATCAACATGCTAAAGACTCCAGTAGTAAAGTGAAAAACACCTTTTCAAAAACTCAAGGGATTCAAAGATGATTTTTTTCAGACACCAGCTGATTGCATAGCTCTTATAAAAAAATTCACAATGGCCTTGCCAGTTCCAAAACTAGGCAGCAGAGCTGGGAAATGAGCTGAGGGGGACAAACATGTACCACTGGGGTAGGGACTGAGGTTTGCTTCCCTGTTCAGCACTCTAGCCAGCCTCATGCTTCAGGCACGCACAATGGTTACAAACTTCCTGCATGGTGGTGTCTTCAGTAATCAGTATGCTTTGTTCAGTTAAGTGTGGAGTTAAAACATACATGAATATGACCTGTTGAATGAGAGCACAGCAGAAGCAGTCTATTACTCTTGTGCAGGCTTCCCTCACCAGCTAGCTTCTCCTCTGGGCAGATGTCTTCTACCTGGACTTCTGCAAGGCCTTTGATAGGTTTCCCCACAACATTCTTGCCACTGAACAGGAGAGATACGGGTTTGATGGATGGACTGTTAGGTGGATAAGGAATTGGCTGGATGGCCGTGTCCACAGAGTTACAGTCAATGGCTCGATGTCCAAGTGGAAACCAGTGAAGAGTGGTGTCCCTCAAGGGTCCGTTGGGACCAATACTATTCAATACCTTCCCCAATGACATAGACAGTGGGATCAAGTGCGCCCTCAGCAAGTTTGCAGATGACACCAGGCTGAGTGGTGCAGTTGATACGCTTGAGGGAAGGGATGCCATCCAGAGGGACCTGGAGAAGCTCGAGAAGTGGGCCTGTGTGAGCCTCATGAGGTTCAACAAGGCCAAATGCAAGGTCCTGCACCTGGGTCGGAGCAATCCCCAAGTATCAGAACAGACTGGGGGATGAATGGATTGTGAGCAGCCCTGCAGACAAGGACTTGGGGATACTGGTGGATGAAAAAATGGATATGTGCTGGCAATGAGTGCTTGTAGCTCAGAAAGCCAATCATATCCTGGGCTGCATAACAAGAAGCGTGGCCAGCAGGTTGGGGGAGGTAATTCTGCCGCTCTACTCCGCTCTGGTGAGACCCCACCCAGAGCACTGCATCCAGCTCTGGGGTTCCCGGAAGAAAGACATGGACTCGTTAGAGCAGGTCCAGAGGAGGGCCACGAAAATGATCCAAGGGCTGGAACATCTCTCCTGTGAAGAAAGGTTGAGAGAGTTGGGGTTCAGCCTGGAGAAGAGAAGGCTCTGGGGAGACCTTATTGCAGCCTTTCAGTATATAAAGGGTGCTTATAAGAAAGATGGAGAGAGACTTTTTACAAGGCCTGCAGTGACAGGACAAAGGGCAACAGTTTTAAACTGAAAGGGAATAGATTTAGATTGGATATAAGGATTAATTTTTTACTATGAGGGTGGTAAGACAATGGAACAGGTTGCCCAGAGAAGCTGTGGATGCCCCGTCACTGAAGTGTTCAAAGTCAGGTTGGATGGGGCTTTGAGCAACCTGATCTAGTGAAAGATGTCCCTGCCCACGGCAGGGGGGTTGGAGTAGGTGATCTTTGAAAGTCCCTTCCAATCCAAACCACCCTGTGATTCTGTGATTCTTAGGCAAATACTCATTATTATAAGCATTCAATAAATGTGAGATGTGGAAGTGTAACCAATGAGAACAAATGTCAGGAATAAGAGCATCAGGGACAACATCATTGAATAAAATAGTTTGTGTTATTTTTCTTCCATGACATTATCAGTTATCTATTCTGCAACCTTAATCAAAGATTGCTGAAAGAGCTTCTTGTGGAGCAGCAGAAGATATTCCATTTGCTTTTTGTTGCTCAATAGCTGACATGACTCACCTCCATGTAGTTAATAGCAGGACAAAGCCATTTTTATCCCTTCCTGTAACACTGCAGCAGCCTGTAAGTCAGATCCCTGTGATCTTAGCCATACAGGCCACTTCGCTATACAGGTATATGAGTATACCTAGCCATCTGAGACATGTTTTTGAATCTGGTATTTAATAAAGTCAAGCCAAAAATATAATAAGCAAACAAGCTTGGAAAAGTTAAGTAGAGGCTGGTAAATGCTCATGACAACTTACACGCACTTTCTAACCATGTTGTATGTTAAACATCAAATTCTCATCCTTTTAGAAGCCAAAAGGCTAAGCGTTCCCTGCTTTGATGTAAAACAGTTCATTACTGTGTCATTAAGAAAGCTGAATTAGTGTATTAACACTGCTGTCTATAAAGCTCCATGCACTACTGATGTCTTAAATTCAAAACCAAATGGAAGTATAAGCACTATAGTTCTGTGTAAACAGTATCTTCTCCAGTCATGTACCTACAGGACAATCATGGCTTTCTCTCTCACAAGCACATATATGTAAAGTGTCTCACCATCACAGAGTCATAGCAAGGCTTGAAAGTATGAACCAATGAATGGAAATTTTCATGAGTTTATTGAAATAACAGTTTTGAGACATATGGCCAGGCACTTCCCATGTAAGTAACATTTTAGTGCAAATTCTACTGCACTCTGTGACCTTATCAGTACTAAAATGTGTAAAACACTTGGAGGGTAGTAGGTGGAGAAAAGAGAAGTGGGATGAGGGTTCACATCCTGGATGCTGAGATAAACACAGGAGTTTCTCATTCTGTTGTTCTGCCTTTTCTGGCAGAAGAGTAGTCTCTTTCTCCACCTCAGTGCTTCCGAAGGAAAGTGAGACCATACCATCATTGCTGGGGTTACACATGGCTTAATACTGTGAACCCACCTGCTCTGGAAAAGAAGGTCCTTCCATCCATTCCTAACCACTGATACTGCCAACTGGGTTGTGGTATCAGAGCCAAGTGTAGCGTGATGTGTTTCCAGCTCAAAAATCCTGGTCCTAAAATCAGGAGTTCTCAGCGTTATATTACAAAATCTCATTTCTGAGAACAGATATTCCAGATATTTCCTGTTCCCAGCTGACAGGCCAATGTATGGCTAAGGAATAAACAGTTCCAGAAATAAACTTTTGTTCAGTAAAACTGAATTAGGCTATGACATCAGAGAAAAGTCATGACCAAAAAAAAAAAAAATTAATTGGAAAATCTTGTCTTGTTTTAAATGTAAATGTTTACTTCTCTCTAACGGGCAACCAGTATAGCATTTTATTTTCTCTACAGACCTGAAACGCTCTCGTTTTCTAATGCTTTTTCAGAGAAATAGCAGATCAGAGAGATGCTGGATTATCGATACAGAGAAAGAAATCTCCTGCCTCTCTAGAGGTCAGATGCAGCACAAGCACTGGCATAATACATTTCTTTACATGGCTTTACCAGTGTTCCACTGGTGCTGGAAGGATGACCCTAGGGATGGGAGGTCCTTCACAGCCAAGACATTCAACCTTAGATTCATCAATTTAGCCCCTTTAACCTATATTTAAACATAAAAACAAACAGCCAATGCCAATGGTAAAAGTCAAGTACTCAGTACTCTTCAGAACTGGACTCTCCCCCCCCAATGCTTAGTTTAAGATATCCAAAATTTTCTCTTACAGTTATTCAAATTCTTTGACCCTCTAATGATGCTCTCTCGACAGTCAAACTTGTGGCCTGGACACCTGCACAATGGAAACTAGAAAGAGACGATAACCTTGCTCAGTGCTGACCAAGGAGGAAGTGAACCATCATTCTTGAGTTTTTTATTTCCCTATATCTCCCAGCATGAGACTGCTGACTAAATGCCACGGTAAAACAGTAGAGCGAAAAGCCGATCTCAGCATTCCTTTAGGACTTTTAGCTCACACAAGAATTTGCCAAAGCACTGACTTGGGTCCTGCTCTGCACCAGGCCGTTCTGCCCACAGCTGCTATACATTTGTTTCTCTGTTAGAGAGACAGTAGTTGCTTCCTCTTTAACTAGACCAGTCCACAGTTTCCACACAAGTCATCTCTGAACATGGTACTATCCAGAAAAAGATACAATAGTATAGGTGTAGAACTTTTCAACCCTCATCAAAAAATCTACTGAACGTTCAAGGCTTGACCTCAAACAAAGGTCTTCATGGGGTGTGACACGCTCACATTTTGCACTGACAAACAAAAGTCTTCTTACAAGACTGGTTTCACTAAAATCTTCAGCTAAAATGTAAAACTAAAAAAACAGTTTTTAATTGAATATTCTGGTAGTGCATAGGGAAAAACATTGTTTTCTCTTTTGTTTGGTTATTTTTTTTAACTCTCTTTTCCCTCAGGGAAATCTAATTTTGGCAACATGTGTGGGATGGAGCACTAATCTGCTGTTTAAACATGTGCGTATCTGGAATTTTCAAGCCACTTTTCCTAAGCCTTGTGAACCTTCTCAAAATACTGCAAAAAAGAAAGGCACAAGGGATAACCCCCAAAAGATCATAGAGAGACATTCACTGCTCTTATGGCCTGATTCTACCTTGTTAAAGTACTTACAGTCTAAACAACACTGAGTATCCTGATTAGTTCACATCAGCTTGGTTATAAGTGTCCTATTCCCACTAATTTCAGGTGGATGATAGCCTGAGGGTATTAGTGGGACAAGGAGTGACAGGGAGAGCATAGCTATGCCCATTCTTGTGTTGCTTTAGAAGACTCAGACTCTTTGAGATAAGAAGCTCATATCAGCAGGCGAGTTGAAAACTAGTCTGCCTGGGAGTTGTGCTGGTTTAACTTCAGCTGTTCTCTCAAACTGGGCTAGTTTAACCAATGCAGATGGATGCACAAGAAATCTTTGCTCAGTTTAGGCTAAACCAAAATTGGAAAATTGCTTTCTTTCCTCTTCTTTTTTTAAATTTTTTTTTGAGAGAAAAACTGAGATACCAGGGCTGCCCTGTGAGTTGTTTTAATGCAATTAGCATGAGTTGCCCTTCCCAAAATGCCTCATATACAGAGCAGCCTGCAGCCACCAACAGTCAGGCTTACAGTACAGCCCTTGAGAAAACAGCCTTGCCTTCTCTTCTGGACCAGTTTCTTCCTAGGACTGACAGGGAAAGAAAAAGATGGTATAAATGGCTTCATGCCTGGAACAGGGAGTTGTGGGACTGTTCCTCTAAGTCCAGCTGTACCCAATATGCTTCCAGCACTGTGCAAAAACAGGTAGGGCTGGAATGAAAGCTGGATCTGTCAATTCAGCCCAGCTTTGAGGCTGGGACAGATGAGCAAATGTGCCTGCAGTAAGCATAGGCTCTGAGTTTATACATATTCCAGAAGGGTGCACACACTGACTTGTGAGGAAATCAGACTGATGAGTTATTTTGGTGCTAGTCTGCATGCAAATGAACCCTTCCAAACAGGCAGACACCAAATTCAAATGTGCTTTTTAGACAAAGTAAATAAGCAACCACAAAGTAATTTGCAAGGCTTATCTAAACCTGTTTAATCATGCTAGTACAAGCTTGTTTTGAACAAAGGTCTACTCTTAGGAGAAAATGAGAGGGAAAAAAATCCATCCCCTACCCCTACCTGCTCTCAGAGGGATACACGCACCTTCTCACAGGGGATAGCAGCTGCTAGATTTAGCTTAGCTTTCAGCTGAACTGCAGCTTTCCACATAAACATCCAGGACATGGCCAGTGGTTAATAAACCATAAGCTGCTCCAGAATCCACAGTGAGTCTTTGTGGATTTTGTTAAAAGCCACACTGAGTAAAAACAGTGGCGTGTTTTGTTTGTTTTGTACTACAAGGCAGCAAGAAAATGTAAATGTTTTTCATGAGTCTAGATTCATACTATGAAAATATCCTAAATCAAATTTATGAAACCTGAAAGGGAGTTTTGAGTTCTCGCAGCCCAAGCTGTATCTGCTTAGCCGCTCTGAAGAGCGGCTGACATGACATCTCAGATGGACGGAAAACATTCCATAAGCAACTGTGGAGGGTGTGGTGGCACAGCAGCCTGCAGAGTAGCATAGAAAACACATTGATTCCTCCTGCTTACTGTGTCTCCTATTAGATCCAGTGCACCAGAAACGGCTGCTGTGACTAGGCAGCAGCGAGGGTGGGTTAGAAATTAGAAGGAAACTGGTGAAATACCAAGAAACATTCATTTTTTCCAAAAGATGCTTACTGGTCACTGCTAACACCATTAGATCACTCACAGTGGGATTTAGCACAGTGCTTTCTCCTAGCTGCTCTCGCCAGTGTGTCATGCTGCACACATGGATCTGATCCGTGTTTCAGTGTGAAGACAGTCCACTATCCTTTTGGCTTTAAAGACAGAGCATGCAGAAGTACATTTCTGACTATTTTAAACATTTCTAGCACATCCTGTTGCTGTAGTAGCTGGATAACAAGACCACAGTATTTAAAGTCTTGGAGGAAAAAATGTCAAGGCCTTTGAAAATCTCTCATTTCCTTTTTTCTTTTTTAACCTACTCACTGAGTGATTTTCTTTTTTCTTGACTATTTTGAGTGTACAACAACAAAGTATACATTCAAACTGGTATCTTCAGACATACAAGCCACAGAGGAATTACTCAGTGACTCTTCTCACAGCTTGTGTATCGATAGGGTGTAGAATCGAGTACAGAAAGTACACGTTTGTGTCAGACAGATCACATTTGTTAACACACATGCAAAGCTAACAAGCAGTATGTTCCCAGTCTACTATAAATTACTCAGACAAATCAAAGCAGCACTAAAATAAGCACTATTTCTGGTCACTTGCACTATAAAGGAAAGCTGTTTCTTGGAATTCACAAACGGAGAGGTCCAATCCAAGCCCACAAATGCTGATCTTGGATCTTCTGAGCATATGTTTAGAGTAAAATAATGCCTGCAAAGCACTGGAGGCAAGGATACAGCAAAGCTTCTATAATTGTTCATTGCTGCTTCAAGAGTTGAGCTAAAAAGAGATCAGAACGGTACTTTTCTGAACAAAGGTTTGGAAGGGGGAAACTGTAAGACCTTTTACTCTCTGAGACTATGGACCTTATATGCTGTTAATGCTGCAGAGAGACACACAAAGATCCTTCAGAGCATGCTGGCAGAACGGCTGCCCTTACAGAGGATGGCTGTACCCAACGTAACAGCGCTGGGCTTGCTGGCCTCTGCAAGAGGGCATTTGGAGAGAGTGCTGCAGTTACAAGAGGACTGCCCAGCACACACCCCACTTCAGCGACTGCAAATTGGCAGCCAGGCTCTCTATGGCACGCAGCTTGGTGCAGACCTGTAAGACAATAAATTGCATGGGTGGCCACAGGGCAGGGACAGAATAAAGAAGGCATAGAAGTGGCTTAAAACAACTGTCCTACCCCCACCCCCACTCCTTTCCCATGTCCAGCAGAGTGACGGGTATAGAAATAGCTATCCTTCATCGACCTGCTTCACAGGCACACGCTTGGAAGCTATCAGTTAGTTCATATAAGAAACACAGAAAGGCCAAGCTTTGTAACACAGCTTCTTTTAAATGCTTGAGATACTGCTACAGAGACATTATTCAAAGGCAGCTATGGACAGCTGATATTTTAAGAAGCAGCTTCCAAAAAATCTGTGTTTCTTGTCCTATGATAAGCCACATGACCAGGCACGTCATTCTGTAAAGGGAGTGAGGGAGGAGGATAGCAGTGTGGGAAAGAGAGGGTCTGGACTACATAATCTATTTGTTTGTTTTCCTGCTTGAACAACAGGGCTTCAGAATGACACAGAACTAATCAGCTAAAACATAACTGAGAGTTGTTCTGCTGAGTACAATGGTAATATAAAAATGTAAAAGCATTCTTGTCCAATGCATGAACAGGTTGGGATGCAGGTCCTACAAGAGATTTGGGAACAAACTTCTCTGAGGTTTGGTAAAAGGATGGTCAGCATTTGGTGCAAGAAAATGCAGCTCCCTCTATCCCACTGCTGAGTGTCTCTCAGCAGGGCAACACCTTCAAGAACCAGTAAGAGCCTATCCCTACTAGTATGGGGTGAGGAAGCTAATGCTGCTGCATGAATTAACAGCATGCTCAGACAGGTTTTGACCAGGACTTTAATGAGGATGGCAAATATTCTGCTGGATAACTTACAGGATGCTGTTACAGAGAGGCTCTGTGACGCTGCAGCTGCTGAGGACTTCATACTTGCAGGTGTGCACTTTGCCTACAACTTAGTTGACGCAGGAACCTGGGCTTGGATTATTTCCTGCTTTCTCAGCTATTTTAAGAGAGGGGAGGTAGTCACATGTGGTTTCCTTACAAGCTCTCTTTCAATACTTGACTTCTTGGGGCCCAGTCCTGTTTTCATTGGAATGAATGAACTTTCTGTCATTGACCCCAGTTTAACCCCTGACAATTTATTATGGACCTCACTGCTATTGTAGCTAGGCATCCTGTGATCTAAAATTTATTTTTAAAAATTATTTACCCACGAATTTTGGAGCACACTTCTGAGATAGAAAAGTTCCATAATCATCTTACAATACAGAGAACTAAGATACAGAAGGAGGATGGGCTGGAAATGCAAAGAGCGTTAGGTGTCTACAAAGTTGACTGTAAGTATCTATATGATAACTGATTTCCTCAGTAAAGCAGTGTATGCTGAGCAAGTCATGCCATGACACCCCGATGTGCTGAGCTGCTTGGCACATAAGCCCAGCTTTGCTTCCCTAGATAGGCACTGTTTCCTCAGCCTTCTTCCCTAATGGGGCCCAATTCAGTTTCTGATAACCTGTTTGAGGAGGAAATGGCACTGCCACTCACTTCCACACAACAGTCTAACGGTTACAGGTCTTGCCAAACTGTACAAAACCAAGACTTGAAGTCTTTAGCTGCCTGGTTTGGACCAGCAATTTACACCTCAGTGAGTATGCCAAACACGAGATTGCAGGGGTACTCCCTCCTGGTTTTCCTGCTGTATTGATGCATGCATGTGTTTGCTGGTTAAAGACAGAAGAGTGACTCCACAACTGATGGCTCAGGCACACACACATCTAGGCATCACAGCTTCCAGGAGCAGGGGAGTCTGTAGGGTCTGCAGGTCCCCTCTGAGCCTGACAGCTTCCAGGAATCACACTCCTGGTGCTAGGAAGCCAGGGATCCTGACATAGTGTAAGGGACTCCTCCGGGCAGCAAGGCTCGTGAAAGCCAGTCTTGTGATGATCTGTACTTGGACGCATCAATTCCTTTCACTGTGTCTACCAACACCTCCTGCTGTGTGTCAGCTGGTCTGGGATCACAGAAATCCAATCATCTGCTGTGGATGAGTGGAGGAACTGGTGCCTTCCTGGGTCTTCCTTTGAGATAGAGCTGGGACGTGCCCTTAGCTTATAACTATACCCACAAACACGAAAGCATCCCTGTATTCAGTAGCCTATATGCAATCTACAGTTTTGGTCCTACATAACGTGCCTGAGGTCACGTAGGCAGTCTACTCTGGCAGAGAACTGGGACACATCATCTGAGTACCCCCCTGGAGCTCTACCCACTGGGAGAAACTTCCTCTTAGTGGGAACAGAATGGGACGTTTGAGATGCAATTCAACTAGCTTCTTCGAAACAATCAGTTTTTGAAACATTTGGCCTGTAGCTGATTAAGCTTCTTGCCCTGGCGGTAGCTGCTGTGTCATGTCTAAATTCTATGTGGAAATCACTGATAATTAAACAAGTCTTTATGTCATGTTTTTACAAGCTATTCAGAGAAAGGCTCTATCTACCATAAATAATTATTTGGAAGGCACATTGATTTTTATCCTATCGGTTGGATTGCAACTTCATTAATGCTGATCTACCTCAGTACAACTATAGGCTTCTGTAGTTACCTTTGATGACAGTGGTAAGGGCAGCAGCTCCCATTGTTTGCAAAATCTCTCAAATGAGAAGAGCTACTATGAAAAAAGATGTATCTGAAGTCTAGAAAATAATTTTTTTCTTCCTGACAAAATACAGGAAACTGGGGTTAGCTGGCAAGAGGGATGGGAGAGGAGGGCATACAAATAAATATTATTTCAGTAAGATTATTAAAGCAAGTAAAACTTCAGGTAATTTCCTCTAATTCTGCTGACAGTAACTGATCTGGATTTTGTTTTGTTTCAAAATAGTGCTGTTGTGGGCGATAAGCACAGTGAGAGAGCGGTAAAACAGTTTTTCAGCACAGACACCTCCAGAATGCATGCATGCTGTCCCTTTAAATCTTACAAGCTTTAATGCTCCAAGTGCTGGAGGGATATTCTGCAATAAGGAGTTTCAGGCAAAATTCCTAATTGAAACTGATCTGGTTTGCAGGCAGGAAAAGTAGTTGTTTGTATTTAAATATCTTCTCACTGGGCAGTTAAAATGTGTTTTCAAAAATCAAGCTACAATAGAAGCCACTAAAAACCCCCATCATTTTCCAACCGCAAACAATTGCCCCAAATAATTCCTATTCAAATTCAGGGAAAATTTATGGTAAAAATTCTGATACTATGATGAGGTCAGCTGTTGGCAAGTGCTAGTATTTTAATGACAACCATAACAGTAATTCATTAGCACTACTAGAACAAGCAGATTTAGCTGGTGTGGAGTAGATTGGTGAGCAGTTTACTTACCTGAAACAAATTCTTATCTTAAATGAGAGTTAGGAATGGTGACTTACCAGCTCTAAGAACCTCCTCACCACCTGTCTTTGTTTTAAGTTAGTTTCACCATCCAGGTTAGCTGTTTCTATATGGCACAGCCCATCGGGATCACTTGAGGAGAGCAGCAATATGTCAGTAGGAATCAT
>NW_008823963.1:935078-979450 GCF_000699105.1 Pygoscelis adeliae
GAATAATTTCATTACAGCGAAGCTGCACGAAGTCTCCAACTTTCACTTCTTTCCAGTATCTGCTTATATATTTCTTCTCATTTCTGGAAAAAAAAAAGACATTTACAGGACATACATAAAAAAAAATGCACAGACTGGGGTGCCTCTGATAAGATCTGGTTTGATTTTTAACAGGAGTACAGTGCCTTTGGGAGGTCCTCGGGTACTCTCAAGTTACACTGGGAAAAGGTGATGCAGACTGCCTGGAGGCCACTTCCCACCGACTCAGATCCGGGTCTAAGTTCCCAAGACACTCTTTTAAGGCCCAGAGGACAAGATGTGGATGTTAGACCTGGCTAAGCAGGGTAAGCAGGAGCTTCACACACTCTCCTTTTCCTCTCTCCATGCTCCGAGCCATCCATCTGACCCCATGAAGGGGAGGGGCCCACTGTCTGTACCAGGCGAAAAGGTGTCGCACACTTTCAGGGCGAGGGGGGAACCGAGAACAGGCTTGTGCACAGGACACCTGCTTGGCACAGCTCCTGAACATCCTCCATCACGCACCCCCCTCTGATGCACCTTCAGATAGCTTCCCCTTGTTCCTTCTTTCCAACAGGGACAAACTTTGTATAGTGCTGCATGTGATATTTGGACAAAGGATCCAAAAGTCTATAATGGAAAGGAATTTCCACTATTCATCACTAAACCTAGAATTACAAGGACATGTCATGTGGAAAAACGCAGCCCCAACTGCTCTACTGGGAAAGGACACTGTCATTTCTTTTAAATATTCCTGCAGTATTTCCATTCTAGCCATAGCACCGTCTGTTACATAGCTAATTTCTGCTTAGTTATTCTGAACCTCTTCTTGTGGAGTGTAATTTCTTTGCCAATTCAAAGACTTACCCACCTGAAACACTGATGTGTATGTTGTTCATTTAGATACAGCCACTAAACCTCTCTAGTTTTAAAGGTCATGCTAGTTTGCTATTTTTTTATTTTTTAACTTTTTCTTGAGAGCAAGAGGAAAAAGGAATGGGCGATTGCTTAATTAATTCTAGCTAAAATTCAAGGTTTTAGTTTCATGACACACACATATGTGCTTTCTTGGCATTTGTGTAAATTCCTTTCTTCTGTTGTGTTTTTGAAAGAAATTCATTTCAAAACAGGTACAATATTAACCTGGTAAAATACATCCCAAAAATGGGAAGCTGCTATTCTGACACTTATTCTGACCTGTCAGAAGGCCTTTTGCCATGTGAGCACCGAGATGGCTGTCAGCGCTGGCACCATCACTGTCACCAGAGACAGTCTCCCATGACAGCACTTTAATTGGCAGAATGGGATTCTGATGGGGGAGTGGGGGATGGTGGCAGCTATTTTATGTTCTTTAAAGTATATTATTTTAAAATACATCACTTTCAGTAGTAACATGAATAGATTTGTAACCAAGTGGAAACATGCAAGTCCTTCCAATGTTGTTACTTTGGAGTTACTGATAGTCATGCCATGCCTAATTCATCCTTGTCATGCCTCCACTGGTGTTACAGGAATTAGTAACTTAATTGGCTTTTATTCATGTATTTAGCCTAAATACTGAACAATAATGTGTCAGGTAGCACAACAAAGATGTATCAGATTAGGTTTTACCTCCCAGAATGTCTTCATTGTCCTTTCCTAACATCCAGTTTATAAAGGGAGGAATGAAAATAATGGCTGTGATTTCTATTTTGATAAAGTCTGAAAAGGATTAATAAGAGCCAAGTGTAAAACATGATAGTCTAACAAGGGAAAGTAATTTACATACTAGCTGCTGATATTACCCATTCGCTTCACATTCAGGCCGAAACCAACATTTAACTTCCCCTGCTAATGAGTATGAATTGCTTTGAAACCCAGTGTGCCATAATGTAGTACCAATCACCGCACCGCAGATCTGAAGGGTTTGTTAGCCATGCAATCTGTAACTCCAAAACCCTTCACATGTGGCTGTTGCTCTTCATCCTTTTTAATTTAATGGTGAAACTGGGTGATGCTCAAATGCATGTACAATGAGTAGCAGTATAGAAGTATGATCAGGCTAAAAATAGCACATAGTCCCGTACCATGCTATAAGCACTACAATTTTTAATTTAACTTCTATTGTTTGAAAAGCATTGCTATTTTAGCATTTCCTCATCTCCCACATGCTTAGCAACTGCCACAAGTATATACTCTGTGGCAGGAAGGGTGGATATCGAGCAACACAAGGCCAAATGGGTCTGCTGGGATAAATGAAGTTGTTCAGCCTGGAGAAGAGAAGGCTCCGGTGACACCTTACTGAGGCTTTTCAATATATAAAGGGGGCTTATGACAAAGATGGTGAGAGACTTTTTACCAAGGCCTGCAGTGACAGGACAAGGGGCAATGGTTTTAAACTGAAAGAGGGTAGATTTAGATGGGACATAAGGAAGAAATTTTTTTATGATGAGGGTGGTGAGACACTGGAACAGGTTGCCCAGAGAAGTTGTGGATCCCCCGCCATTGGAAGTGTTCAAGGTGAGGTTGGATGGGGCTTTGAGCAACCTGATCTAGTGAAAGATGTCCCTGCCCACAGCAGGGGGGTTGGACTAGATGATCTTTAGAGGTCCCTTCTAACCCAAAGCATTCTGTGATTCAGTGAATCTAGGAATGCAAGACCCCCTGCACATGCACCAGGGCCCTGGGGCAGAGCCCCTTTCATCAGACACATGGGAACAATTTGGCCCAGTATTCCACTTGTTCAGCTCTCTGCTGACAGGGGCCAGCAGTGGATGGAAAATTACTGTCCGCATGGAAAATTACTTCTTAATCCTCCTCAGCCAGGGTTGCTCTATGTCCTCTAGCACAGCTGTGAGCTCAGACTTGTCTCATTGCAGCCAGTGAGTGGTCACTGCAAGTATTCTCTGCAGAGTACGGCACGATAAAGTCTTCAGGTGGGGCGGTTCAGATACGAAATGCACTTTAACTATATCAGTCCTTTAGGAGCATTCCTTTAACGTGCTCAGCCTACTCTTCTGAACACGAAGGTTAGCTCACCTCGAGACAACTGTCCTATCTCTACCCAGTACAAACAGGCCAAGTGACCCCGTTGATACAGCTACAATTTTGCCATTGACTTCTGCAGAGACAGGATTTTGTCATCCAAGTTTTATATCACCTACTAAATGTTTATTCTTGCTGGTATATTGTGCCAGTAAATTGCAGAAGTTATATGATATAGAGAGTTAGGAATGCCACACTTGTAAGAGAAGGGCTGCCTTTAAAATTTAAGCTTTCCTTTGTGTTTGTAAGGTTTGGCATACAAGAATGTTGATTTAAATTTTATTTGAAGTTCAGGGATTTGAGCAGTTTTGCCTCAGTGTGTCCTCACAGACATTATTCTTCCAGTCGCTCTTCAGAAGGGGTCCCTTCCATGTCTCTAATGATGTACATTGCATTGGCTTGCTGTGATAGGAAACCTGAATTAAACACAGTATATCCATGGGTGGGCATACGTGCATCATTACGTGTTTGGTGTTGTTTTCAAATGGTTCAGTACACTTTTCAACTTCAGAGCAAACATAACATTTAAGCAGACGCTTCAGCTGAGCTCTTCACAGTAATGGCCAGGCTTGGAGGATACCAACAGTTTGACACATAGGACTGGAATGAATACCAGATCCCAGGGACCACCTCCTTGCACCTGCAGGCGTTTAGGTAACGGAGACCACACTCTATGCACTCTCACAGAACATCAACAAAATGCAGCAATGTGGGTACTCTTTACTCATCCAACAGTCACCACGATTTTTCCCGGCAGGGTCCTGTCTGTTCATTTACCTGGTAGGTGCTTCTGAAAGGCCTTCCTGTCTCTGGTCTTTAATATCCTAAAATGATCTGCAGATTTTGCTATCTTTCCTTCTGTAATTACCTAGCTGATAAATTAATGTTTCAAACACAGACGCCTTGGTCTATTTCTCTGAGACCTTGCCATTTATTCTTGCTTTGTCCTGACTCCATCGCTACTGTGTGGTTGATGACAGTCCTCTGCAGTCTCAGCACAGGGCTTCAGGCACTGCTTGCAAGGGACTCTTCAACAAAAGCTTTTGGCAAGTTTAAGTAAACATCATATGACCTCCTGGAATATTTTGTCAAAGGGCTCAAAGAATTCTGGCAGGAACACAGGACTAGGAGGCAGCATCTCAGTTAGTGGTCCAGCCCCCTCCCACAGTGGCAGGAACCCCTGACATGGAGACCAGAAGCTAACACCCCACAACTCTAGTTCTACCTGCCCTCGCTTATCACAAGCTTGAAGATTCATTTTAGTACCTATGACAAACTTAAGGTTGATGCTACAAGAAGCCAAAGCTACAAACTATGATGAACGACAGAAGAGGTCAGAGATACTAATTCTTATCTTTCAAAGCTGAAGAGTTAGATAAAAGTCTTCCAAATCAATATGCTGTCATGAACTACTGCCATTCTGCAAAAAGAATAGATACTGTTGGTACTCTCCAGTTAAATCACCATGATGAACTACTAATTTCAGACAGCTATGCCCAGCTACTGTAACGTGTTGTTTTGGGCTCACATATTAAAAATGTCCAGCCTCCTGCACACAACCTAATCTGTATCAACACATTTGCATGCAAAGAATGTATGTCAGCTGTGGTTCAAACCCATAGTCACGTAGATCTTCATGCTCCTCTCTGCCACAATCAGAAGCAGAACTTGCCAGTGCCTTCATTTTTCTGAGCATATCTTTACAGGTAGACATTGACTGAAAACTAAAGATGGATGGCTAAGAAGTCGGCCGGCGCAGCTGCATTGACATCAAAACTGTTAGCCAACAGCAAATGTGGCCTTGGCAGGAGTCAAACTCCTCTACATGTTGATGTTCTTTCACAACAATGAAATGTGATTATACCAGCATATCCGTTTTTCAAACATACAAGAGAAAGTCTGCAACATCCTTTCAAGTGTATGAACACAGAGAAAATGACTTTAATTGCTATTAAAAAAACTGTATTAGTCTACTTACTGCATATATTTGACCTATGCTCTGTTTTGAAGCAGAAAAGCCTGCAGGTTTGTGCCAAATTTGAGATTGGCTTTGGTGAACAGCAAGAACTAAACAAAGTGAAAAATATTGATGATTTTTTTTCCTTTAAATTTCAATTTTAAATTTAGAAACACAGAAACTCAGAAATTACATTTTCTTTTCCTATTAACCATGCTTTTCCCTTTTCTGGTCTCCTTTGCAGCATAAGCTGATAAAGAACATGCCCGTAATTTTGCTTTTCTGGCCATGTAGACATCAGTTTTTACCTACAAAAGGCTGAAGATTTCAAATTGTCTCTACTTGAACATTACAAAAATAGTTGTTTCCTTCTTACAAATGGCTTTTAACTGTTTTGGTATAATAAGGAATTATTCAAAATGACCATACTTAAAGGGGGATAACAAAACTACACATACATAAAATTCAAGAGGAATCTTCCCTCTTCTCTTTTTTCTTTTTTTTTAAGTCTGAGGAAAATATCACAAGCAATACTTGGTAGGAAATGTTAAGGCCAAGAAGCTGTAATCTGTTCCACTTGGGCAAGGCCTGCATACTAGAAATTTTATATGTCAAATTGAGAAGGTGGGACTACTAGGCAATCATTTCTTGCTTCCTATACTTCTCCACTGACAAAATTACAGTTAATAAGTGGGAATGGCTGACACAGATTTGCTCCACCAATTCCAGTGAGTGGCTGGGGCACCTGTGTTTCTGTGTAATGCTGCCCTAGCTTAGTCCTGACATAGGCTCCAATATTTGTCTCAGCAGGGCTTATAAAAGACCTTTAGCAAAAGACAGAGGATGTTCTGTGGTACCTTTTGGGGTGCTCAGTCTGGCTTACACAGCATACCACTTCCTGCACAGGTTGCGGCTGCAACCCAGAGGCTTTTAAGCCTCTCAAAACATCCAAATGAAATGTTGTTTCCCAGTCCAAGCCCATCCGCTGACCTGCTTTTGAAGTAACAATTGTCTTCACTTCAAAAGAAATCAGACTCCTTTGCCTTCCCTGCCAGCTGAGGTTGGTCATTGAACCAGTAGGCTTTAAAAGAAACACAGCAAGAAATTAAGTCTGTGGAAGAGGAAAAGCCCTCCACAAAAGACAGGTCAAAGAGTTGTTGTGTACAGGGCATACTTTGGAGCTCTTCTTGATGTCAGCTGAGTCCTTCCTTTCCATCTCAGGAGGCAGAAATAGAGTGGGGTAGTGCTAAAGAACGTATCAGGCATATCTCTGCCCCCAGTGACTTAAAACATGTTCAAATCAGTTGGCTACAAGTGCCATGACAAGCCTCCTGGTTAGGATCAAGCTAACTAAAAAAACTTGAGGCTAATTGGCTGGGCCCAAGCAGAGCAGCAGCTCCAGAAGGAGAACCTTAAATTGTAACACAAGCACAGAAGTGCCACATCAGGCCAAACTATCTTTAGGGAGGCTCCAGCATCTAGCTGTTTCTCAGTGGGTCCTTCATGCTCATATGGTTTTCCCAAATTGTCTGTTCTTTCCCTCACCTGGCCTGGAGCCCTCGCCTTCAACCCTCCACCTCTCCTCCTGACACTCCTGCAGTTGTGGAGAGGGTTCACACTAACTGAGCCCATAGCGCTCCATTAACACTTCGGCGGCAAGCAGAGATTTTGCATAACTCATCACGGGCTACAAAAGCAGAGCTGGTGGACAGCACTGAAATATGTGCACAAAACTGCTGTGTTATAATCAGTACCAATTACAATTTGAAAACTACAGGTGTAGCAGATCTCAGAACTTAAAAACAAGAGCTATCTATGACACCAAGGCATATATTACGCAAAGTCTGAACACGCTAAGTATCTATGGAAACGCGTTGAGAACCATTTGGGTACAATTACAATGTTGTGGCAGAATGAAGGAAAAACATGTAGCATAAGTTAATGCCAAAGCAGGTTACATAATGCCCAGAATATGTCTCCATTCCACCACAAATGATAACATCTGTTTCTATGAAAATAAATAATGAGGAGGCTCTGAATCTGATATTAATCAGACAAAACAGATTAACAGAGTGTGCTCTTGAGAAACGTTGAAGAGAACAAAGTCTCTCCATGACCCAAGTTTCTAAATAGACCCCTTAATCTTCACGTTATTATAAGGGCACTTAAAAGTTTTCTTGTTTTCATGGACTTCAAATATTCCCTTTTTTTTTCTGGATTAGCAAGTGCAAATGTATGTTACAGTTGCTAGAAGCAAATGTGTGTGCAATGACGAGGCATAAAGGTGCTTTTTATTAAATTCACACTTTCTGAAAAGTGATAATTTTTGTGTTACAAGTCAAACTTGCTATGAAAAAAAATGTACCCAGGAAACCTCAGTGATTCAGATTTATAATGTGGAAGTAATAATTTAACTTCTCTTGGCAGTGTTATCTCCATTATACCTCATGTTTAAAGAAACCTCACTATTGTTCACTATAATGAAACATTTACTACCCGGAATAAATGATTTTTCAGCCAAGAAACTTGTTGTTGCGATAACAACATGAAACATAAAAGCAGAGCATGTAATGAAACTTTACACAAACTGAAGAAAGAAAAAGCTGTCTTCCAGAACTTGATTTTAAAAACCTAAGACTGTTTCAGAGACATCTAGTATTAATTTTAAGTGGTATGATTCTCGACACTCCTATGTTTGCTGCCAAAAATGCTAATAAACTCCTATTACTCTTCCAGTAAACAGATATATTGGGAGAGGAGACTATCAATTGCTTATACTTAGCAGGATGGATAGGTAATGGTTAGTATTGAGGCTTCCTAAATGGATATCACACAAGGAGATGGAAGAAGTGGAAGAACGGCCTGGATGTAATTTGCATCCAGTCCTATAGACGTTCAAACCCATGGGTCAGGCACCTCCATACTAAAGCCACAAAGCTTTTGATAGTTTGGTAAATGAGAACTTCTCTTCTGAACAAAGTGATGCAACAAGTGCTCGTCTTCAGATGTCTTCTTTCTGAGCATCACCAAACACAATCCTTGCACTTGACAACATTGCTTACTGGTACCTAGAGCAAAAAAACCACAGATGCAAAGGAAACGGATACCTAAGCAGTGGGCCCACAGCCAGTTAAGGTTCTCATCCTGAATTTCAGGACCATCACAGATATTAAGATTGAATATTTACATTACAGTGGTGTCCCAAGCCACTGCAAAAAGATTCAGCTGAGCTCGGTATTGTGCAAACATGGATGGAGAAACAGTCCCCCGCCTGAAGGGAACTCACTCAAATTATAGACACCTAATGACACAAGTCTCCTGTATCTGTGCCTGCTTCTTAAACAATTAAAGAAAAAGCAGGAACTCTTCCAGGGGAGATCTTAGGTGCCAAATTTTGGCAAGACATGAGCTCTACGTAGAAATCTTCCAGGTTCCTTGTCCTCTAAACCAATAATTAATGGCATGAAGACACTTAGGAAAACTGTCTGAGTGCCTAGATTTCAGGTGCTAGCTAGATGCATAAATTTGGTGGAATAAATCCTCCATTTGGTGCTCTCCCACTGCATTTAAGCCAGTGTAATCATTAGGTGACCATTTCAAGGCAGCTCGTCATATCTTAACAGTATATCTTAACAGGTAAATTTAGCATGGCTCTGCAGAGTTAATGAGGGAAATCCCATACTTTAACGGATTCAGACACTTCAATGGAAATGTTTTTCCTCTCATTCTTCTGGTTCTACGCACCCACCTGATTTGATCTCAGGACTGCCTGACCTAGGCGATAAAAATGCATTAGTATATTCACTACATATACACAAAAAGCCATTTGTAAAGAACTGCTAAAGAGAGGTGCTTCTTAAATGCAACAGTTTTTATTTGAAAAGTTGTTCCAGTTCTTTTAGCTAAGCATGTAACAGCTGAAAGAATTTTTATCAGGAAAGGTATTTCCTGATAATTATGTGCACAGCCCTGATGGAGTTGTTCACTGATATTCAGTTTGAGAAACTATTTTTCTCCACCAAACTGTGTCATACAAACACATCTCCTTTAAAACTCTAAAGCTCACAAGTTAGCTAATCACTGCACAAAAGCACTATAGAAGTTAACATAGTTCAGCTATTTTATGTTAACAAGACAATTAGTGAAAAGAATGTTAATAATTCACTTTCACATTTAACAGGCAAAATCAACAGCTCAGACTGAAGTATAAGTGTTCGATCTTCTCCAGTTCCTCCTGAAAATTATATAAAGTTTTACATTTTCCTTCCATTTCTGTTCTTGTCTGGGTAATATACATCCATGACAATCATCTCATCTGGATGTTCTCATCTGTTCTTGTCTGGACAACCTAAAGTTCAGCTTGAGGACAAGAAAAATATTTACTTATCAAAGTACCAGCTGAGATCCCAGTGGGTCTCAGGGTGCAACACTTGCATTCGGAACAACTAAGATGATGCTTTGCATGTTGTTGCCTCTAAATTTCTCCTGGCTGCAATTCCAGAAATTAGCTTTAGCCCATACACAAGACTTTCCTACTTCCAGTGTCACACAAAAGTAAACAGCTTAAAGAACTGGCAATGATTTTTTAAAAAGTAGAAAAAAACTTTTGGCTGCAATATTATTGGAAGAATCTTGCAGAAGAAAACAAAGTTGGATGCTACTATGTATTTGCAGAACATGTTAACAGTTCTTTCTACTCTGAAACTAAGGTGCGAAACTGTGTAATATGTGGGTTACTGATTTGCAAGGATATTGGAAGCATGTTTTGTTGTACTCATTTGTGAATTCTTACGAATTTTATTTAACTCTAGAGTTACTAAGGAATGACTTTCCTCTCTGTCTGAGGACATGGATTCAATGGAGACTGCAGAAACAGGGAAACCTCAAACTCAGACATACTCAGACACGCCTCTGTTGACATTGAGACGTACAAAGGGAGATTTAAGGTGCTATCCTGGATAAAACTGTGGTGTATCTCCATACCTATTCAGTCAGATGCCTGCACAAAACACCCCCAGGCAGGTACAGCAAAGTGGGCAGTTTTATCTGGCAGTCGTGGATGCCTACTGGCTAGCAGGCAAAGCAAACTGGACACATCTGTGTGCTTCTGTGACGGTGATGGAAAAAAGATTTGGCAGGATTTGTGCGCAAACACAGACCTTACCTTGAATGCTAACTTGTGAATAAAAGAGGCCCCAGGATATGCAAAAGTTGGCCGAAATGTGTATCACAGTAGCATCTGGCAAACTTTTGTTCATCAGACTGCTTTTAGAGCCCTGTCACTGGTATGACTGGCTGCCCTACGCCCCGGTACAAATTCCCAGTGGGGTGAGATAACGTTTCACTTGTGAGCCACTGCTCATACTCCATCACACTTATGTCTTCCTAACTGGCTATGGCTCAGCAGAAAGGAGGTCAGCAATTTTGGGGTAACTGGGTTCTCAGAAGTTTCTTCCTAATCTGGAGGAACAGAAGGGTCAGCTAAGGACCTGAAATATGAACATAAAGATCTTTTTATTTAAAGCCTTTTTTTAGTATTTACTATTATTAACTCTTCTTTGTTGCTATTTCTCCATGCAGTTTCTTAAACACAAGAGCTATGAGACTTCTCAGAAGAGACATCTCTATCACAGTAACTGAACCAAACACGGAAGAGCTGGAGGTTGCTGCAGTGCTCTCACTAGTGCTTGTACTGGTAGCCAGAGTGGAAGAACTGCCTGACATTTTAAATTTAGATCTACAAAGTCACTTTGTGAGGAGCAATATCAGTATAAATCCCTGGGGAGCCCTTGATCTGAAGCATAAACATCTATCTCCAGCATCAGTACATCCCCAAGACTGAAGGAGCAGTAAAAGGCATTACAAGTCAGAAGAATCCTAATTCTTCCATGTAGCTGGCAGGAGAATAGGCCTTAACTTGTACTTCGGGCTGATCTCAAAAGCACAGCTGAAGTTTTAAACACAGTGACTTATCCTAGGCTATATGTAGCCAATTTCTCTGAATTTAGCTGCTTTCACAGGTTATGTAGCCTGCCTTTACATTTCTGGATCACCGCTTGCCCCAACAGGACAACAATACTAATGTGAGGAAAAGCAAACAGCCTCAGGCTATATCTTAGTACTAAGAGATGTTTAAACTACCATATTGTTCTCAAAATGAAATAAAAATCTGAAAATTTCTAAAATTCTGATATAAAATACTAACAAGGTGTTTCTCAAGAATGCTTTCTTAATGAAGATTGATAAGGCTACACCTAAACTGGGACCTGGGAGCACTTCCCAATACTCATGACTGAGTACACACACTGGGTTGGATCCTACATTAGATTGAAACCAGGGTGTGCGTAAGCCTCAATTTGCTATGCTCTAGGTCCTGATGCAGTTTGAATTCAGCCTTATGTAAGGCTGTTTTACAGAAATTCACAGAATATAAAAATGTTCCTCACTTCCATCAGAGAAGAATCAGAAGACCAAACTCCATGCAAATCATATGCAGTGATATGAATCTTTGAAGGTTTGAGTCAAAACAAGTATGTCTACGGATGCAAATTTTATATTCAAAATTCTTGGTGAGAGTAAATAATAGAGATCCATATTGAAGAAGTGAGAATCACAAAATGCAAAATTCTACTATTTAAAGGAAATGTAAGATGCCGTTAGTAACATTTGAGTAGTTCAGATTGAACAACTTGACTACTGTTGGTACCTACATATAAAAAATTCAGGATAAGAATTAATTTAATGTTTTCAATGTCAATTTGACTATACTGAGAGCCCCTGTTTTCACACTATCCGTTGCTTCCCCCGAATTAAAGATGTTAGTCTTCATCTCATTAATATTCCAAACTCACTGGAGCCAGTCAATGAGTGTAGTTGAATATGAAATACTAAGCTAGAATACTTTTGTTTTCACAGAGATAAATGCACTCTTTTCCTGTCCCACTGATTTACAATCAAAATGGCTATGAATTACAGTAAGCCCAATGGAATTATGAGGTACAGTCAGCTAACGCTGACAGTACATCTCAACCTGTTAACATAGTTATTCAAAGACCTTGTAATTAAAGAGCTCTGCGGGAAAGCAAGTCATCTTTGCCCCTTGTCCACAACTACTGAACTATCATCAATAAAAAGGGCAATTTATAAAGAGTGACACACCATCAATATAAATTTTGATAGCCTGTTTCCATCAGTTTACTAGACAATACGTTTTCACAACAAAGTATATCTTTCCATAATAATTATCTACACTTTTTAAAAATTATTGAGGCAGTTATAACCTGAATATTTTCAAGAGCTTGTTGGTTGTCAGGTGTGTACATATTTGTACATATTTAAACAAAAACATGCACACTTACAAATATAAACTCTTCTTCACTATTGCCCTCTTATAAAGAAATAGTGTTATTTGTGAACACTGTTTCATGGAAAATCTTTTTTAATTCATTTTCAAGAATTTAAAGTCTAAGCGGGCCAACTAATAGGAATGGATATTCTGCTTTGGTTATTTTTATATGAAAAGGTTACCTCATCAAGCTCAATCTTTCTTGGTAATTACTAAATAAATTATTTGCAAATATTATTCTCACAATTAGAAAAAAATGTTCATGCATGATTTTCACTTACTGTTCACTGAACTCCAAAACCAGGCTACAAATCTTGGCCCAAATTCAGCAAGGTACCTAAATATATGTCTAAACTCAGATGGAAAGCACTCTTTCTGGCCAAACTCGAGAAAAAAACCAACTCTGTAGTTCACATTCATACCTTCCTTGGGGGAAAAATGATAAAACATTGACATTGAACATAGAAAAAAAAATAATTTCAAGGTCTTTACTGCAGCCGAAAGAAGAAAGTGACTGGCTGCAAACAACTCCACTTTTGAAATGCCCAGAAACTGAGCTTAGAGCAAGCAATTACAAAGAGACCATTTATTGAAATGGTTTGAATTATGGAGGGTGAACAAACAGCCTCAAAGAGCTTGTGAGATCTGAAACACCTCAGCAGGTGGCAGGCCACCCTGGTCGTGGGCAGAAAAAGCAGCACTCAGCAGCCTGGCGTATACTGAGACCAAAATGTTTGTGTCACAACCTCTAGCCAGAAGCTAGCTTAGGAAGGCAGGAACATCAGTTTTAAAACTCAACTTCAATCTGATCTCTCAGTGTGCTATTCCAAATTAAACCAATCTAGTCCTTCAGATAAAAGCTGCAGACCTAACAAAAGAATTTTTTACCCTGAACCATTCTCCCACAAGTCTGTAAAAAATTCAATAAGAAGTTAAAAAAATTGAATTGCAGGTTTTTAGAGAGCACATAGGTGTTCAAATTAGCTGAATTTTAACACATCCAAAGTCCAATTCTTGAACTTCCTTTGCAGACTTCTCTCTCTCCCTTGTTCATCACCATTTTCATCTCTACTACTCAAACCCATAACTGAGGGTTATTTTTCACTCCTTCTCTCCCCATCATAACAAACCACCACATAATGTGTGCCTTTCTTTCTCTCCCTGTTGATAAACTCTTCACACTCATTTCCGGGTCTTGCCTCCATCCTTTTTCCACACTGGTTTTGCTACAATCCGTTCCCTTCTCTATCCTCAGCAATTAATGACTTTGAACCCAATGGCTCCTCTTTGCTACATCCAGTTGAAAGCTAAATCCTCTTCAAAGCACCTTCCTCCTCCTTATCTAGCTTTTGCTACACCTCTGTAGATGGTGATCTTTCTTGTTGGCACCTCATGATTGATATCTTTTTTTATGACTCCTCTTAACGGATAAAACACTTTCGCAGACATTAAATGGATTGCATTTAGTTCCATAACTGTGAGGTTAACTAAGGACAATTCTTTGTAAGGAAGACACCCCAGGTTGTAAAACTCCTAAAACTGAAAGTACGGTTGCAATCCCCCTGTGATGTGGGTCTTACTCATCAAAGGAAAATAATCTTTTATCTGCAGGCACTAATTTAGACCAAGCTGCTTTGTAAACACATAGCACAAATTCTGAAAATGCTTTCCCGACTATCCTCAAAACAATCCATTTATTCTGTAAACATACGTCAAGAGTTACTTGTGTCACCAGGACAGAAATTCAGTCTAGACGCCTTCCAACATACAGCAGGTCACTCCATCAGCATGCTGCTGACGTGTGTCCCGCCTACGGCCTGGTCTGTCTATGGAGACAAAAGCCATACACCACTGGCACCTTCAGAAACCCCTGACCTACTCTGCTAGTTGAGCTGTGGTATTAGATCAAGAAAGTGGTGTGAGAAAGATGTATAAATTCTTCAGGGTTAAACTAAATATTGTAATTTTTTTTTTAGCATAATCCAAACAAACATGTTTCCGTGACATTTTTAGACTTATATTCATTTATTCTGCATAAAAATAAGCAGAATGTTTTATGGAGGACAGGGAGGCATCTTCAGTCATTTTCTGTTTAAGATGAGAAAAAAATTTGCTATTGGCCCAAAACCTTTATTGAGAACTCTGTGTACAGAGCATCATTTTCCTTCATCTTTTCAAACAACAGGACAAAGCAGAAACAGTGACATGATCTTAATCTGAGAGGCAATGCTATAGGCAGCCCCAAATTCTTCCTGGGACTACAGAGCATGCCTTCAAAAAAATCCAACCTGATGAATTCTAAAAATAAATGGAAACTGCTGTGTTCTGCAAGGGTAAAAGTGTCTGACACATACATATGAATTTCTAACACACAGTTTACTATGACATATTAATGACGTGGATATTTAGTCTCCGGAGACTGTCAAATGAACCATGAGAAAGGGTGGCATTCTCTAGCAAACAGGTCTCTACAGCCTATGCTACTGCCCATATGCTACTCCATCGCAGCTGGAAACCCACTGGAGAAGACCAGGCCGCTGTTTGTAACACACAGTTCATCTGCCTTTGTCTAAGGCAGCACCAAATGAGACTCCTGCAAGAAACTCCATTTGGCACTTTGTGCAATGGAGCTACATTTGGGAAAGGTACCTGTGGAATCAAACCAGCTTAGTTACAATGCAACTAATTTTCAATTCAGACTAAAAGAGGGCTTCTAACCCTAAGCATTTGCCAGTCTATAAATTCATTTTTGACAAGGAATACAAAAAATTTCGCTCCTTTCTTACCATCTTTGTATCAGTAAGCAGATCTCTTCCAGGCTAGGTTTACATCCTTTTAGAAGAACCCTGATTTTACACGTATGTCTCAGACATTGATGAAGAGACAGACAGCAGAAGAGTCTGCTGGATGGGGACAGAGAGATGAGAAGAGGTACATGAGATACATACATTCAGAAGAGGAAAGTGTGAGGTATACATGGAGGAAAGCCCGTAAAGAAGATTAAAAGCAGAGAAAGGGAACTAATGGTCATTTGAAAACATAGAGCAAGGGCTGTTAAGGAAAATTTCCTTTAACTTAAGCAAGAAAGCAATTCTGGTTTTGGAAAAATTCAGTCAGCAATTTGAAAATGAGGAGAAACTAAGGCTGACTGGTAATAAAAGGTTGTTGCTTCTGTGACTCTACTTTTGGTAGGGACTCCTAGGCTTTATTGCTAAGACTGCAAAACAGGGCAGTACCGTGCAGCTCTGTCTTCTGGAAGTGCCACATTAGTTTTGAGACCCTACTAGTTTGTGGGCCACAATGGTCTTTGGAGATGTAGACTGCAAAATAAATTCACATGCTGAATATATGTTGAGGGCTGCACTCTTGGAATGACTATTAGCAAAGCAGACAAGAGACATTAAAGACAATCTCAATGGACTATCCACGTTCAGTTTCATTCATGGAGTATACTAGTTTTCAGAGAGAGGCTACAGTGAAGTGTTAGATTTTATTGTCAGTGTTGCAAAGATCCACCTGAGAGCAGCGAGACTTGCTCAGTTTCTCCCAAGAAACCCAGGGAGGGAAAAGAAATTTACTTATTTGTGGCTTTCACAGTCAGCCTTAGTTCACCTGGTCAAGCATCTTGAGTTCTGCACATTTAATGACATATAAAACTAAAGGAACCAGTAATATTTTTGTACCTACAATATGTACAATACATCCTGTTACACTTTGTTATCAATCACACTTTGCTTCCACATCAGTTCATTTGGGAAACATTACAGAAACTGTACAGATTCATTTTTCCTGCTTTGATTTAGAATTCATTTGAACTTTTTTTTTTAAAAAATCAATCTGGAAACTGAGGATGGTGAGACTGAAAAGTCTTCCTGAAGGATAAACGTAAAATGATATAATCCATAGACTGCAATTTTATGATTAGTACAGTTTACCAATAGACTTTCTTAGAGTGAATTTTATGCAAAGGAATCCAGCGATTAAAAACTAAGAGAAGACTGTATCATTCTAGCTGGTCAACCCAGATACAGTAGTTTTTATGTCTCCTTCAAGCCTTAACAGAGAGGTAAGTGAAGCATGGCAGCAGATGGGAAAGCAGGAATCCAGCAGGATCCCAATTTTCAGTGAAAATATTTTATCTTTTCACATGCACATACTGATAGTTATCTTTGAGTCAGAAAGCCCCAAATGATTTAATCTTGCAGTGGACTGAGTATTCTGCACTCAGTTTAACGACCTTAAACTTCAACACTGAGCTCAGTAGAGCTCTATCTGCTGACAGCTATCACTAAAGTTATCCGGTATTTAGCTGGACTCAGATGCTCGGTGCTCAGGCTGGGCTCAGTATTTCCCCAGCAAAACATCAGAAGACATTTCAAGCCACGGAAGCCCAGATTGGACTTCAAAATCTGTTTATATCAAGTGATTATTTATTTGAGCTAGCATGCACAGTACAGCTTCAAAATGAAGGGTTTTAAATATGGGTGTGGGAGTCAGGGAATCCTAGGTTTACCACAGACTGTGAATCTATCCAGCAAGGCACTGACGCTGAGAAAGCCTTAGCCAAATTCCAGCATCTCCTAGCTACAAATTTACAAAAATGCTGAGTGTCAAGCTAGTGACAGACTGCTGGTTAGAACTGACCGGTCAGCCTAAACCAAGGCAAGTTGTGTTTGGCATGAGGTCAACACCATCATCATCTGAAATCCAGAGAAAATCAACAAAGATGACTCCTTGTTTTCTAAAAGGAAAAAAGTATGAAATAGTAGAAAACAATCAAAGTTGCCAGATCATAAAACACTGATATAAAGTATTCTAAAATCATGTAATCTCATTTTTAAGAGATCTGCAGAAGTAGGTAGTTGGTTTGCATATTCACCCCAAGTGTCAGACCTCCCTATCTCAAAAAACCTGGGACATTTTAATGATGTTGCTGTCATTTTGTTTTCAGTGGAAACTTGTCTTAAGGCCTCAGGATGGACAGAATGCCCATCTTTCAATAGAAGATGGAATACCATCTCTAAGTATCACTAAATCTATTATTCCTGGTCTAACATAATCTATTGCATATAGGTCAGAAAATACAAAAAGGTGTTTCTCTAAGGTTAATCAATTACTCTGAGCAAATCTAAGAAATTAGCCAAAGTTAAAGTCCAATAATTATTTCTGCAATCTATGGAGGTGAATTCTCCGACTCCTTTACGGTAAAAACCTATGGCTCCTTTTTATACAAAGACATGCACTCCTTTCTTCAAGCAGAATCACATGCTTTTGTATTTTTCTAAAATAGCTTAGTGGAAAAATGAGAAAAGATATAATTGTCTGGGGACCGTGACTATTTTGTGTCTCATTCAACTCTATGCCTAATGTAGATCACTTACAAAGGTCACTGTATATGTCTTTGTATGGAGGAATAACTCTCTGTAAATGAAACTACTGATTGTGTTGTACTGATTGTTATTTGATAGTATTTAGCCAATTTTTAACTAAAAAAAATTCTGTTGCAGTCTATGAGAAATTCTGGAATTTATGGAAAGATGTGGACTATTATGGTGGTTACTGAATTGAAGTGACATAATGATGAGAGACATGAGTCTGGATTTTGTCACCAGTGTTAACGGGATTACACAGATACACTCAAAATCCTCACTTTTTTTTTTAACTTTAAAAAAGAATTGGCTACTATGAGTTTTAAAAGTTGCAATCGCACGGTATAATACGTGAAGAAATACATTAAGCGCCAGAATGAATAACAACGACAAAAGAATCACAGACCTCTCAAAGAGTTACATGTCAAAAACCTCACTGATGACGATTGCAGCTTTCTGGCTGGCCTCTCAGGCAATAAACAGCTACAGAAAAACACCTACAAGGACGTAATTCTAAATGTGATTGCATTTCCAGAAACTTAAAAGGACAAGAAGAAAGAGAGTACATAAAAGTCATGAATACAGTATTTCACGAAAGCTTTCTGGAAATGTTACTTTTAATAGGATCAGGTGTAAAGAGCAGTGTAATATGGCTTATAAAACCATTATTAAAACATATTAAACAGGAAGGGCTGTTGACATAGGTTAATAATAAACGACAGCATGTGGAGTCACGAGAGAGAGTCACAGCGGAGCGCTTGATTAACTCCAGTTTTAGTCACCATCAGAGCTAATGATCTGTAGGCAGTGGTATGCACCATGGTAAACTAGACACATCAAATACATAGAGTACAGGACCTACTGAGGTAAGTTATCTCCTATCTCCTTTATTACACAGGCATAGCCGTGTTAAATTAAACTGATGGTTTTATTAGCACTAGGCTGTATTCAGTCAGTTTTTAAGACAGCTCCTCATTTCAGAGAAAGATTCCTAATTCAGTGCTTGAAGAAAGACGCAAGGTTAAGTATAAGACTTCTTATCGCTGTAAGCAGCACTGAGGAAGCCCTCTCCTGAACACCCTCTGGAAATTATGTGTATGAAGAAGAAATGAAGTGAGCTACTAAATACAACACCTAAGCATGGGCTTGTAGAGTGTGGGTGGAAGAGGGCTGTGATATCCTCTGGTCAAGTCAGAGGTCTAGATGACATAGAGATTAGGATGTGAGAATACACTGAAGCACGAGTCCTGCTCATGCTAGATGAGGGTGTGGATGGCATAGCTATCTTGAAACACAACAGTTGAAGGTCAGCACAATTTGTAGCTAAACACACGAGATGATCCCATCGTCTAGCAGGGATTTCTACTCCTCTTACTGCTGTGCAGTTTGAAATATTGCCAGGGACCTCAACAGTGGAATGAAAGGGATGAGAATCTGGGCAGAGTTCAGAGAACACAAACATGGGAAGGTCTTTATGAGGAAATATAAAAATAACTAACTATAACTAAAAAATAACTATGTGGTACAGTGCATTCAAATCATCTGCAGAGATGTGATAACCTTACAAATACTGGGAGTTGCTACATGAAAGATGGAAAGCACAGTGTGGTACAAAGGGGCACAGACAGCAAAAGAATGAAAGTCCATCAGGTGTTTTACATCTGGGCAGCAAATACACTAACAGACTACTAGGCTGGGACTACTAGACCAGGACTACTGTTGTGCCCAAGCAGCACAACATCCATACATGTTGATAGAAAACTTGTATTTTATTCACACTTGAGGAAGGGAAAGGCTGGATAGCCTCATGGCTCATCCCAAGCACTAGCACAGAAGAGGCAGTGGTACTTCATGTCTTCCCTGTGCTGCTCTAGGAAGATACTGTGATGGCTTCACCTGTTCCAAGTATTGCTGGGCCAAGTTGAATGGTTACCCTCTGCAGCTCACCACAGAGTTCTCACCACTGCTTTCCTGTAATAGGTCCAATTGCTGGCACAACTGCTGGTGCGGCTGCTTCTTAGGTCAGGTCAGTTAAAAAAAAAAAAAAGAATCCCACTCTTAGAAATGCTGGAGCTCAGCTGGATCATTTTGACTTAACTGAGCTAGGAAGTGCCCTTAAAAGGAGTTAAGCTGAGCAGCTGAGGGGGGGGGGAAGAGGGTCCTGGGGGTAACCACATCTGCAGGGCTCAGCTGCAGCTAGAACAGGATGTGTAACCACACTGCTGTCCCCTGCTCTATGTCAGAGAGGATGTTTCTGCTGGAGAAAAGCAGTTCTTCCTCCAAGCCTGTTCAAGTCCTCTCAGCTGAGAAAGCATCACAGCTGCCAATAATTGTGGTGGCCTGTCCACTGACCACTAAGCTAGGACCACAAACTATCTGACACTTCAATCGCTATCAGCAAATATGAAATGTTCCTTATTGTTACTAGTCTGCACAGGATTAAAAAAAAATTTAAAAATGAATCAACCTCAAATAAGAAACTCTAACATGTTTCTGATCCCCTGCCTCATCCAGTATTTTATCTTAACCAAGCATGAAATGAGGAAAACAAAAACAACGTCCCTGACCCCTTCACACTCTCCAAGACTTATTTTTCTGGGGGTTTACTTTGCAGGTAGCTTAAAAATGAGGTATTAAACAGAACTGCTGAGTGAAGATGTCTGTCATGGACAAGCATCCTGTGAAACTGCTAGTATGAACCCAAGCCTGACCGGAGTGCCTCCCACTACAGCTATTGTCTCTGAGAGCCATGACCTTTCAGCGATCCAGCTTTGTCCCTAATGCACTGTAATACCTTCAGAATGGTCTGTTAGGAGGATAAATGAGTTTAATGAGTAGTTCCATTCTGGGAGACTGCCCCTGCCAGTATATTCTGGGTTGCGTGGTTCATTTCTTAAACTATAATATTCCCTAGGAAAAAGAAGGACAATTCTTGGCTGCAGGGTGGATACCGAAAGGTGGTTTTCCTAAATAATAAATTAGGTCAGTCTTTAAATAAGTCATCTCCTTCTCCCTGGATAAATATTTACTCCTTCCAAACTAATATTAGGTTTATGTGTCTCCCAACAACTTTGTTCTGTTCTGGTTTTCATTAGGAGTTCTGAAGTCAGCCATGACAGAAATCTACTAGATAGCTTCAGGGGATTAAAAAAAAGAAACACCAAAGGAACAAAAAAACCTCCTTGGGCTTCTAGTTTTCAATAGAACCAGTCTCTGTTAACTCAGCAGCTAGGCACAGCACACATTTTAAGGTAAGTTATTTCCCCAACAAAAATAACCACTGGAACAAACTAAAAACAAGAATCTCCAAATGGAACTTAACCACTGGAAGGCAGGAATTTGCATTTTCAAAAACAACTGCTGATTTATTAGAAATTGAATATTAGAGAGGCCTTATCCTTCCAAAGCCCAGGGCTCCAAAAGGCTGGTGTGTCAAAAGCATTATTTCCAGGGCACAAGGCCCTGCTGTATATGGCATTGTCACCTGGGCTCAGGACAGAGCCCAGAGGAGAGGTGTCAAACTAATAGAGAAGGGCAACAGGGATTAACTTAGAAGGAAAAATTAAAGGAAGGGCTATTCCACAGCAGGCAGTGAATCTTAAAGATGCCTGATGGCAGACAGATCGCCATTTTCAGAAGTTTGATGTTTTTCTGGTTTAAAACACTTTTTTGTTTCAAACTGTTGTTCCCTAACGATTTTAGAATTTAAAAGTGTTTTGACCAGAATGAAGAACAGCTTCAAGGTTTTCAGTGATCAAATTGTGGGAAAAAAAGATCATTTTGTGTCCATCAAAAAGCTTTTGATTTCATTTTAAGCTTTTTAAATGATCTAAAGGTAAATCAAAGAAAAATTCCTTTTCACCTACCTTTGCTTGGTTTTCTTGGCCTACAAACAAAGCCCAGAGGGTGGCTCGGTTGCTTCCATGAGAGCAAACAAGGGAGGAAGAGAATGGCTATTTAACCACGAGGGACATCCTTGGACAAGACCAAGTAGGTATAAAACTGTCCATGAAAAACTAAGGCTGGAAAGAATGTGATTTCTAAGGACTGGAGAAAGGTACAGTAGGGCACCCTTCTCATAGCAGTAGTCTGGACAAGCAGCGCAGGCGCTTTAAGGCAGAGCGTGATGCGCTCACGAAGGAGGCTATTCAACAGGTAGCAGGGACAGGGCATCGTGAGCCAGTTGCACCTCAGCACGCAGTAACATAGTTTCTGAAAATGAAGACCCTGACACTATAGCGAACCCTACGCAGCCCTGTGCTTCTACTGGCAGGCAAGTTTCTGTCCCCAGTGAGCTCAGTAAGGCATCGACACCTATGCCTTTCCAGTGCCTAAGCAAGTGTCCTTATTTTCAATATGCTGAGCACCAGCCACTTGAAAACGCATCATCATACGGTCAGCTAAAAGAGCACATAGGAGCTTATCATCAGGCATCGCTGTAATTCACAGCTCCCCCTCTAAAGAAGAAAGGCCAACGACGACCAGAGGAATGGAAATTTGTTCTTTTACCCTTGAATTTTAGGACAAACAAGAGAATTTTCTAATCTCTAAATATTCTTTCTTTATGTTGGCAACTGTAAGAGCAAATAGGCCTGGTATCAGTAAGCCTTACAC
This sequence comes from Pygoscelis adeliae, assembly GCF_000699105.1. NCBI lineage: Eukaryota > Metazoa > Chordata > Aves > Sphenisciformes > Spheniscidae > Pygoscelis > Pygoscelis adeliae. The sequence continues at coordinate 957,406 of NW_008823963.1, forward strand.
ACAACAAAAGCCAACCAACAGCAACGTAAGTCAGGTTAAGTTCTCAGTGGCTTTTATCATGAGAGTTTTGAATGTAGGGTCTCTTGTTCTGGACCAAGTACAAAGCTGTACTTGTTTATCCTTTCTGCCACAGAGTGTGTGCTTAGCTGAAGCAGAACAATCAGTTTGAGGAAACATTTCTTTAAAAAAAAAAAGTTTTCATTTTTTTATTATTCAAAAAAGGGGAGAAAAACAAACATGAAATTTCAGTATACGCCCGAGATTTTTTTTCCAAGAACACTTGTATTTGTTATTAGATCAGTAAGTATGCTTTGCTGGCCACATCAAAGCTCTTTAATTTATCTGCGATCAATCTGGGGTAAGCTTGTAAGAAAATACCTTTTTATTTCCATCAGCTAAAAAAAGTAAGCAGGAAAAAAAAATATCCTAGACATCAAACTAATCCAATTATACATGTTTTTGGTCTCTAGCAGCTCCTTAAAAGCGATTTTGGAGAACAAAGCGGTCTGCTTTAAAATTACTTACAATTAGAAATATTTGCCATTTTTTTTTCCTTTCAGGAAAGTCCCAGTGCTTTATCCCAAACTCACTGAAGTCACTGAGGTTTTTTGCTGTGATTTCTGTGTGCTTTGGAACAGGTCTCTGTTCCAAAAGGCTCTGAACTAACCCCTACGCTCCTGTCCTAGAATGGGTGGGAATGTGTTTGACTCTCACTGTGCTCAGAATATCTTGCACAAAGTTTAACACTGCAAATTTCCCCCTATATTAATAGCTGATTTGCATGAAAACTAAAGGCAAAATATAGTCCTTAGTGAGTAGGGAAAAACAGAATACTGTGCTAAAGTAATAAAGCAACATGAAATCTATGGTCTGAAAATACGACAAATAGATTAATTTTATTTACTCTAACTGTCCACATTACTTCTGATTCTTATACTTTTACCACGCAAAAAGAGGGAACTAATTTTGCATCCATTAGAAATAATGGGACTTGTGCTATTTAGTCCAAATAGGAGAAGACCCTAGATTCTTTTGATGCTATTCATAATTTGGGTTGTCAAGAATGAATTAACATTTAAATGAAGAACTTTCCTTGGTAAACTGAACAGATAATGTTCAACTATGTAGGAGGAAAATCTAACCAAATCTTGAGCTTGTGGCATACCGTGAAGGACAAGGATAATACTGGGTTTCCATACCATGGGTCGATTTAATTAAGAAGAAGGATGAGAAATGACCTGATCAAAATTTGTTAACAGCTGCTCGGGGCAAGGCTTTCTGAGAGAGGTTATCAGGCAAGGAAAGAACAAGATTCATTGGCTAAGAATTAAATCTAAACAAAGTTCAGATGGAAAATGATCTGCAAATTTTTCATTGTAGCATCAGGATGATTTCAAAGGGGATGTGGTGGATTTGCATTCAGTTGAAATCTTTAAGGCAAGATTTTGTGCATCGAACAGCAACTTGATGCAGAAATCTTTTAAAGAAGTTGCGTCCTGTGCCATGAAGACAACATAATTATCAGACAACAATTATCTTGGTATCACTAACTGTAATCCGTTTTCCATGGTGCAATGCCTTTAAATTTTTTAGGCTTTGATCAAAGCATAAGTTTTTGTACCTGGAGTGCCCATCAATGCTAGCAACACCACGCCGAGGCACGGAGGTCCTGAAACTACATGTGAATGACCTTCTTATTTCTAGTGATAGATCAGAAATAGGAAGCTGCTAATTTGTAGAAGAATGTCTTTCAAAATTCAGTTTCCTCACACCTTTTTTCCCCTCTTAATTAGAAATGTAATAGTGAAATTAGGCATTTGTAGATTGTGATTCTTAGAATTACTGGGATGCCTCTGCAATCTGAAAGGTTATAGCAGCTTTCTTTCAAAATATCTGCCGTGTTATTACTGGAAATAGTGCTTTTCTACAGCAATTCACACCCTAATCACTTCCCATGTGAGGAATGTCTGACTATCACTGTTATTCCTCAAAAGCTGTAATGAGATTGAAGCACAGTATGAAAACAAAACTTTTACAGATAGTTGGAACACTTCCATTTTCTGTTTGTTTGTTATCTTTTTTTTTTCACCCAAGAGAAAGCAATTAAGTACTCTTTGGAGGAAAGAGGCTTTACTCATCATCCTTACCTGTTGAGTAAGGATCTCTTTATTTGAGGCATGCTGCACAGCCCTCCTTAAAGAAATCATGCACCTCAGCCCTTCCTACAAGTCTGCTCAGGTTGTATTTACAGAATAAACTTACAGGTTCTCACCCTGAAGAAACACCAAAACTGCCTTTTGTTCATCATCGCACGGTCTGAAAATAAACAATGGGGTGACAGCAGTAAGTGTGATAACAGAATGATTGAGTACATTTTTTTTTTTTCAGTAGAGTGCACTAAATTAGACTTTGTCCACTTGTTATATTTGTAATGTTCCAAAATTGCACAGAAAGGTGCTGGGTCAACAACTCAGCTGGGATGGATCAAAATAGCTGAACTGGATAGATTCAAATGAGCAGACTGCCTCGTAGTCTTTGCAGTTTGAAGTTTGAAGGCTTCAGTCCCAAACACTAGACATCAGAAAATTTACCATTTCACTTTGCGTAAGTGATAGCAGAGGTTTTTGAGGTCTGTCTTACTTTTTACGTGCAAGCATTTTTCTAGTGAAGTACAAATCCAGCATTTTAAGCCTACTGACAATAAGCTTGTTTTTACCTTTCACAGAACCTATGCGTAATGCCTCCCGTATCTCCTGGGATTTGTAGATGCAGGTGGAAAACTACTGCTGGGTGCATTTCAGGAGAAAATGTCCAAGAGCACATAGGCAGACTGTCAGAGCTGGGGAAGGGAACAGACTCCAATACTGCTGAGTCCTACCGTTCACTCCTGTACCTGAATTGCTATAGTCCAAAGCTCTTCTACAGGCCTGGTAGGAAAGATGTCCTTCATTTTTAAAGTTTAAATCTTGTACATGTGGCTCATTTTTCTGGGTCAGTGAATAACATGCATATTCTGTTCTGAAAAATAAAACTGCTCCTTCTTTTCCCATCTTTTTTATAAACCTGCCCTTCTTCTCCCCGCCCCCCCGCCCCGTGAAGAACAAAACAGAAGGAGAAAACTGAAGGCTTGGAAAGAGGCAAAAAGATGTGCACTACGACCAAAAGAATCTAGAGAAAGTGACACAGGATGTATATTTTCCGTTGCTGTATTTCTTCACAAAACAATGTATCTCTATCAGCTCTTCAGCAATCTCTCTTTTCCTTCTACATAAAGCAGAACATTTGTATTGCTCGAAATGGCCTAATGTTTACAAATTATAGAGGTACAGAAGACAGCATGGGCAATGGGCAGACTCTTAGAAGTACGTGACATTTTCAGACATTTCCCCATTTTATGGAGGATACCATTCTGCAGGGATGTCAATGCTATTGAAAATGGAAAAACATTTAAAATGCCTATATATCTGATAGGGGAATGCTTCCTGTAGCATCATCAAAGCCTTTGCCAGAAAGACTTTAGCACTGACTGTTTATAAATTCCAACTTCTTAAATACAGATGACCATAAATAGCATTTTGGTATCCCAGTTTATGTAAGAAAACCTGAGTACTATTCAGGAAACGTAAGAAGGTCTCCCAAGTCATTTTTTAAAAGGATACCGTAAAGGGTTAACCTAACAAACATCTTTCTTTTGGCAGTAGATCTGAGCGGACTCAGATTATGCCCACAGCTTTTGAAAGCCTATGTTTCTTGGGTGAGCATGGTGGCAGAGGTACACAGGCAGAAAGGCTCCATCCGCTGGCAACACGAGGTTGACTTTAGAGGGCTCCCTTCGCACCGTGCTGGCACAGGGCTAGGGACGGCCTGGCTCTGGACTTCTGGCTTGCTGCTGGGTTTGCTAGCTTCAGTCACACTTGGCAGTGTGATTCTGTGTCTTTCCAGTCTTTCCAGTGAGAAATGAAGCATGACAATTGTTAGAAAAACAGGAGATGCACTAACAAAATTACAGGAGTTTTGACGAAATTGGGCCTATAATGGAGCACGGGACTTGGTGCTGATGAGCAGCTTAGTGATACACGCAGCACGATGAGAAGGGCTGCTTCTGAGAGAGCACATCCCTGGCTTGTATAAAGCAATAGAATAGCAGTAATTAGGCCTAAAACTCAACAACATTTAGGCTAAAATTTGTAACAAAGTTTGATATTGACAACAAAGTCAAACAAGCAGGTGACGGGTCTGTTAGTATGATTCAATTTTCTTATCATCAGTACAAAGGTAAAATACTTTCCTGTTAAGACCACCTTTACGCACATCCACATCCACCCTCCTGGTGAGACAATGTTTTCATTTCACCTTATTTCAGCTGGCCAGATGTGAGGGATCTCTACTTGCCTAGACGTCTCCACAGCAGATGGCAAGTGGGGTGAGGGCCCCCCTTGAAGATGGATGGGACAAACAGCTCTTTGGAGATGCCCATCTTTCTGCCCAGGCTAATGAGGAGGTCTAAGAGTTTGGTGGGACTGAGTGCCTAATATCCAAATAGCTGAAGCCAAGCAAGACAAATCTCATGCTGCACTAGACGGTTTCAGAGAACACCAAGCAACTTCAGCAGTTTAAAGGAAATTTGGCTGGTGGATACAGAGGGTAATTAATGCCTTACTCTCACCCTTTCTGGGAATCCCAGCTTTCCCTCTGATCAGATATTCATATGGAGGTCCTTTACTCTGCTGCATAGAGTCACAGAATCACAGAATGGTTTAGGCTGGAGGGGACCTTCAGAGATCACCTAGTCCAACCCCCCTGCCACGGCCAGGGACATCTTTCATTAGATCAGGTTGCTCAAAGCCCCGTCCAACCAGACTTTGAACACTTCCCATGATGGGGCATCCACAGCTTCTCTGGGCAACCTGTGCCAGTGTCTTACCACCCTCACTGTAAAAAATTTCTTCTTAATGTGCAATCTAAATCTCTGAGTTTAAAACCGTTGCATGGTCCACTCCTAGGGAAGGTAAGTGAACACAGAATTGGGCTTAATGTTTCCCTTGGTTATCGGCACTTCCTCCAAATAAGTTTTCCAAAAACACACACCCCATTTTTAGTCTGATGACATAAGTGATCCTAATGTCTCGGTGTTTGCAGAACACCTCATTACCTACAGTAAAAACCTGTGAGACTGTTGCATGAGAAAAGTTTCTCACCTTCTGAAATATTTTCAGAATAAACCTGCTAGAGACAGTTTCAGTATTACCCTTTTTTGCTTTGAAGTCTTTTTTTTATTTGACCTTTGGAACAAATATTTCACAGGATTATTTGTAGCTAAGGAACACAATAGAGAACTTGGAATATTCTGTCTTTCTGCCCACAGTTTGTTACTGTACATACATTTTTATTCTGTGTTGTTCCTTTCCTTCTAAATTCTTCCACCTCTACCAGCTGGCAACTGTTATTGTGCAGTAACATTTTTTCAGTAGGGAGGCATTTCTGAAAGTGGTTATTTCTGCACATGGCACCTCCAGACGTTTTGCTTTGTCTCAGCTAAATGCCCACCTTTTTTCTGGGGTGCTTCACAATGCCCCTTTAAAATCTTTTTTATTTCAGAGTTTCTCTGAGAATCGTGGGAGAAGTAGAGTAATTATAATCCATTTACCACAGTACTGTGGGGACTAATCAGGTCCTTACGGATGGTAGATACAGATTTCTTTATAACCGGGACTGTAGTTTTTCCATAACTTATTTGTTACTCCATTTAAAGAGATTTTGAAATCAGATCACTAATAACCCAAAGATCCAAGGAAAAAAATTTAAAAATCAAGCTTTTCCACATAAGATAGCTGCTTTGAAAATCCCTGAAATGAGAAAATCAAGACACTGAACTCCCATTCAGTTTTAAAGGGAAGCAAATCACAACAAAGAACTCTTTTAAAAGTCCCAGCTCAAACCTCAAAAACCCTGTGAGATAAATCATGCTGTTCCCATTTTGTAGACTGTGACTTTGACACACAGAAAGGGTTATGTAACTTGCTCAAGATCCCATTGAAGACCCTAGTGGAGATCTGCTGACTCCCCATACACATGTTTAAGATTCAACGCCATCCTCTTTCCCAAAATGCTTGAAGGCCTTTCAGCATTTCAACAAGACACTAGACCAAACAAGAAAAGAAAAAAGGGGGGAGGAGGGAACACGACTCTAGCATAGATGGGATATTTAACAGTGCTCTGGATGAACAGGATGGATACGGTCAGCACATCTTCATTCACCGATGTCCTTAAAGCCCTGACTTGGGGAGGATATAGCTTGCCTTGGGACTGCTGACTTTCTCTTACAGGTGATGTTCCCATCTTGCTGCAGGGAGAGTTCATGTGTTTGTGAAGCAAAATTAGTCTGTCATGATACAGAAAACTGTCCATCAAAAAAAGAAATCAAGGGCTGGATGTAAATCAAAACCATCACAGAGCCCCAGTCTCCTCCCAGGGCTCATTTCAAGGCCCAGTTATAAGCACTAACAGTTCATTTTTCTGGCATTAGAGGTCAGAACTACATTTGTCTTTTCCTCTATTTCTTAATTCACCTTAACATTGGTCTTATCTTAAGCGGCCTTCAAATAATCAGATTTTGCCTATTTTTCTCCAATTGTCTCTCCCATAGCTGACCTCTACAGTACTAACTAAAAAGCCATCAGTTCGTCGATCTTGCAGATACAATGTTTTGTCCACAGCAGCTGGTAAGAAGCACTCTTTTTCTGAAAACATGCAAGCAGAAAATAAACTCAAGAATGCTGATGCAAAAAATAACTTGTTTTGGCAAGTTCAAGTATTTTGTGTGTGTGTATCTGCAAGGTGTTGGTAGCAAAGCTAATTTCTACTTCATCCTAAATATTGTAGAAGAATAACCAAAACAAAACACAAAACCCCAAACACCAGTGCTTGCCAAGTGGTAAAAAAAACCAAAACACACTGGCAGAAGAAAAATATTTACTTCCCAGCACCTAAAATTATTATGGGCATTAGAGAGCATTTAGGAAAACGCCTTTTAAAAAACCACTGAAGTGTTATTTCAGTAACTTGAAAGAGGAGACAGAGCCAGTGCTACTGATCCATGAAGTCTGTATCTGTTCTTCCCTCCCCTAGCAGGCTGAATTAAAGATCACCTGTACTACCCCTGCAGCCTGATTTCTTTGTCAACCACCAGCTCTCTCTGTGCCAGGAGAGTTCAAAGCACAACTTCAGAAGTAAAGCATCTCCCCTGGAAACATAAAATCAGGACCAAAAGTTTGAGCTGGCCAAAGCATAATCACAGGTCATGGTGAAAAGACTGCATTTCCACATTCTTGGCTATTGTGCATTGCCTGCTTTCACTGCCATGAAAACACTGTGGTTATTTTGGCCATCAGCTTCTGGACTCTCTGGAGGCCTGTGGAGAAAGACCTACCTCTGCTTCTGTAATGGCTACCCATTCGGTGGCTGTTCAGTCTATTATTTAGAGGTTTCTTGATACAGCACAGCTATGCAAAACAGACAGCTGTCCCAGCATACAAACTGCTAACTTGCTAAGTGTGAAGTCACATTTTCTCTTGACAAGACAGCAAACTGTCACTCTGGCCATTTTCTCCTTGTAGCCACCCTGTTGTAAAGCAAACCGACTGTTTACAAAATGCCCTCTGCTTCCTTACAAACAGCTATGGCTCCACTCGTATACGTTTTAAGACTTATTAAGCTCCCAGTCATCTTTTTAATACTTTCCCAGTCCAAGGACTGAACATTTGATGGTGCTATCTACAGCTGTAAACGTGTTAACCTCAATATTTCTTCTTGATTAGAACGTGTATATAAACCAGGCTCACAGAGTCATCCAAGGTGCAAAATAATCTTGAAACTGAAGTTGGAGACATTTGAACCAACTGCTGTACAGCCAGCTTTCCTCTCAAAGCAGTATGACTGTAATGAAGCATTACGTGCCTCACACAGACTAGCTAACAAGCCTTGCTGAGCAGCTTGGAGACGCTAATCTGAATAATGCTGTGTTGGGCCCTGCCCATACCGACACACCAGCCTGCTGCAGTGCTAACACAGACCTCCTTGCTGGGCAGCATAAACGTGCCTTTGAGTTCCTTACACAAATCACTAGGGATTGCCCTTACGACAGGGACAGATGCAGACAAGACATCAAGTGTGAAAGCCAGTGAAGTTTAAGGCCATGGAAGGTGATCCCGTACATCATATGGAGGGCGTCAAATTGACCGAAGGAAGGTCTGACTTGCAAAAAGGTTCTTATTTTAGAAAGCCAAGAGAAAACTCATGGCTCAAAGAGAGCTCTCCTGCTGACTTGAAGCAGGGTAAACATTACTCTGGAACATGAACTGCCTATGCTGCTGTGGCACTGACAGGTTGCTTTTTTGAAGCTTTGGAAAACTCCTAAGAATGTTGTCCTCCCTTCCTAAGAATTAAAAAGCAGCTTTTTCACTTCATTTAAGTTCTCAGTAAAAATGGATTCAGATGGTACAAATACAGTAGAAGGATATCAACTTGCAGCACTTGTTTACATCTGCTTCACTTGAATATCTTAAGCCTAAATCCAGCTTGTTTAATTTGCTTTTGAGCCCTGAATCATGAGTCTTCTGATAATTTGATCTGTGCTGATACAGTAAATCACACCTATTACATACACGTCTCTTAAAGAAAAAAGGTGTTTTGACAGGGTTCTATTTTTTACAATTTACTTCCTTATCTAAGGTTACTCAGGAAACACTGCTGCGTTAACGGCCAGTAATGAGAATCATGGTTTACCATCCATTTGGTCACAGTTAAACTGAAATACCCCCCCAAAATTAAGCATAGTCATGCAATTTGTGTCTGCATTTACTGAACATTCTTCCTGGCTTTTTTCAGTCTAGGGACAATAAATTAGAGCAGGATGCAGGGTCCCAAACTCCCACCAGCTGTGTACCATCCACAAACAGAAAACTGTTAGTCATGTGAACTTGGCCGTGTTTGAGTCGACAAGCCCTGCTAAGAGCCAGCGCAGCAGTAATGGCCCATATTGCTTCCAGAGCAGCAAGCACCACTGCATGGTGCTCTGAAGGTGTTTAGATATACCAGTTGAGACAGCTCTGCTTCATGCTAAATGTGTGCCATATAAACACACTTTGTACAGCTGAGAGTTTTAAGGACTGGCATTCATGTAACCAACTGCATAGGAAATCACACTTAAAAAACCCTCTCTTTTTCTGGGCTTTGCTTCTTATTTGAGTTATACTTGGGCAAAAAGATGAACAGACTAAGCTTTCTAAATACACGGCTCATAGTTTCCCACTGCATACTTACTGCATACCACCTTAGCACTTCCACTAAATATGTACAGGTGTGTAGCACAGTAATAGAAGTTACAGGGAGCACTGACTGGGGACCCTTCCTTTGCAGACGGTATTTTCATATTGTGTATGACCTCTGTGGAACGAACTGCTGTGGAATCTTGACTGGCACTAATGAGCTACAAAAGCAGGTCAGAAAAGAGTTAGACATGGATGAGGAGACATCCCACAGAAGTGTTGGACATCTGGATGTATATTCAGTAACTGGAGAAGTAAGAACTCTGCTCCTGAATGATCAGCAATCGGGTCTGCATGTAGTTTGAATATTGCTTGACTAGCTGGGGCAACGCATCATTGGTCTTAACCACTTCTGTATATGTGGTTGTGTTTCTAAACTTTCTTCCAGTGGTAAAGAACATGTATCGTATTTTTCTCGCTTAAAACTTTTTGAGTTTGAGTGCAGCACCATCAACTCAGGCATGCTTTCTGTAAATGTACAGAGTGGTTAAAAAGCAAAACAAAAAAACAAACCCAAAAACCTTTCTAGAAGTTGCCAGAAAGGACAGCTGAAGGGAATGATATTATGACTAAGAGGCTGGATTCACTGCACAAAACAGCTATTTCTAGTGATAAAACATAAAGGTTAAACAACTGAAGACAAGATTGCCAGACGTAAAATGGAAAATTTCCAATTTAGGAGCAGCAGAGGAAGAACATGAATTAATATGCAAGGACCAAATTAGCAATATAAAAATCCAAACCAAATGCCATTGAAAATAAACTCAGGAACTCTCCTCCTTCTCTTCTGCTCCCTGCATTCCAAGGAGGATTGAATTTAGAATAACCATGGGGACTTTTAGAGAAATTTTACGCTAAAATGCTGAACAAAGACTTGAAAAGGTAGAGACACTGTATGTGCTTAAAAGACACTATTTCTGTGTTTATCATGCTAGATTCCTCTTCAGTACTTCTGTCTGAAAGAGAAATAAATGTTTTGGTCTTAAGTTTTCTCATGAGTTTTATCTTTAGTGAGATTGGTAATGATTCTTTAACAGTTTTGAAACTGGGGTAATAACTGATAATTTCTGCCTGGCTTATTAACTGGAAGAAAAACCAAACACAAAAAAATCCCAAAATAAAAACCACATCAACAGCCAAACACTTGGCAAATACACAAAATCCACTGGTTGTTGACTTTTCATCCTAGACTACATTTCAGTGCTAGCTTTGCTAGGTCTACGTATAGCGATATACTGTCAGGCTGGGGATCCTATGCTGCAGTATTCTTTGGCAGATGGGTCTTACAGGTCTTACACACATTTTTCTGGCATGAGCTGGCAGATGTCCCACTCTGGGAAGAAAAGCTATTTCACCGCTAATAAGTCAAGTTTATTATATAACATGGTAGGACTTAAAAAACAGAGTCCACTGTGGTATTCCTCAAATTGAGGGGATATGATGGATTGTTCAGTCCATGACAAGGGCTGTTATGGACTTTAAATTGGACTCCTGGAAAATGGGTGTGGTAGATTAAACATCAGCATCGCTAGGCTGATAGTTGGCTCAGCTGTGGTACAGCTTTTCTGTTCAACTTGCACTTTGGAAAGCTCCCACAGGATCTGACAGAAACAGGAGCTCCCACACACAACCATGATCCCGTCACAAAAAGCAGACAGATACAGGGAACTGCACTGAAAATAAATGAGAGGTATATGCAAGAAAAACCCAATAGGAGACAGTACATTTAAGCCTGAACAATCAGGAAGAGCAGAGTGTCAAATGCTGCAATCAGATGAACGGAACTTAGGACTTTCAAGATAGCAACCAGTGGCATGACATCTTATGGTGCTGCACCTCTTATTCGGCTACATGGTATGTCTGCATGTGCCTATATTCCCATCAGACAGGCACTAAAATTCCAGCATAGAAATTAGCAGAAAAATTTCACCATTGATCCCTCTGATTCAATCCCTGATCACCTAGCAATATCCCTTGCAGGTTTTAACATCTTGATCCTACTGGACATAAAACATAAGCCCAATAGCCATATGTGATATTTGTGAGACACCTGACAGTGAAGCCCCACTTTCACTCTTGTGATTATGTCAAACACACAACTGCTCTCTGCATTTTAAGAGACACAGCTTGCAAAGTGATTTTACTTGACCTAATATTTAGGTACATCCAGACAAACAGAAGAAAGCAGAATTAGGAACCTCCTACCTTATGTTTCAACACTCCTCCCCAAAAGCTGCATCTGAGGTTAAAGAGCAAATAACATCCCGAAATACCAAGATTCCTCACATTATGTGGGCAGCCTGAAAAACTCCACAGAAATGCAAATGTAATCAGTTATTCAAAGAGGAAAATTATTTATTGATAACAACTTATCTTTTACATTGTTTCTCAGCACTGAGATAAATGATATAAATACATTTCACAAGTATGAACAATATGTTAATGGCTAATGCTGAAGGCAGAATGTGGTAGGAGATGAAAGAGTGGATACTGGGTTATCCCCTTCACCTGACAGATGAACATACTTGCATCTGTGATTCTCAAAGCGTCGTTCTTAAATAAATCATTAAATATATTGAGCAGGACAGGCTACTCTTCTACAGTCCAAAAATCATATGGAGCATTAACAGGAATTAAAATCTATCCCCTCTGAGTTTGCTAACAGGATTCATCTTACCTGAACTTAGCTGTATAAGCAAGTCATCTAGTTCAGCTTCACCTGTATCACCACTGGAGAGCGGTACGGACCTCCTGATTCAAACTAACCTAAGATAAGCATCTCAAACAAACTGGAAGGAGTTCCCCCTCCCCCCCAAACCATTCAGTGCTCTCCACTGATTGTGGCACAAGTGTAGACGACTTGGTCAGACTGGACACATCCTTTTTAGCTAAAAGCAACGTGAAATAAATCTCACCTCATGTCCCAGAAAGAACCTGACAAACTCCTTCAGGAAATACCCTTGTCAGGTCAGAGAGAACCTAACTGGCACTTGAGAGGGTTTCCGGCCAGCCAGCTACAATCAGCAGCTCACTACAGTTTACAGGGAAGACAACTAATGGCATACGCAGAAGAGTTAAGATGCAAATCAACCTATCAGGAGACAGGCACCGCTATCCAGGCATCTCTGATAAAATATGAACATATGATAGTGAAGGAAGGGAGTTCAAAATGCTCTCAAGTGTACAGATAAAAACAATACATGTCTTTATTCTGGTAAACTGTATCAGATCAAGCTTTTGCTTCACAGCTTTGCAGGTGTACAGCAGAGGGAAGTATAGCAAGGGGAAGCTGACAATGAGAACATGGGAATTCTAAAAAGGGAGAAAAAGAAAATATAGAAAGCATCTGAACCCCCAAATGTAAGTGTGGGCCCATGCAAAAATAATGCACTACGACTGCAAGATCAGACTTAGGTGGATTAGATTTGATTTCTTATAATCTACTTTTGCCCAAAACAGATTACGTCTTTCTAATGCACTTAATGAACTTCCTGCATCTTTAACGTTTGGCTGCTAAATCTGCCTGCTAAAATTTGTCCACTGACATCTCTTCTGAGGCGTCTTACTCCATGTCTGGATTTTGAGAGATCCTGAACATGCTCGCAGTTGTATTTAGGTGACTGCAGTTCAGCACTTCATGTGTCGGCCTCAATATTTTGGGAGATTTCACAACAACTTGCCCAACAACTTGTTAGTGAACAAACAAAATCAGCTAACATAGCCAAAACAGGCATATTCAGGTTGTTACTGGAAGGCAGGAAGGTGAACAAACAAGGGGCAAGCATATAGGTATATGGCTGTGCAACTTAGAAAAAGCCTAAGATAACATACAAAGATAAAAGAGCTATGGTTACAAATGCTGTCACTTCATAATGGACTTTCTCTCCAAAAGGTCAAAACTAAAACCTCCATTGAAACTACAGAAATACCAAATATTCTGCAACAGTGTTAATATAATAGCAACACAGATATATAAGAACTGGAGTGCAGCTGTCAGTCAAACATTTAAACTCTTCCTTGAAGTAGGTCAGTATTTCCAGGCAACCAGAACATAAAAACAAAACAAGTGACCTCCATGCCTATTAGAAATCTCCAGCAGAGTCTGGGTTTATGAAATGACTGGGCATGATGCAAATGTTGGCCACTGCACTGGAGAAACTGGCCTATTTGCACTGGAGAAATTGGCCTAGAGAAATTGTGATCAGACAAGAATAAAACTGTAATAAAATAGCAGAGGAGATGGCAGATGTTTCCCACCCCTAAAATGCATGCCTTGGCCCTGAAAACGCATGCCTTGCCAGTTCAAGACTGTCCTTTGACCAACATGGCCTTAAGGATGTAGGCTGACCATGGCAGAGATCTTCACCTGCAACAGTCTCGAAACAGAATAAAACATGGCTTCTGTTGGAGCAAAGAACTATGTGATAGTTTGCCAGCTCATAAGGGTTTGATATCCTCAGCAGTCCACAGGACAGACCACCCTATCAGCTGGGTGGCTAGCAGCTTTCTATGGACAGGCTGTGTAGCTATATCCTAGAAACAGTAAAAGAGAGAAAGTTGTTCCTCTCAGCTCACACCTTGCAGGTTCCTCTCAGCTCACACCTTGCAGGCACTGTAAGCTCTTAGTTTGAACCCCCCTCATTCCCACTTCCTGGACACGCAGCAAAGAGTAAACCAACTCATTCAGAAACATGCAGGTCATCTTCCTCAAACTAAATCTGAGGCCTGCTTTATCAAATATTTCAGAATCAAAGATATATTTGTATATGTACGTTTCCTCAGTTGAGCTCAATATTAGGGCCATTCAAGCTCCTGGGACAAGATGTCACTGTCATGCCATTTGCACCTCCTCTCCCCTCCACACCACCACAAGCACCTACGTAGGAAAAGCTATAAGCTAGCGTCTTTCACACATTTGTGTTGTGGCTGCATTTTGGGTGTGGGTCAACTTTTGTGCTTGACATACACCAGAGGAAGCTACTGCCCATACCTACGCAAAGCTAGAGATCAGTGTCCTGGCTTTTAGCATCGAGTCAGCTCCACACTTTATGATTATGCCATTCACTGAAATGCACTCTCCCTGGCTCAGTGCGTGGAGACTCCCATTGTCTTGCTTCCACATCCTGGTGAGACAAGGTCAGGCAGAGTGTATTGCTGCAGTGTAGCAGCAGGGTTCGTAGCGTGTTTTCTGCTGCGGATCTTTTCTGGGTACAAACGTGACTGGCCACTAACATAGTTGCATTAGTGCCAGCTACCAAGTGAAAACACTGAGGCTGAAGGTAAGCCGTGAAAACTGGTTCACCTCCCCAACTATGTGAAGTGAAACAAATTGTTCTGCTTTTCATGAACTTAATTGCTCCCAATATACGTAGTTGCTAAAACCAAGTCTGCACAGCATAAATCCTGCAAATTGGGCATAACCCTGAAGCCATGCATTTGGCTTGCCAGCTGCATTGCCCTTACTGTGTATATACACAAAAGCTCCATATACCCAAAAGGCCTAGTGTTGCAGGGGGAGAGGAGAGGCACCTCTTAGACTGCTCCTGGGCAGAGCAACCACCCTGCAAATGAGCAGCATGCTGGGTTACATGGCAAGGGGAGATCTGGCACTCAGACTTCTCCTGTTGCTGCGTCAAGGTAGGCAGCCTGTCGCTCCATAAGGGTTGTGCAAGCCTGGATGAGGCATCTGAGTAAATCCTGCCCAGTGGCAGGGACCCTCCTCCCTTCTCTATTTTCATGTTCCTTATCAGCCAACATTAGTCAGAAGAAGGAGGGAAAACCACAGGAAGCTGTTTAAGTCTTCTTCATTCCCTGGAATCCTCCAACACCCCCACTGTAAAATTAAGGCCTCCCAGGCAGAGCTTGAGAGCACTACTCTAGTAAGTACTTTTGGAGGACTGGTCTGCTAGCGGGAGGAATGCCCTGGCTAAGTTATGCCATGCTAGCTAATGAGCAGTTCCATAAACCATTGATCTATAGCATGGTTGTCAGGGTTTTCAATTCTGGTTTTCAGTTCTGTTGACTAGATGACACGAGGAAGGTGGAGTCTGGAATCACAGTATCAGGAAGAGCTGAACAATACATGCTATTCTTTCCTCTTGTATAGTTTCTTTGGAAATGTACTTTGACTGAATCAAGTAGATCTGTTATTCATCTTTCGGCCACCTCTAGCAATAACCATGGTCTCAAGATAATACCGACACATGAGAGCAAATAGATCTGCGCAAAAGGTGGCCACCTATACTTCTGGGCTGTGGTCTGCTTAGCACAAGCTAGTGTCTCTCCAGAGTGCAGCATGTATCTGCAAAAATAAATCTGGGGACATCGCTAGGTCTTTCAGTGGAGATTAACAGTATCTTCTTTGGCAGTTAGCCAGGGGCATGTGAAACAGCCTACAACTGCTCTCATGACATCCTATACAAATGAAAGAGCTTAGTAATAAGAGGCAAACATTTTTCTTTTCCAGTAGTGAAGCTTAGGCACTTAGAAAATTTGCCCTACGCTGAATAGCAAATAAACTGCATACATACAGCTGGACAGAGAGATGGGTTCTCCTGTGCATTGCAGCTGGCTACATCTCAGAAGATTAGCACAGACATCCCTTGCTACTAGGATAAACTCTACTACTGAATAAAATTGCACCCTATCAGTCTAACAGAAGAGCCTCTACTACATTTCCCAGTGAGTTTACTCACTGTCAGCCTGGCCCAAATTTAAGCGAAGGACAAAGACACAGTAACATGAACAGAGCTGCACCTCTCTCAAACTCAAGGAGGGAACACTGACTTCACCAACAGATTCAGACCGCTACTTTCTGCTTTCAGCTTTCTGTGCACCAAGCTCACTCAGAGGAAACTGAGTAATCCCAGGTAGTTTCCTTTTGAATCACATCTAGTGACATTTGTGTTCTGGAAGGGATGAGACAAGCTTATTTCCTCTGGTGAAAAATGCGTTACCCTGCCAGCACGTTTTGGGACAAGAAGCTACTCTGGTCTATTCGGGTAGTAGTGGGAGATAATCACAACCCAACTCCCCAGAGACTGGTGTTGCCAGCAAAATAAGGCACCTAAGAAGTGAAGTGGTTGCAGGGCAAGTCATCATGTGGCTATTTTAGAGGCCATGAGTGGGATCTGCTGTGCTCTTGTGAGGATTTGGTAACACTGCTGTATCTTTTTTCTCCAAGGCTGGAACTGCTTTCACTGGCGGGTTGATAGAGGGGGGGAAGAAGAGAGCGTATTTTGGAAATTTTCTGAAACACGTTGCCCACATCAAACTCTCTGCTCTCCTCCTCTTGAGTTTTGCAGAAAGAAATTAACATTTAATGTAAAACAGCCTGCTTTGATAGCTGCCTGAATGCCCCATTAAACATTTTCCACACCTCAGGGGACACAAATATCTGGTCATAAATTCCAATTTGTCATGGATTTTCTAAGTCACAGGTTGACAGAAGAAGCAGTTATCACTCTCTGATCAGTATGCAGAGACCACTACACTCTTTAGCAATACTCTTCAATGGACAAAGCAAGAGTTAGAGAATAGATTTAAAAAGCAAAGCCCTTTGGTTTTGAACATAAGGCTCCTAGAAAAATGTTAGCAGAGATTATTTCACCAACATAGCACTGAGTCAGTAACAAAATGTAATTCCCTGCTGGACAAGTGCCATTATTTGTTGTGATTGTAGTTATCACTATTCATCTTCTATTTACATACTCTGGAAATGTATACCATACTTTGTAACAGCACACGGAAAACAAAGCCCCTGCTTAGAAGAGTTTTAACACTTCTGCTCCAGTGACAAATTTAGTTCTATCAAATATTTAACAGTGGTAGCAATATGTACATCCTGGAATTATTTGGAGCAAACATTTACATGTGCTATCCACAAGTCCAGCCAGAGCTGGTGAGCACTGGAGGACAGTAACTGCAAAGAGAAAATCACCCTCCCATCCTCCAAGTCCAAGATAATAATGCAGAAAAGTAACTAGCCAAAAAAGATTTCACCACTAAGATTGCGAATTTGTAATCTCCAGTCTTCAACCTCCATCCCTGGGTGATGGAAATGAGGAAGAGGAACAAAGAGAGGAGACTAAGATGATCACAGGTTTGCAAAGGTTATGCACGCAAAACAATTTGCTGCAGGCTGGGCTCTAATGCCTTTGTAATCTTCCTCCATTTAAACCAACTAAAAAAGAGTTTTGGCTGTGATCCAGCATTCCTAACTTAAGCACCTGCACTGAATCTAAATTCTAGGTGACCTGTGAAACTGTCCTCTTAAAGTAAGTGCCTAATTTCCTCTGTATTGCCAAACAGGAGGGGTCCCCTTGAAGGCCTCCAGAGAGACGCCCTATTAACTTCTCTTTGCTAAGAAACCTTCCTTCTTTGCCTATCAAGACCCTGACTGCTTTTGCAGGCAGACCTGCAAACTCCATCACAGAGCAACACAAGTCTGCAATTCTCCAGCATGTTTCATTCCTCGACATATGCTGCCAATTCAAACTCAACAGCTTCTTTCAATTTATTCAAAGAATCAGGTCTTTTCCCTTTCCACCATCTGACTCTAGAAAGCAGTATCTTTTGAGGGACTCTCCAAAACATCCAGAATTTCTAAATGAAAGCTGTCTTCCTTCTGCGAAAACAAGCTGCATCTCTCTTCAGCTTTTTACTTTAGGTTGCATCATCCTTTGCTGTTCTGTCATCTGATAAGTGTTGCCAACTATGAGCCACTGAGTCATTGATTCAGCAGTGGCTGTATGAGAATGGGTCATCTGAGTCCACACCACTGGGCAGGCGGGAGGAAGAAGGCCTAGTCTGTGCACCAGCTGTCAAGCAGTCAGCATAGCAGGAGAACAGTATTTTCCCCCACATCAGATTACTGACACGATCTGCCTGCGTAGGCTGTTCCAGAGGACCTTGCAGTGGACACTGCTTGCATGTTGTCGAACCTCCTCCTGATGAGCTGGCCTGAGTAGCAGTAGGCTCTGCCTACCCGTGCTTTCTTTCTGTCCTGTAGGTCTTGCATCATTAATTGCTGCTTGTATCCAGCAGGGGACGGGTGCTTCAGCAGCCAGGAAAGCAGCACATGGAGGATACATGACAGAACACACAGGATCCGACTTGAATCTTTACTTGGTCACTAAACAGTATATAACATGAGATGGAGGGCTTTTCTCTGCTACTGTGAAGCAAAAGTCCCTGTCTCAAGTTGCTGACTGTTATAATTCGCTATCATTTGCTGTAGTCTGTGTTTGAATGCTGCAGTCCATGTTTGAGGTGGCTCTCTTGCAGCTGTGTGGGAGGCTGGCAGGGAAGGGAGCCCATCACGGCGCAGTGGACCGCACTGGCACTCAGATACATCACGTCTCGCAGAAGGCCTCCTTCAGAGCTAAGAAGTACTGACCAGCAAGAGAAGAGTCACTGGCAGCCCTAGGGGAGCGCACAACTGCATCTATGTTCATTAACCTGCCCTACGTACAGAAGCATCTCTATCGAGGACAGCATTTGCATCAAAGTCTGCCTCCATGACACCACAAGGAAGTCGCAGAGCCGGGGGAAGAGAGAGAGAGTCTGGTTTGGTCAAAAGGTGGCAAAACTGATAAAGTGATCAGCGTAAAACGGATGTAGGGAGAAAAGCTGTCATTTATTACTTGCTTATGTGACATTTATACTTCAACATTTTTCCAGAAACAAAGAGTCTAAGGAAACAAAGTAAAAGTCACGTCCAATCGCTTGTGTTTCTCCTGGCATGACACCTTTCTGAGAAAACAGCTTTTCTGAACTCACGCCCAGCAACTTTCATGACCTTGATACAAATCTCTCAATCTTGGTTCCCTGTCACTCAAGTTAGTGAGAATCTTAGTTTTTATCTCCAAAAATAGCAAGTTTCTAGTCCCATCTCGCTCACTGGGGCTGGGGAATGTTCAAAAAGGTGACTTGGTGATGTTTAAAAAAGGCTAAAAAGGAAGAAAATTAGGCAGATTAAAAACATATAAGCAAATTAGTTTAACCTCCTGTTTTGTTCTTCTTTTTTAACTGGGGGAGTAGAGGTTTTCCTAGGGACTGCTGGAAGGTGGAAATAGGTGAGCTGCTAGCGGGGACTAGGCTTCTGCAGAGGGCTGTAAGGACACATTGTTCAGCTCTGTTCTCAGCCAGAAAGCTGTGCCTCAACAGGTGACGGAGTTCCTAAGCTTCCACATTCGCTGCCCCAGAGGGATTAGGCTGACATGCGCCTTTGATGCAAAAGCAAAGGCAAACTAGTCCCAAATTAATCTGTGTAAGTGTCACTCAACAGTAATCCAAACTCTGCAGTAAAAGGAACAATTCTGACTGTTACTCTGGCACAGCATAAGCAGTACAAAGGGCAATGCACTTTGCTGGGACTCCCAAAAGTGCACAAGTGATATTAACACCAAAGGTACACCTTTTCTCATAGTCAGGTCTACTTTTTCAGCAGCAGTGGGGGATATGGAAAATTGCAGGGGGGAGAAATGTTCCAGAATTAATATTCCAGTACCGGTATTCGTTAATATTTTGAACAGCTTCTGCAACAGGTACTTCTTTCTTTTCAATGTAGGAGACACAGGAGCTTATTTCTAAACTGATTTTGTTTGGTAAAGGCTAGATTAACCATCCTTATTAGCAATATTTTACTTAACTACAACAGTAGTCCCTTACTAGCCCTCCTGCCACCCATCTCCCTCAATGCCAGAAGTGTTCAGAGTTAAGGACAACTACAGGCAAGCAAGGCGCTGGGCACAGCCTTAGGTTAGCGATGCCTACGTGTGTGATTTGGCTAGGTTATTTTCGGTTTAGTTTACAGAAATAAGGCCATTTTACTTGTGTTCCCATGCATGCATATCTACTGGTGGGAGAAAATGCCAGGGTGAGATTTCTTGTGTGATATGAGTTTGTGAAATAACAAGCTGAGTCTGCTGATGTTGAAAACGCAGCCTATTCTGAGTTCTTTTTAGCATTTTATTTTTTTTTCACATGCCTTTCTTGCAATAGGAGAGTTGCTCTCTGCCTCAGTGCTTACGTCAGCCCAGAGGACCCCTCCCAGAGAGCTTGTGGAATCAGAGTGTAAGCTTCTTGGCACGTGTTTCATTTCTGTTAGACTTAGAAGCATCAGGAAGAGAACTAAAACCTGCTCTCTCAGAAAATATTTTCTTCTCTCAGTCCACAGAAAACCTTAGCCTTAGCTACTATGAGATGACTATCTATCTGGCACTGAGAGAAAAGCAAAACAAAAATTCTATAGAGCTGGATTCTAAGCACATAAATGTTGGTGCAAAAGTCATTTCAGAGTGATTTACGGATACCAAGGCTGTGGTCTAAATGTATAGCCCAGATCATTTAAAAAATGATCTGAAGGATCATTTCCTTCCACAAGGATATGAAGGACATAAATGACCTAACACTCCATCCATGAGCTTTGGGAAATAGGGAAGTCACAGGGAACGATGACACTTGAGACAATAAATAATGGAAAGACTGCCTCATTCTTTAGAAAAGCAAACATAGCTCAGGCTCGCTAATTCACATCA
Organism: Pygoscelis adeliae; assembly: GCF_000699105.1. Classification (NCBI taxonomy): domain Eukaryota; kingdom Metazoa; phylum Chordata; class Aves; order Sphenisciformes; family Spheniscidae; genus Pygoscelis; species Pygoscelis adeliae. The sequence goes on from NW_008823963.1 coordinate 978,272, forward strand.
TGAAACTTCACAGACCTAACTCAAATGCAGAAGCCTCAGGCCTCTATCCTCCCGTCGCTCAGTGAAGACTTAATAGCAGATTAGTTGAGTGAACTAAAACCAAATTAATGCCTGAAAGTATACACTGGTGTAATTGACCGCTCACACTGGGAAGTGCTCACATAAAGGCTTGCAAATCAAACACTGCTTGTGACACTTACATTCACTTTGCCATGCACTGTCCTTCCTTTAAAGTGTAAAACACTAACAAGCCCGGAGCGTATGTGTAGACCTATAAAAAATGTTGCTTACTCATAAATCACTGATTTACTGCAGGACTCCACCGATCAGAGCGGATTCGCTTTCACGTGAAGGTTCAGGACTGTAGGAACTCCCACAGTTCTGAGTAAAGCCATGGGAGACACCAGCTCCAGGGGCAACTGGGAGTTTCTTCGTGCCTGGAGTGGAAATGAAAGCCCTCCCCAAGGAACCTGCTTGCTACCCTGCTTCCACACCTCTGCTCACCCAAGCCCCCGTGCCCGGCAGGGCCCCACTGCTGGCTGTCACCATGGCGCTCCCTGTCGCCGGCGCCCACCCCACCTCACCTGCTGTACACCAGGCACTCCATGTGGTTGATCTCCTTGTCGGAGCGGTAGCGGCTGTAATCTTCCCACAGGTCCTTGATGGCAGTGACCGCCAAGATGAAGAGCACGGGGGCCAAGGCCAGCTCCGGCTGGAAGGCGTTGACAGCTGGCACGAAGTTGAGGAGCGCGATGAACACAAAGTAGACGTTGGCCAGGCGGTGGAACTGCTCGAAGAGGTTCTTGGGCAGGAAGGAGAGCGCCGTGTACTTGGTGGTCTTGAGGCGGTTGCTGGCCAGGACCGTCCTCTTGGACTTCTCCGCCTCCGTCTCAGGTAATAGCAAGTTGGAGCGCACAAGCCGCGTCTTACTCTCCTTCTTCTTCCTCCGCCTCCTCTTCCTCTGCCTCTCCTTCCCCTCCGGCAGCACCTGGGGCGCTCCCTCGCCTCCTGCCGTGCCCTGGGACATCGCTGCCGCCCTCCCAGCGGCCCTCGCCCAGGCAGCGCGGGCAGCTCCCAGCGCCAGGCACGGCCCTAAGTTATCATCCTCCGCCGCCCGCCACGGCTCTCCTTTCCTCTTCCCCTCCGGGGGGGGGGGAGGGCTCTCTAAAACCCTCTCCT
>NW_008823963.1:979954-981834 GCF_000699105.1 Pygoscelis adeliae
TGACTTTGCGTTACGTGTGGGGAGGAGGAGGAGGAGGTTTGGATGTAGAAAGAAAAAAATTTCCACTGAGGTGTTCGCAGCTCTGCACCGGCCTTTATCCGAAGTCCCTGAGCAGCGGCCGGCGGGAGTTCTTATCAGCTGACTAATTTCAAAATACTCGACTTTCTGACTGAAACCGTGTGCCACGATTATTCCCGTCTCTGTGGTTAGCACAGGCGGCACAGCGCGATGTCTCCTGGCTGGCCGCTTCTGTCTGGTGCGCCAGTTCCGTCGGTGGCGGATGCGGCGCTTGGGACAACCCCAAAGGTGGAACCAAAAATGAGGTTTCTGATGGAAAGTGTTAGGCGCCACCAGCCCTGCACACGTCCCGGCGGCGGTGTGCTATAACGTGTGTTCGGTTTTATGTGGACTTTTCTATTCCCTTGTGGTACGTCTTTCCGGTGAGGGAAAGAAAATGTTACCTCTTGCACTGACGTTTGCACTCCACACTTTCTGGAGAGAGATGTAGTTGCTGGCGAAGACGGAGAGCGTGATAGATGGTCTTAAGATGCGAAAGAGAGAATAATCCAGATCGAAAGACATAGTCTAAAGTCATGAGCAAATAAATGTATGCAGATGTTTAGAGAACAAACAAGATGAGAATAATGAAGATTATTGCTACTGGACATGACATGAGAGTTTGCAGCATCACTTTAGGTTGGGATTTAACAGCACACCCTTTGACTATGGGATTCCTCAGGCAGCATAAAAGGCTGCCACAGGTCACTCCAGGCTGTGTCTAAACTGTAGGGCAGATGCATTTTGTGGTGTGACCCTTGGTCCTGATCCTGTGATATCCCAAAGTGGGATCATATTGAGTACAATAGCAAGCCCCTGATACTTGTCAGCGGGTTTCTTGTTGTCATGGAAAACAGGCGTAAAGTATACACGTCTAGTCTTGATATGAAGTCAGGACCGGACCGGAGCATCTTCTGGGGAGAGTACCTGGGTCCCACAGTTCAGGTGCTGCCATGACAAAATCCCTGAAAACCAGGAAGTGAAAACCATTACCTCTGAATCTCACAGCCTGTAGTTATAACACGCTGCTGTATCTTCATCCTCCCTTCCCCCATTTGCAATATGTTTGTAGTTGCTTTTAAATGTGTGTAGATAATTATGAACCCCTTTCAGGCCCTGAGGCACAAGGTGCATGCTAATTCAGCAGATGGCCTGATAGTGGTACTGTGTGAAGCCACAAACCCTTTACTAATCCTGCTGTCAACTCTTCCCTGCAAACCTAGCAGGGATATCCTGGGTTTCCCAGCTCTTGGAATATGGAAATAACAAGGTTTTAGTTTGTGCAAGGGGAAAAGGGAGAATTGGCCTGGGTTTATTTCCTAAATCTGTTCCTTTGTTGATAAGGGAAAAAATACTTACCCTGTGCAGAAAAAGGAGACTAAAAACCTTCCAATTTTAATTTTTTGTGTCCATTTTTTGCCTTGGTTAACCAGTTTCCGACTTGCTTACACTTGGGGTTGACTTCACAGGTAAGCTGGAATTAACAAAAATCCTTTTCCTGTTCTTCAGAAATGCCGAAATGGGATAAGGAGGTCACAGTATGACTCTGCGATGTTCCCAGAAACCGAGTTTCACCCACCCCAGGGCTCCTTGCTGTCAGCTGCGGATACTCCAAAAAGCGGGTTGCTGGACCCTTCGGCCACTTGCCTGCCGGCCTCTGTGACCCACCGTCTTAGAATCATAGAATCATTAAGGTTGGAAGAGACCTCCAAGATCATCGAGTCCAACCATCAACCCAACAACACCATGCCCACTAAACCATGTCCCTAAGCGCCTCATCTACCCGTCTTTTAAATACTTCCAGGGATGGTGACTCAACCACT
>NW_008823963.1:982456-1018728 GCF_000699105.1 Pygoscelis adeliae
ATTGATAAAGATATTAAACAGAACTGGCCCCAAAACTGAGCCCTGGGGAACACCGCTCGTGACCGGCCGCCAACTGGATTGAACTCCATTTACCACAACTCTCTGGGCCCGGCCGTCCAGCCAGTTTTTGACCCAGCGCAGAGTACACCTGTCTAGGTTTCCCAGCTCTTGGAATATGGAAATAACAAGGTTTTAGTTTGTGCAAGGGGAAAAGGGAGAATTGGCCTGGGTTTATTTCCTAAATCTGTTCCTTTGTTGATAAGGGAAAAAATACTTACCCTGTGCAGAAAAAGGAGACTAAAAACCTTCCAATTTTAATTTTTTGTGTCCATTTTTTGCCTTGGTTAACCAGTTCCCGACTTGCTTACACTTGGGGTTGACTTCACAGGTAAGCTGGAATTAACAAAAATCCTTTTCCTGTTCTTCAGAAATGCCGAAATGGGATAAGGAGGTCACAGTATGACTCTGCGATGTTCCCAGAAACCGAGTTTCACCCACCCCAGGGCTCCTTGCTGTCAGCTGCGGATACTCCAAAAAGCGGGTTGCTGGACCCTTCGGCCACTTGCCTGCCGGCCTCTGTGACCCACCATTTTGTGGGGCTCTGGCTCACCCCTGGCCACCGGGAGCCCAAGCACCATTCAGGCTTCATCTTTTCTCTGGATGTCCCTCTAGCTTGGTTATTAAACTCTCAATCACAGTGCTCCAGTCAAGGTAAGAAGAAAGAAATGCTGACATATCCCTTACGCTACTTCTTTAGGGAAGACACCTGTGTATTGGCAAGTTTGGAGAACCAAACCTGGGATGAATTGTGCTTCGACTTAGTGATATTGGCTGAATCTTCGACACCACATGCCCCAAAATTGTCAGTTGGAACCCCACAACTATAATAAAAGGTCTGTAAGTCAGTGGGCTATATTTTAAAACCTGTTTTACTTGCATTCTGTTTTGGAGTGCTCAGGGTTCACAGTAACGATCTTTCTTCCACAAATAAAAGCAACAGGAAAGAAACTTAGTTTAAAGATATTAAACAGAAGCTGAAAGTTCTTATGTAATCCCCAGCTCGCATAGCTGAGTTTTACAAATAGATACAGCCGCAGAAAGATAACAAACAATCAGGTGGGAGCCTCTGAAGACTCCTGTGTTTGTTTGCTAAATCCTTAATTTCAAAACAGTTTAAAGCCTTTGTATTTGAGCACGCCAGTCAAGGGCCACCCTTGCAAAGCTTCACTATTAAAAAAAAGAGTAGAAAGTATGCAACACCCCACTGGTCAAGAGATGAAAAACTCTTGTACTCATATCATTGACTGGGACTCTTTTTGTTGCTAGTAAACTGCTTTTTTATTATTATTACAGGCAAGCTAGAATATCACTAGGCAGTGAAGATTTTTCTATTGACTGTAACAACTTCTCAGTCACATGAGGAGTCCAAAGCCCTGGATATTTATAGTAAAACCTGAGGACATGGTAATCCATGATAAATAAAAACAAGAGTTAGTCTTATTTTAAAATGCCTATAAAGTACAGTGTTTGCCAGACTTTGCTAGCCAAAAGCTTTGGCAATGTAGACACTCCCAAGAATTTAGCCTCTCCTTTCCTTTTCTATGTAATACTGTGCGCGTAAGGTTTGAGAAAGCATGAATGTTTGTATCTGAACTCATCATATTTGAGTTCTCCCTGCTCATGCGGTCCAAGTATGTGAGGTTGCAAATAAGAGGCAGGCTTGCAAGTTCAACCTTCATCCTGTACAAAATACACATGCACAAGTCTGGCCCTAGCTTTTGGGTTGCAAAATGACAAGTATGTTGTTTTATTAATTGGGATACACCTGCATCTCCCTTTTATGGGGTCTTCTGGAGGAAAAGGGGCAGGAGTTTGGCTTTCAAGGCGTCCAGATGGTGTATGGTCCTCACAAGGTACCACCTTCGAGAAACGTGAGCTAACTGGAAAAGCCTGAGGAGCCAAGAGCCAAGGACTAGGTTTACTAAACTAAAATGTGGGCCCTTTGCTATTTTTCAGGGTCGATGGAGCAAAGCACTAAAACTGGGGAATGTCTGAGGATTGCTCTGTGCTCCGATTGAGCAATCCCTGCCACCCATAGATGCCTCTTTCTTGTGCAGAGCTCTTCCTTCGTTGTCACATAGCTGCTTCTGACCATCCTCTATCTCACTGGCCAAAACTCTCTGCATTTTGCTGGGTATCTGCTCTCTGATTTCTCCTGCCATTAACCTGAATCCAGCCTCTGATGCCCAATATCCCTTGAATTTCAAGCTCTCCCCAGAGCCTTTCCCAATGCCTGACTCTTTTTCAACTGTACAGATTTTCTTCAGATCAAGGGCTAAAGTTGAAAAAGAGAGAGGTTCTAAGCATCAGTTATGCTGCTAATATGCCTAGTGAACTCATCTTTGATAGCCTAGGCCATTAAAAGCTGAGTCTTCAGGTATGACACTGCTTTTAAGGCTAGAAGGAACTACGGGATTGTCCCGCCCAAGATACTGTATTAACTTGGTCTTTTAGATGCCACACACCCTACAGCTTGAAATCATTACTAAGTTTTTATTATGTGAGCAGGCTGGTTGCTTAGAGATGAGATATCCATTTTTTTCCTCTTCTCAGTGTCTTCAACTCTGATTATATTTGAAGTATTTTCTATGGTTTGGGGTTATGTGGGTATGTGAGAATCATAACATCGACCAAAAAATGCCTTTGGCCTGATGTTTGTGTGGAACAGTTTGAAAATGGCATCCACCTGAACCCTGAGGATGAAGACCCCATAGGCAAGGAGAAAGGAACCCAAATATATTACTGATACAAGAACTTATGATTTGACTTGTCGTGGTTTTTGAATGCTTGGAGTTATCATTATTCCATTTTAACAATTAACTTCTTCCTGTAATCAGAAGATGAAGCAAATCTAATTTTAGCACATTGTCTCATTTACTAGGCTACTTTTGTAATATTTATATAATCCTAAAATAAAGATTTCTCATGTTGGATATTGCCAGAAACATCTATCAGATTACCCCTGATTCTTATAAAGAATCACAAACATCTATCAAATTACCCCTGATTCTTATAAAGAATCGCCTTTGTTCCAAAGAACCTATTTTAATATTAGTATGCTTAATATTATGGAACCACCCAGAGGCCTCAGTTAGAATCTAGGACTTTGAGAGCTATAAAAATAGCTGTAAAGACATGGTACCATACATCAGACAAAATCTGTTCTGCCCTTTACAGATGAGACATATCCCATCTGGCTCTCTGTAAAGGGGACAGGCATACATGTTTTGAACTAGCAGAAAGAAGGCAAGAAGCTTTCAGTGTGAACAGCCTGCTAAAAATGCCAGAACTGGATGAGGAGAGACAACAGCCAAAATGGCATCATTCCTCATTTCATTCCATTCTGCAGGAGATACATAGACACACACAGACACACGCATGCACGCAGAGCGGCATATATGCGTATATGCGACAAGCAGTCTCCAAATCCTATTACTTAGTTCCTCAACAGCCAGAGAGGGGAGATTTGGGTCCCAAGGTGAGCAGGAGCCAGGTGTGAAAGACAAAAAGGGATGTTCAGTGTTGCAGCATTAAGGGAAGTGGATCTTGTGCAGGGCCTGAGCAGACCTGCTAGACCTTTTCAGTGCAATGGTAAGACATTATTGAGGAACAGCTTCTGCCCTTCGGAAGTGAGAGCAATGTTACAGGGACCTAGCAAGTCTCTCACACTCTGCATGCATTTCACTGAAATGTTTTTCCCATCTACCGTGCCCCAAGGGCACCTGCATCTTGCATTCTGCAGCTACGTGTTGCAGGATCTCCTTGCTCCACCACACCATGAGCCCGACCCAGGTGTTCAGCCTGATCTGTGATTCGCAAACAGGCCGTGTCTGGCACATGGGGTGCTGAAGTGGGAAGGAGGCTACAGCACTGTGGAATACATACCTTTGATCGGTGTCATGCGTGGAAAGAAGCCTGCCCAGAAAGCAGAGGGGTGGCATGTCTTCTCCACCACCTGAACACCCATGTCCACTCTATGATCCTGTCTGCATGCGTGTTCCCGGCAAATGAGCTGGCTGGCCCCTGTGGAGCCACAGGGACTGGTGACAAAGGATTTGGAAATCTGTACTACTGTATAATAAATTAGATAAGAAACTAGTCAAGGTGTAGCAGAGGCTGGAAAGTAAAGAACTAAAGCATTGAAGTAGCTGTAGTTAGCTTATAGGCATGATACTTGTGGAAAATACCACTCTTCAGATACTTAATGACCAGTAATATTTGAATTGTAAGGACTAACCATATAGAGCCGTTGATCAGCATTTAGAGCTTCCGGATCTGGAACTTTCCTCTAATGATCTCAAATAACTGAAAAAGTGTCATCGCAGTTGGTGGAGAGAGACCAGCACTTCTAGGGCACCAAGAACACCCTGAAGTGGGTCAGTAGGTAAACAGGTCAGGTGAAGCCCACGCTCAAAAGCACTTACCACCTTCTACTGACTGTAGAAGAAATTGTAAATGACTAGCACGGGGGAAGGTGTCTCTCTGGCAGGTATCCAAAGCTGGGTGAGGTGAATTTCCCCCTTAATGTCTTGCCCAAGCAAGTCCAGAGCACTGAACAACCAGTTCTCCACTGTGAAAGACAAGGTTGAACCGGACGGGGCACACACACCTGGAGATGCGTGCAGGAGAAACCCCAGCCGTGTCATGATCCTGTGGCCACTTAGCTGTGCCTGGCACACCTGCCAAAAAATATAATACACAGTGGCAGGTTGCCCCTTTCTGCAGTGGGAAAGCAGAAACAGCTCCTTACCCACTTAACCTCTCCACTTGCAGCAGTACCTTTTTTTTTTTACAACCCCTTAATGTCGAAGGTGTTTACTAGGGAACACCCATAAGCATTGCTTCAGTCCATCAGCCAACGTACCAATTCACTGCAGAACAGCAAATGCAAGACACTGCAGAAGAGGAAATGCAGGAAAATTGATGTAATTAACTGCAGAAGGAGTAAAAGCAGACAGACGCTATTTATAGAAACTGCAGTTTGGGAGGACACAAAAGTTAATATCCGTACTGCGGTGCTGCCAACTCTTGCTATTTTATGGTGAGTCTCACAATATTTGTTGCTGTTCTTAAAACTGCATATCCTTGTATAATGGGATCTTGCAACAATCTTCACTCGCTAAGGCAAGAAACCGTGGTTGGAAAAAGCTTGAAAGTAGGAACCCCATAAGCAGAAAATAAATAGGAGAATAAAAAAAGACATAAGTTTATGTTCTGGGAAAAAATGTGATTCTTAAAGCAATTCTGTGAGTTTTTTTTAATCCTGGCTATTTTTAACACCAAGTGCTTGGCAATGATTCTGCTCTTATAGAAGCTGCTGTAGGATTTCCTGTGCACACAGAGTCAAAACCTCAGTTTCACATCTCTCTAAAAGAAAATACTGTCTCAGGATATTGTTCCTAAATGCCAAACTGGGTGTCTCTTCAAATTAAGAGATATTTAATGACCCATCACGCTTACATTTTGCTATATCTAAGTTTCTTAAAAACTTCTCCCCAAAAGGCTAATTAGAGCTGCTTGAATGAGTTTTTACAAGCAGTTGTCTGAGGGGAGCTATGCCTTCACTGGAGAATTAACAAAGGGAAGTTGGGGCTCTTCTGCTAATTTGGTCGTTAGTCAGGATTGCTTGAAGAGAAAGTTGTACAAACCAATATTACCACATGGTTTGCTGGCTAGTCACTACGGTCAGATTCGCCTTTGGGTTTTGTGACTATGCAGGGCAAAAACAAGACTCCCATTCAGCTCGGATACGGGGTACGCAGAGAAAAGGGGTGGTTGCAGGCTCTTTCTCCTTCTGGGAAGGCGAGTGCCGCTTTTAGTCTGCTGCAGGTCTAGGCCAGCGCTGATTGATTGTCTCTTGCCTAGCACTGACTCAGAATGGCCAGGCTTAGTACAAAATGGTGTAAATGGGCTGTAAACAACAAGATTTGAAAAGAAAAGGAAGAAAAAACCTCAACAGCAGGAGAGTGAAAGGGTGACTTTCCCGCCTTTGGGGAACTCATCTGTAAGTAGAACTGATCGGAAAAAATTCTGGTTCATTGAGCCCGACTGCTTTATCTGAAACCTAATAGCCTGAAGAGCTTTTGCTGAAATTAAGGCAGCATTCTCTGTGGTACCTGCTGGGTTTGTCACGAGGCTCGTGATACTGCTTATGGGGAGGTTTGCCCAGTCTGCTCTTCCACTTGCCGCGGAGGCAAGGGGTGCCCTAAGGTCTGGGATGCCTGACTCCGCAGCACTCATCCCTGGTACCTGGGGCCCTTCTAGCTGCTCTGCCAGCTTGCAGACTTCTTAAAGTGTCTGCTTGTATTAGCAGACCAGCTGTCAAATTCAAGATTTTAGTAACTTGCATCCTGAAATATACTTCAAGTAAAGGAGTGCTTTGGGACCAATTCAGACTATCTACAAAATAATAGTAGAAAATTTCTTGTAATAGAGCAATGCAAGCTCCTGACTACTTCTGCTTTTAGTACCTATGCCCAAGTTCAGTGCTGAATGCCAAGATCCAACCACACAGTTGTTTGCTACTCCCTTAAAAATTCCAAGCACAGACTGCTAAAAGACCACTTACTTTAAGAACACTGTGATATATGTCAAACGTATTGTCTGTGTTTATATTATGTGCCACTGACCATAAGAAATAAGTCAAACTTTTGGCCTACTAAAGATAGTGAACTTCAGTGGAGACCTGCTTTTAATAACAGTATCTAACCAGTGTTTCTGCAATGCTGAATAGACCCGATCTGGCTTCTACTGAAGATGGTTCAAGAGATCTCATGAATTCCCTAGAATTTCTCAACAGTTTAAGAACCCATAAAGACTCGGAGACACTCGTTATTTGTTTTTTTCTGGTGTAATAGTGAAATTGGTATTCTCTAGGTATAGCGATTCATCTTGCTGTTCTGTAGATCTCTCTGTTGTGCAGCAAGCAATAGCTAGTCAAGGTTGTATGGCAGTGGAGTGTGTATAAGCATCAGATACAGCTAGGTACCTGCGGGGAATGTATGTCACAGAAACATCTGAAAGATGATTTCTAATTCAGCATTCACTAACACAATAAATAGAAGCTTGTACATCAAAGACTGTATATTAAAATGGGAGGGGAAGCTTTTTATAATCGACTAGCTATTCCCATGTTTGGAAAAACAGAAAATGAATGCTGGCATTTTTCTGATTTTGATGTAACTCTCAGTGGTGGAAAAAAAGGGTATTTCTTCCCTCCCTGCTGTCCAGAAGATGAAACTTCCAACCGGTTCCCCATGAACAGTACTTCCATGGTGCTGTGCTGGCTTATTGGCTCGGGAAATTGCTACTTCTGCTTTGTCAGCAGTGTCAGTGATCCATGTTTCTTTCCTTACTCCAGTCTTCCCTGCTGGCCTTAATTTAAACAGGTATTTATTGTCTGTGTTTTTATATTATCAGGTAACCCTACTCAACCCTGCATGGCTGAGAATGACCATAAATAGGCTACATATACTATACAGCACCCACCATATGTATACAATATAAACACACATACATGCACTCATTGTATGTATACACATAGTCTGTGCATCTCTGCATAGTATATAGAGATGTAGTACAGTAATGATACTGTAATCTGAGAGATTTCAGTAGTGCATTGCTTGCCTCTATTGAATCAATTGCATTCATTAAGCCACAGCAGTAATTTCACACTGCAACTCAAGCTCCTGTATGCCTTGCAAGAAAAGCACTAGCCCTGAGATAACTAACGTTTTAAATAAATAATACGTGGGAAACCAGAAGGAATGCCAGTGAAAGGGTGCTGTATCAACAGTAGTTAGAAGAAATCTGAAGAGCAGCCAGCATAATAAATTTAAAGGGTGGAGGAGAACTGCAATGGCAACACAATGTTTGACCAAAATAAAGGAATTTTTACATGTAATGAAGCACTAGCCCATGATTTTTAAAGACCCACACATTCAACAACCACAGGCTGCCTTTCAAGTTTAAAAGCGAATATATCTTCATATTAAGAAGGGATATACCTTATAATTCTCTTTCAACAAAACACCAGACAGCTAACACAGCAATGAAAAAAAAGACTTATTTTTTAAAACAAAAAAATCTCCAAGTTTATATGGCTGAAATTAGAAGTCCAGCCCATAAACCGTGGTGAGTACTGTTTATTATTAATATGTTGATTTTCTTTCCACTATTACTCTCTGCTTGGTTGCAACACGAAAACCTCTCTACTCTTTTGCTCTCCGATCCTCCTTGCCTGGTCCTCTGACTCTCTCTCTTCTAGCACAGACCTTGGCCAGATCAGCATGACAAACTGTTGCAAGGTATGCACATCAATCAGGGGAGTGCTGAAGTGTGATCTGCAACCAGCATAGCTGTGCCAGCAGAAACCCCTAGTATGGATTAAGACGTATCAGCAAAAGTGCTCTTTTACAGGATGACTTTTTTTTTCCTTTCTCAAGAGGGCTGCAACAAGATCTATCAGCAGAAGTGAAGTTTTCCCAGTCTAACCTGCAACTGGGGTATGAACACTTTGCTGGAGTATAGCCTATCAATACCAAACTATTTCATACAGCACTCATTGCATATATTTGGCTTTCTGCACTCCACAGGTCAATGTTAATAAGAATACCTCCTAAACTCACACCACGGCCTTGGCTCTCTCTCTGCCCACTTCCTCACCCATTGTCCTGCTTTGCCCTGTACCATTCCTCTCAAACATATCCAAGACCGTGTATTTCACCTCACCACCACTTATTCTGTGTAGTCTGATCTTTACTGTCACATTCTCCACACACTTTCTACTACCTCATGCCTGCCCTCTGAAAATTATCTTCCTATTGCCTAGATATGAGCATTTTTGTATCAGACTGGTAATGAAAGGCATATAAAAATGAATCTTTTGTTCCCTAAGCCCCTCTAATGTACAGAAGAAAAATAGTACATTTGGGTGTTTTTTATTTGCCATCTGGTATTTGGAGTGTTGGGACTCATTTTCAAGCAATCAGGACTAAATTCCTGCTTTAGTTTTTAAAGGAAAATGGAGATTCTCAAATAATTACACAATCTGAGTATCTGGGTTTAAGGATTATTATTTTTTATCACCTGCCTTTTGCTGAACAAACTAGTTCAAATCCTACAATAATTCTTTGTGCTCTGCCTAAAACCGATGAAAACCACCTAACCTCTCCCCAACTCCCAAAGTTCAGGCTATGTCGTTAAGGGGAGAGGGTGGCAAGAGGAAGCACCCACACCTGAGCTGTGGTTCCACTGCTGGTGGCTGTTTATACCGAAATGATCAACAATTTAGGCAACGCCGTCGGACCTGAATAGTCACCCTTCAACTTCAGTGCTAAGACTCCATTCACCACAGGGCAGCTAATATGGGAAGGAAAAGATGTCTCACCCTATCAAAGGGACAGAGGAGCTTTTGGTTCTGCTGTGCATGCAGAGTGGCCCTGGGGGGGTTACACTTGTGCTGGTACACTGAGGAATTGACATCACTCCTGAGTAAAGAACCCAGGAAGTAAAGGATGCTTCATGAAGGGGCTTCAGCTATTGCCATGACGCAGTGGTCACTGATTGCAGGGGCTGAGATCCTACCTTTTAGCAAGTGTGCATGAAGCCTTGAGGTTCTTCTGAGAGACTGGGAACTTACATGAGAATATGTTATTTAAATATCAGGTAACTCAATTTGACTGATAAAACAGATGGAGCGACTATGCAGATAGCACAGAGTTCAGTCAAATTGTTCCCCCTCACCTCAAGCTTCTCTGCGGGTAAGGGCCCCGTATGCAATCCTTGGGGCAGAACTCTGTCTTCTTTGACTCCTCCATGCTTAAATGCAAAGCAGAAACAAACCTTGGGCACAAGCACCAGCATATAATCGCCTGGAATGCTTAATTTTTAGCTCAAGTTTTGGTCCCCAATATTGTTTTGGTCTGTGCCACCTACCAGTCTTTCAGGCAATGTCTGGCCAATAGTTTGGAGCATAATATATACCAGGTATTTGGGAGGGGATTATGAAGGAGACGGTTTAGCTCTTCCAATGTGAACAGTACCGTCCTAATAGCCTGCAGAGATCGGACCCTGGCCCATTTGATTTATTATTATACAAGCAGCCTCTGAGGCTGAAATTTTGTCCTTTCACACTTCCACTTAACCCATGATTTTCCTCTCTTCCCTTTATATTCTCTTCTCTACCTGACTAGCTTTCTGTGTCCCCACAGTAGACCAAGAAAGTAATTTTTCTTACCTGCAGACAACATTCACCCTAATTCCCATGTCCATGCAACACAGAAAAATTAGGTAGTGCGCTAGCCCCTGGCAGATACCTGCTCCTCAAAGGATAAAGCAAGCTCAGGAAGCACTGGCTGATGTCTTGTCAGACAAACCAGTTTTTGAATCTCTTTGCAGATGGAATATTCTCTGCAGCTCATTGACCATCACATGGAAAAGCCACTGCCGTGCTTCATTTTCACATCATCAACAAATTGATGGCACAGCTGGGAACTCTCATAATCTCTCTGCTCCAGATGTTTCTCTCCACTTTCTTCCCACTATGTAAAATCCTCTTTTTTTTCCCCTAGTGGTGGTTTTAATCTCCTTACAGAAAACATTAGGTGGGATTTGTTGATTGCCCTGCAAATTAAGGAGTCCCAAGAGAGGGTCGAAATAAAGCTTTGAGTTGGTATTTAATTAGCATTTATCAACAAACAGATTTTAAAGCAAATATTAGTACAAGCTTACTAATAAAGGGAAGTGTTTGTGTAGTGTCACTCCCACTCATTTTCACCTTCAGATATTTTAGGAGTTGATGACCTGGAAAAGTGAACAAGTGGTGAGTACTGTACAGACTGTGGGCAGCAGTAAAAACTGTTTGTCTAAATTCAGTGTTGTGACAACTTCGTGATAGAGACATCAGGCCCTGGTGTCCTTAGAGTGTAGGTGGGCGAGTGAGTCACTTATTGCTATCCTGACATGCGGTAAGTAGGTGGCTGTACTCCGTTGTCAGAGTATGGTCCTTCAATTTCTGTTCAGTGAGAGACATCACCATTTAAAAATGGATTTATTTTGGCTCACACTTGAATACCCAGTGTCATTTTTCATTCTGAGCAGTGAGCCGCTTAAAAACAATACACTTTAGACCTGTCTACTGCCATTTACCAGTCCCGTTGTCTCAAGCCACTTTGTCTGCTTCAACACAGTGCAAGGTGTCCGAATGCGGATAGTATGGCTGGAAGCAAAACTGCATCCAAAAGCTACCCTGGAAAAGCCCTGTGCTATGAATGTCTTTTATCGCTGGTCATGCTACCTATGACAAAAGCCATGCATAGGAAAAGGCGTAGGAAAAACGTGTAAGCAGCATGATGGGTAACGCACTTATCTTATTCCAGACATCATTTCCTCAGAAGACTGGAAAAATGTGCAGATGCAAGAAATCTGGTATTGCTGCTATCTAAATGGAAGTTTAACACTGGGTTCCCTGAAGCGGTTTTAGTTAATTGTGAAAATCTGTCAGAATTATTGGCACATAATGTTGCAGAGAAAGTTCAGAGTTTATAGTTGCCTCCAGTGAACTGCTGCAGAGCCCGTAGTCTTTTGCTAAGGAGCAAATACTGCCCACTAACAACTATGTGGCTGAGGGGGCCATTACAGAGCTATTCCAGAAGGGTTCGTTAACTGAAGGTCTTCCATTACCATTATTAAAAATGAAACATTCATCCACACTAACATATATTTTTGCTACATACCCAAATTCTTAATTTTGTGACAGGCTGGACAAAGCTCCTGAAAACTTAGGAGGAAGTCCTAGAAATGTCTGAATCATTAACGTCCACACTAGCCAGCCACAATACGACAATTTGAAGGACCTGTAGTCAAGCTGAAAGATACTTGTTCAAAACTGTGATCCCTCTTTCTGAGAGTCCTCCCTCCTCCCTCTCCTATGCTTTTCGGAAACTGGGCATGGACCCCAAAAGCAGCACCAGTTCTGAAGCCCTAGCAAGTTTCAGATTCAGAAACTGATTATCTGGCTTTGGGTTGATTTTTTCCTCTTCTTGGAGAAGGAAGAGCTTGTATTAAATTTACTTTTTCCTCCCTATCGTGTTCAATAGAGAACTTTCCTTCGATATGCCCAGGCGCAGACCCATTTTTGTATTTCAGCCAGCACAGCCTGGTCTAAGAGCTGCTTGGCCTTGATCCAAAACGGAAGGGCCTTTCCCTGTTCCCTAGATATCCAGCTCCGCTGCACTGGTATCCTGGCCCCCAAGGGCTGCAGGCATGGCCACTAGCTCTGAACACATTCGGCCTTCCCCAAGCAGTCTTTTTTTCTCTTCCATTTCTTCCTCCCAGCTCCCTTGTTTTACCATCTACCACAATCACTTCACCCATCCTCATCAATCCAACCCAAGCCATGAGGCAGTTTGCTTCTCCCTGAAGGCTGCAAGGATCTGGCCTCCTTTTCTCTCTCACAGTCCCTTGTTTCTCTTGAACTCGGTGAGTTCACTTTGTTCCCCTTCTCCTGAAGGAAAAGCCCTCAACAGCTTGTGCCTTACACCTCTTCTTCCCAAAGTGGCTAGTTCAGCTAACAGCCTTAAAAACCACAGTTAAATGGTTCTGTCTTTAAGAGATGTGGGCAAATTTGCGTTTGGTAGAAGTAGTCACAACACCATTAATGCTAATAGATTTATACCAGGGACAAAATTAGTCTAAATTCTCTGTTTTCCATTTAAAATAACTATCCAGAATAGAAGATGTGCACTCTGTCCAGCCACACAGTTCATTCGTCCTCATTGCCTGTGTCTGTTGTGGCAAGCTGTTCTTTTCAAAGATTTCAGTAATAAAAAATGTTTCCATTTCTACCAATACGCCGTTGTTTGCAAGTTTGGACAATTCAGCAAACTTTTGATAGATTTTTGAGGATTAGCTCTTGCATACTGCATGCTTATTTTGGTACAAGAAAGACTGCTTACGCATATTTGTTAAGTTATAGTTGAATTTGCTGCTAGAAAGAAATCCTTACAAATACATGTTATTTTGAAAACCAATAATGTAGAGAATAATAATTTATAGTGAATATTTAAAGTTTTGCTCCAGTTTTCTGTCAAAGGCTAAAAGTGGACATAAATGGCGTTTGGAAGAATTGGCAAATGACATTAGACTAAGAAGTGAAAGTGCAGCTTCCTTATCTTTCTAGCATCCAGTGTGGCAGACCTCATAATAAAAATGCCTCATTTTCTGAGATTTCTTTTCCAACATTTCCTTCACTGGAAAAAAATGCAGGTGATTTTTAAAAATAAATTTAGTGACCAGGTGAGTTATATGCACACAGAATTAAAAAAATTGAATCCTTGCTCAATTTATAGGCTGCGTCACTTTCAAGAACAAGCTTTGCAAACTACTTGCCTGCCTCAAGGACAGCAGGATATCGCATGGCCTTCGCCAAGAAAGGGAGTCTTCTGGATCATGGTTGAATAATTCTGGTTGAGGAAGTTTCCAATAAGTCTGCTTTTAACCTGTGCCTGCTCTGTACGTCAAACGGGGACTCCGCCTTTCAGGTTCTGAACCTAACCCCACCCGCACACTGCAGTGGACGAGGTTTTGTAGAACAATTTATTAGACTTTTGTTGTTGCTTGTTCCTTGTTTTCACCATGGGTCACTCTGAGGATGTATGTCCTTGCTCTGTCACTTGTGACAGGGTCTACCCGGGCTGGGTCATCTCCCTGCTCCACCCAGTTCTCCACTTCATCTCATTTCCTAGTTATCTCCTTAGGTGTTTTCTGGCACGGGGACCACCTCTCGCTGTGGATGAGTGTAACAGCATGTTGCACAAAGGGTCTTTAATCTTCTTTGGTACCTCTAGTTTGTATTTCAGTACCACATTACACCAACCTGAGAGATTTAATATAAAAACATAGTTACTGCTAGAGCACGTAGGTGCTCATGCTCATACATGGCACTCATCTGTGACATTTGTGCTGCTCCTTCCCCCCCCAGCCTCTTGTCCCTGTTCCTTTGCTGTAGGTCACCTGCCCCAAAGCAGAGATGGCTGAGCAGTGCTTCAGTGCGAAGCCTGGGCATGTAACTCAGCCCGCCACCCAGCAGCCGCCTTTGTCTTGATGCATCAGGGGAGTCCTTGGTGCTTTATTCTGCTAACCAGCCTCAGCAGAGGAGTGGTGACAAGCACTGGGGACAAGGTGGCTACGTCTGGCTGCTACATGAGCTGGTACCTAAGCCCTGTGAAATAGTTTTCAGCTGTGTTTGTACCACACCTAGTCTGGAGGCAGCATGTGGAGCAGCAGAGCTTCAGAGCTTCAGGCAGCTACAACAGCAAATCAGTTTCTGGTGCATGCAGACTGGTGGTTTGTCACCTGTAAACATAAGGAGAAAACAGACAGGAGAGCACAGAAGCCAGCTGAGCACCCAGCAGAAGTCTGGAGAGAATTGCAACTCGCACAGTGGTCCAGAGAAAACACCACAAATACTTCAGACAAAAAGGTTCTGCTTTTTTTCCCCTTTTGCACCTCTTGCATGCTCATGGACCACTGGCTTCAAAGTAGTACTAGTAATAATGTCATGGACGTGGCGATTTAGCGAACAACAGTGAGAACAGAGAAATGTACAGCAGTGGTGGTCCAAACAGAGATAGGGAAGAAAATGTTCAGAAAGCTACTTTTGTAGAGCAATGCCACCAGTAGACATGTATGTATGAGTCTAAACCACTGACAAGAGTAGACAGAGCTAACGATTCCTCCGATACATCACCCAGGATCTGCTTTGATAATGCAGGAATATAGCTGTTCTTGTGCAAGATGTTGGCTGCGATGTGGAGGCATACAAAGGAAAATGAAATGTTTAAAATTCAAGGCTGTCTATGTAAAAGGCAATGTAGCATGAATGGCCTCATTTGGAGCAGATTCCCATAATGAGGTTTGGGAGGAAAAGCTGTCAGACAGCTAATAACTACTTATAACCTTGCGTTGATTTGAATTCCTTTAGATTGGTATAAACAGCAGAATATTGACCACATTGGTTTTAAAAAAGGGCTGACAGGACATTATTAGAATTCCCCCTTCCTTCAAATATTTCATGCCCACACCAGAAACACCAGAAGGAAAAAGTGCCATTCAAGGAGCAAACTGTTGCACTTAGGAAGCCCTCAAGCTCTCATATTCTCGCAGGGCATGGCTAGGGCAAAGAACTCAGCGTTTGTCTTTTCTTCTACCGTGCCTGTAATTCCTCCTGCCCAAGTACGGAGGCTGTGCTGCAGCACACCTCCACTTCTCTCAGACACCTCCACCAAAGTCAGTGGATGCTGACATAAGCTATTTTGTTATCATTAAAGTCCATACAGCTTTGCCAGCTTGGCAATAGTCTGTGATTTAGAACGATAAGTAGGCCAGAGCGCCTTGATATTTACAGCCTCAGCACAGTAGCTATTTTCCTTTAATTACAAAATTGCTATGGCTACATTAAACGCCAGATGCTTCTTGTTACCTTCCAGTTCCAGTTCACTTCAGTTAATGCCTTGACTCGCACATCTTGACTGAAGAAAAATTTTCTTCGTGCCCTTTCTTTTCCCAGCTTAAGTATTTCCTTGCAGTGGTCATCTGCTCGTAATCCAGTCCAACGCAAAACAAATAAACCAGAATGGAGGCACAGTGGGCTTTGATATAAGCAGGCATTAGTTATATCGAAGGGGCTTTCCGAACGGAAAAGGTCACTTCCTCTCTTTCGGTGGCCATCATCTGCTGGGAGGCAGGCGCTTGCTTCAGTTCGTTCACAGTCATATCAAACTGAGTCGTATTTTTTTAAACTTTGGAATGTGGTGATAGCGAGCATGACACCTGCGTACAGGGGTGGAAAGCAGGAGGGGAGGCCAGCTGCTGTGTTCTTCTTGCCCTTCCGTACTCCTTGGCTGGTGGATAGTAAGGGTTGTAAACATAGACTACATGGATGGTTTCTGAAAAAAAAAAAAAAAAAAACAAACCACCACCCCTTAAGCAACCAAACAAAAAAAAGCCACAACAGAAAGTAACTTCTCCAAGTCAGCGCAAGCTAATTATAGCAACTCTGTGCCAAATTGTCATAAGCCGTACAGTGAGCAGGCATGGCTTCGGGGAGAAGGACCTGTCGTGAGTGTTTCTGTCTCGCAGCTATTTCCCTGGCTCACAGTCCATAACTGTATGCTGTTGTGATTGAAGCCAGAAAAAAATCTCTTTCCTGTCTGGTTTTTACATTATGTGAATCTCAGTGGCAAGCCAGAACTAACCTCATGAGCCCCTGGGGAGGTCAGAGAATGGTGAGCATTCATGTTTGCTATAATTGTGATTTATTTCCCATGTAAAATTCACTGATCCCAATAAAGATGCATGGACTATCGTTGAGCCTACATAAACTGTTTCATACTCATCAATAAAACGGTTTTGGGGGCATGTTGGGGGTGTAGCTTCTCTGGAACTATTTCAGTATTTAATTCCTGCTAATGTACACTATGGGAGTGTGTCTAATTCAATTTGCAAAAACATAAAGTGCCATTTAAGGGGAACTCATATATGGTTAGATGAATGTGTAACCCAGATGCCTCTGTAATTCCTTTCGATGTCATTAATTTGATTTGCTGAATTGTTACTTACAGACTCTAGTTCCATCTAAAACAGAATAAACCTCAGAGAAGGAACCACAGTAAGTGCTTTTAGAAGTTTGTTGTTTTTCTGTGCAGTAGCACTGAAGAATACTGATGTCTCTTCATATCTTGTCTTCAGCCTTGTAACTTCATTAATATCATTACACAGAAATATCACAGCACTGACCAATGAAAAACAAAACAAAAGCAAGAATACCCAGAGATTACTGAGATTGGTTTTGTTCACTTAAGTATCACTGTAGTCCAACGAGTGTCAGAATCAGTAATAGTGAAACCAAGAGAATTTAGGTCTCAATGTATCACAAGTGTAACAGAAAAGTAGTGTACCAGTATCAGAGCTTGGCCTTCTGACAGTCATTTTTAATTCTTTTGTGTAACTCGCCTCATGTGTGATCATCCAAGTTGCTGCAAGATCGAGCAGACAACAGAATCCAGCCCAGCCTTTTATGCAGTCAGTCAATTTGATATATAGAACAAGGGTGCCATTTTTACATTCCCAAACTGCAGAGCTAACCTCAGTCTTGAAATTGGTGTTTTGCTTTCTGTATTTATTCCCCGAAGGCAATGTAGCTTTAACCCTCCCAGCCTGACTGGATCCCATTCAGCTAGATTAATCTCAAATCTGACTGTTATTAATGAACTTGAACTTGGAAAGCAGTTTAGTCACAAAATGGACTCAGGCACCAGCAAACTCACCCTCATGTACATCAAACAAGTCAAATGAGCAGAGAAAGAATGCTGAGCGTGCACTTGGATTAGTTATAAACACTGATGCATTGAAATTACAGAAATGCTCCTCAGAGATTCCGGGGCAATTTCTCCTCTCGCGTTCAATGGTGTCTACTATCACTGGAAAAGGTGGTGTTAAATGCATTTGTAGAGCAAAACAGTTGGTCCTGAGGAAATGACACCCACACAGGGCACATTGCAGGGAATTTTTAATCTGGACTAGTTCTAGCTTTGTCCCGTGGTCTGAATGCCCATTAGAGGCCATAGCGGTATGACAAGAAAAGCATGGTTGGTGGGGATGGCCAGGAGGTTAGCTCCAAAAGCAGACTTTGGATCTGAAGTGCTAATGTCGAGCAGACAACAGAATCCAGCCCAGCCTTTTATGCAGTCAGTCAATTTGATATATAGAACAAGGGTGCCATTTTTACATTCCCAAACTGCAGAGCTAACCTCAGTCTTGAAATTGGTGTTTTGCTTTCTGTATTTATTCCCCGAAGGCAATGTAGCTTTAACCCTCCCAGCCTGACTGGATCCCATTCAGCTAGATTAATCTCAAATCTGACTGAGGCACCCCTGAGGCCCAGTGAGCAAGGTGCTGCCCAGAAATTAAATCTTTACATGGGAAGCTCAGCTGTGGCACTAGAGTTTCCCAGGAATTAAGAGCGGGACAGATGCATTGGTTTGAAGTTGAGATGTAAATAACAGGCACGAAAGGCAGCCAAAGAATGTGCAAGAGAACAGAAGATGGTAACAAAACAAGTGTTAGCTGGAAAGGGGGTAGGTGACTCAGAAATAATTAAAAATGTGTGGGGAAAAGCTAAATGCAAAGGAAATATTTTCCTGAAAATTTAATTTTTTTTTTTCCTCAAAAAGGGGTGCTGTTTTAGAAAAATCCTTCAAAAAGAAATTAAATGGGAAAGGCTCCACCTACCCTTAATAAACATGTAGCACCTTTTCTTTACATAGGATATCTGAGTGCAGAATTTGTGAACGTAGATTATGTTGTACATTTTTCGTCTGGTTTGCCCCTCATTAAGTGGTAAGCACTGGGGAAAGAAATGAGCCTTATCTGGTTTGCTACCCGCCTAACCATTATCAGCTGGCATCAGGTAAAGAAATGAGCCTGAAAGAGTGAAGGATAGATGCAGATGCTGGAATCCAGCGAGGTCAAAGGAGTCACACGGATGAAAGGAATGAGAAATTTTCTTAATGCTTGTTTTCAAATGAGCAGCTCTAGCAGCAGAACAAGCAGCAAAGCGTGCTTTGCCTAGGGACTTGTGTCTCGTGGCTGGATTCTAAGGCGTCTAATAAAGTAGAAGCAGTGATCTGAGGTTTTTTCTCTCAGGTGGGCTATTCATAATGTCTCTCTATCATGTGCGATTTCTTGTGATTGATGGGTTGAGCTAATGCTAGGGGCCTCCCCTTGATGGGTGTGTTTTTAATGATCTCTCCCTTTCCTTGGTAGCCTATTCCCATAGAACTGGTTGGGTCTTAGTATCACTGTGGTTTTGATCTTCATATCAAATTTGATTCAAATTAACTAGGTGGTTCAAGACTTGGTGGGGGGTGGTAAGGAACAGGGATACACAGGACCAAACACTCAGATACAACAAGATTGCAGAAGTCTTGTGTCCTTTAGAAACCAGGCTGAAAAAAATACATAGGAACAAGCTCTGAAAGAACATTATTTCTAGATTCTTGGCACTTTTCTCTTTCATTTTAATTCGGTTACCAGAGGTTGAATGAAAAATTAATAGTACCACCTAAAAAAAGTGCAGCTGCTGCATGTCATCAAATTTGAGTGTTTTGCATTAAGTTGTTTGTTCTGGAGTTTGATAAAGAAGCTGAGTTTAACTGCCTCTCCCTTTGGGATCCTCACAGAAATCTGAAGATGCATCTTTTAAGGATATGTTTTGAACAAGAGGAGAAGGAGGCTGCCGTCATGGTACTGGGAACTGAAGAAGAAAATACCTGCTTGACTGAGCTGCCCTTTTCATCCAGAGTAGTGTGAGACAAGCACACTGAATCAAAGCCCGAGCTCCAGATGCCATGTACAGTTGGAGATGGCTTCCTGCCAACGAGTTTCCAAAGCAAACAAGGAAGAGCAAATTTGTGTAGCTTGAAGTGAAGCCACACAAGGAGGCAGTGAACAGGGTGGTTCCCTTCAGCGTGGAAGAGAACGTTAAGTGATTTAGTACAATGTCATTTTAGCCAGAACAGGGCCTGAAAGAAAGAATATAATTTTCAACTCTGATCTTAAGCTCTCTGAGCTTAACCAAGTTGGTAGTTCAATAGCGTTTTGGCTGGGTGATATAATACTGTGTTTGTGCCTTCCTTTAAGGCATGTCTCCATGACTTAAAGCACTTTCCGATATTGATAACCAAGCTAGCACTGAAGTAGATCAGAAGCAAACTCTAGATCAAACTAGCTGGGGCCAAACAGACTCAAATGCATTTGGCAATAAACTGTCAATGGCAAGATCTGCAGATCCATGCAGTTGGCCATATCGGGTGATAAAAGAAGATAACTTTTAATGGCCAGGTAAGTGTATGGAGACTGCATGCAGAAAAACTCTGGAAAGAGGGTGAGTGGAAATACCCATTGGTGTAAGATGCTTTCCACAGCTAGTATAGTGAAGGAATAATGGTATTGAAAATAAGCACCATCTAAGAGAAGATTTTCTGTCATTCAGCCTGCTTGCCCTGTGTGCTTATCAACTTCAGGAGTTGTCTTTCATGAACACTAAAAACGGTTCCTGCCTTGTCGCCTTCTTTGGTGAGAGGACAGCTGACTGCCCTCTTACTCTGGATGCCACAGAAGCACCTTGCTCTGGTTCACTGCTTGGAAACCTCAGTCCTTGTTGTTTGTGGATTTACTGCTGAGGGGTCTGGTTACAAAGAAAAATAAATGAATATATCAGCTCTACAGCAGTCCATCTGGGAAATTTCTATAGGGGATTGCACCTTCACAGGAATGACTGTGCAGGATCGCAGATTGAAAACGATGGCTTCAGTTTGTTACAGCAGAGGTCTGAGTAGCAGGGAAACTTAGTACGGGATAACAATTTGATATCTGAGACCGTGATTCATCCAGAGACCATAGCTCCGTTCTGTACCCTCCTCTGTCTGGTTATCCATTGAGCTAAAGAAAATAAACCACAGAAACTTAACGAGAAACAAACACTGCTGCTGAGTTGGTCTGCAGTGGGAAGCCAACCTATAGAAAATACTTCGTTACTGTTTCAGTCACTTTTTTTTAATGATAGATAAATAATTCTGAGTCCTCTACTAGTCCAGAAGTTCGGGAACATCATCACAGGACTGAGCTGTGTCCCACATGCAGACTTGAGCGAGAAAACATGCAATTGAAGGCAACAGCATAGTCTCTGGGGTCAGAGTGAGATCTTCCCAGAGACAGATGTGAGCATCTTTGAACACGTAGTGGAAAGGATACGTGTTACTTATTGCACATAGCTGCACTGCTCCCCCAAACCGGGTACGTATGTCTTTCGATAATTGTTTACCGTGACTGCATGGGTAAAGGGGGAGTCCAGAAACATGCCAAAGCGATGTGGTCTGTTTCCCTGTGTTGGGTACCTGTGCTCCCTACAGAAGTGTGCAGGATGAATCTTGAGGATCAAAACAACTACCAGATGAAATGAGATGCCTCTTAAAGCCAGGCAATAAGGGGCACCTTCTCTGGGGTTTTGGCAGCTCTCCCGAATCCCCACAAGGATTCAGTTGTCAGCCGCTGCATAAAATAGCCAATGCCATTTCACAAAGGTCTGGAGGGGGATTACTGAGCTGCCCAATGTGGCTTTGGAGAAAATGGTCGGAGCATTTTAAATTGTGTTGAAGGCCAGCTTTCAGTTCACGCTCTTTTCCTTACCTTAAAAACGGCAAACCAGCTCCAAATTAATGTTTTAATTTTTTTCTTTTGTTTTGGCTAGGCTTGCCATATAGATTCTAATAATGCACATGGTAAAAACAATGCCCACTAATTCTTCCCGGCGCATATACATATATACATGTATTACCAGTACTTATATATCTAAGTCTTCAGTGCTGTTTGAGAAAACAATTATTTCTGAAACCAAAAGTTAGTGCATCCATTTGCCATTCTGCCTGTGTGGGCATTGGTTCTTTACTTTGTTAAAAATCAAAGAATAACACACCATTATCTTTAAACTTCAGATGTCAGTCATGTTTTTATTCCCACTCTTCTAATGCTGCATAGTACATAAAGTTTTAACTTGTGCACATTGGTGCCACCTGATCTCCAAAGTGTCTGTATGGTTTATTTCTATAGCTCTGTCTGCTTAGAGATTGCTTTTTTATGATGCAGCATTTTAGAGTGCGTTCTGTTACAATTCAGGATGAACCCATTTTAGGCAGGGTATATATATATAACATAAATTGTATATGTGTGTGTGCATGTGCGTGTATATATTTAAAACAGAGCCATCAGTTTCCAAGAGTGGAAATATAACCTGAGCACTGCAAGTGTGGCTTCAGTGTATTTCTTCCAACACAATTATCTGAAGATGCAGAGACCTGTTATAGTAAAAAAGCAGCCACGTAATATTTTAGGAGCCTAGCAGGTTAAACTATATTTCTGATTAATTTGTTACTTAACAGCCCTGACTGTTCAGTGTGAATTGGGGATTTAATAGCAGTTCCCAGCTGAAATGAATGGCGTTTGCTTGGCTGAGCTTCTTAGTCACCTTTGAAAATTTTAAACCTGGTTGTATCACTGATGGCCTTTTGGGATCTCCAAGGAACAAACCCAACTGTCCTTGCAAGGCATCCCTGCTCAGGGGAAGGCAGACAGGTGATGGCACCTGGTGATGAAAGATGCCAAAGTCATCAGGGAGCTCTACAGATACCACTTTGGGAGCTCATTCACAGATACAGCCTGGAGCGGATTGCAAGTCAGTGCCATCTGTGTAATCTCAGAGATGTAAGCAAAGCTGAAGCCAGCTAGATGAGAACAGCCTTACCTAATGCATCACAGCCTTAACCACAATATGGAAGTTTGTGCAAGTCTGTCCTTGCCAGATTGTCAACCTCAAGTGATAGCTGTCCAAGCAAAGGCTTGCAGCACTGTCTGATGTGCTGCAAAGAATCCCATACTTCTTCATCCACCTTCATCAGCCAACAAAGCGGCAGAAGTCCAAAACCCAGATTTCTTTAAAAAAAAATAAATATCCTGGCAGATCCAGAACCTCAACATCCAGGCACAGACTAACGGCAGAATGGGGGGAGGGGAGAGGAGAGGAAAAAAGGGAACTGGTGCCATCATTCTCCCCACCTCCATGTCCAGCTGCTCCAGGTAGCAGTCCTCGCTCAGCTGTCACACGTCATTCAGCAGCAGCAGACTGCGTTGGACTGAAGCCTGCTCTACCGTCCCTGTTCAGCACCGCAGCAGCATTGCCCCTAGGAGGAAGCGGTCCTGGGTGAGCTATCTCAGAAGAAGTGCTGGGGCCCTTGCCTTGCTCTTCTCTGTGTACTGCCTCAGATAGGCCACACAAAACCTAAACTGAGCAGTCTTTCCCTGAAACCAGTAAGACACGTTCTAGAGGAATCTCCAGAATGATTTCTCTCCCAGAACAGAGCTAGCACATTAACATCTTGGTCTTGTATAAGGCTGTTCACAAGTACGTATGAAAGAGTTTCGCTAAAAACCATGATCACCCATGTTTCACTGAAAGAAGGTACTGAGTCAGAGAGAAGCTAGGACTTGACGTATGTGTTGCATGCTGATAAAGCCAAGGACAGAACCCAGACCCCTCCCTTCAAGACCCAAACCTGTGCTTCACCCACTGAAGACCCCACTGTCTCCATGAAGCTATGGTCCACTTTGGGCACCGAAGAGCTGGTTATACTGGAAAACACCTGCATTTTTCAGATTTTTCTGCTCCCTGAAAAAAAGTAACAGCACACAGTCTCCACAGTGGTGTCCTAAGACAGCTCTGTAGGGTAAGCACTGTACCTGATACTACATGCATTTTGAACCCATGACCCTCTGTGTTTCTTCAGCCTCTTCTTTGGATTCTGGGTGGGGAGGGAGCTGAAAGAAGGAACTTTACACAGCCCAGAATTGTATAAAAATATCTGTTCAAGCCTGTAGTGAGAGCATCTGGGCTAGACAGGAATGTGAAGGCATGACTGACAGCAAGTGTACGCTGTATACTGCCACGTGGAGAAGAGCAGCCAAGATTACCCCAAGTGATGTCTCTCTGACATAGCACAGCACCACACAAAAACCTTACTCACTTCATGCTGGCTGTGTTGTGCCTAAGGATCTCTGTTCTGAACTTCACCATGCAATATAAGCGTGCATAGAGCTACCAGCTGTCCCCGATGTGCCCGTGGTGCCCATCCACACATCCATGCTTACCTGCACTAAGTATAGTGTATTTGTCATAGCCAAACTGTATGGCTTGTTCTGGGAGTGCAGGCATGAGTCCAAGCACTGCTAATGCTTGGATGGTTTGCTCTGTGGTAAGGACAAAGGCAGCCCTTGGAGCGCGTCTAGTCTTTCTGAGGAGGAGAGGAAATTCACCCTGCAATTCACTGGGAAAAAGCATCTCAGCTGATGCAGGGAAGTGGGATGCAACTCCTTAAGTCTTAGTAATTCCCTGGGAAAGGAAGCACCAGTGATGATGCCATAGACAGTGCAGGAAGGCTGTAGTTTGCTCAGTCAACTTGGATTATTTCTGCATTCACCCTCACTTTCAAATCATTGGTGTCCCTGGGGCTCTGAGGTCCCCTAACATTTACAACAATTTGGTTGTAAAGCACCAAATCCTTTCTTCCTTCAAATTTTTATGAGCTGCAACCTCTTATGAATAAATAGCTCCTTCACAGAAGGGTTTCAATGGAGAAGAATGTTTTACGCTCTTATTGTAATCAGCACATGTCTGTCAGGACTACTGAATAAAAGCCTCAGTGTTTTCTCAGGTTGTTCTCTGAGAAAACGTGATGCTGAGAAAATCAGACCATATTTCTTCTTTGTTTACACTGATGGCACTGACTTTTCATGCAGGGGCAGTGAGTTAATTTGAGGAGAACTTTTCTTTTATGGGACAATAGGTCAGGATGTCACACAACACTCTTCCTCTGCAGCCCCATGACAACAACTGGATAGGAGAAGATAGCTCTGCCCGCCAGCCCTCTAGCTCCCAAATGGTTAGATGGCAAAGTGAGACTCCTTTTCAGCCTTTGAGTGGTTTGGAAGAGAAATTTCAGGCTTTTCATTCTGCCTATACTGAATGTAAAGAGTTGCACAACAAGCAGTATCCTTCTGGAGGAGGAGCTGCAGAAGCAAGTGGGCACCATGGTTAGGATAACTCAGGGTGGCTTTAAATGTCCTGCACCCTGCATCGTGTTGTCTGTGCACGCTGCTGGCTGTCAGCAGTACTGAGACGAGGGTTTCCCGCTCCACTGGGGAAGTGCCTGAGACACTCGCTGGGCATGTGCAGCCGTGGGGTGCTGCCAGGGTTGCTGGCATGTTCAAAGTGCTTCAGCTTGTGCTGGAATGCTGGCAGCAGCCACGGCCTTCCCTCCTGGGAGCTCGGCCTGGACCCTGTTTGTTTATACCTAGTTTGGGCTGAACTTTGGACCCCTGCTAGGCTGATGGCATTTCTCAAGACAGGGAAGTCCTTGCTGGGCATGCTAGTCCACTCCTCAGGCTGCCGGGCGTCTAACTGGTGGGCTTTGGCGGGAGCCTTGCAGCTGGTTGCCCAGCAGGTAGAGGAAGCTTGTTCCTTGCTAAGCAAATGTTTTGGGCCTGAGCTGCAGCTGGACAGTCCTCCAAAACATGGGCAGAAAATGTAGAGTTGACAGAATGTTGCTAGGCCCGTGCTCCGGTGAGCAGGGTGGAGGTGGCCACCTCTGACAGGTGACTTCCACCTGTTTCGCAGGGGACTGCTAAAGGTCGCCCTGAGCTATGCAGCCCAGTGGCCACAGCACAAGGGAGGTATTAAATTTCCCTGGCAGCTGGGGAAAAAAAGAGTGGTCAGCTCTTTGCAGGAGAAAAGCAAGCATTGCTCTCTGGACGCTTGCTCTGTTTCCTTTCCTTCGGCTGTGGGAACGCCATCCTGAGCAAGGGAAATGCAAATTGGTGCAGAAACAAAGGGCAATTTGCTTTCCCTTTGGCCTTTACAGGAATGACTGTAAGCTAATTCACACCCTGTGCTGAACTCATGGGTGCATAAGAAGACTACAGCAGTATTGTCACATGCCCATTGGCTTCCTTAGCTCTTGAAGTAAGCTACAGGCAAAGTGACTTTTGCAATCTGCACAGCTACGAAGCGCAGTGCTGCTGCATGCTGTTTTAATGTCCACCGTTCCTGCTCCCTCCGTTCTTTCACTACCCTCTGAGGAGGCTGGCTGGACCTGTGCCACAACCTCATACATCAGAGGCACTGGAAGGGAACCTCACCTAGCGTGACGACAGGGATGCTCCTAGCTTCGTGTCCACAGTCATACCCCAGGCCACCTAGAACAAGGCTTCTTCCTAATCAGTGGGGAGAGATAAACACCTTTGGGAGTGGGGAATCTTCCCACCAGTCTTAGACATTGATTGCAGAGGAATCCTTCTTTGACTGTGCCTTGACTCTCCCCGCTGGCTGCGGAGGGACGTCAGCCGACTGCTTTAGAGAAGGCAGCAACTTCTAGAAGGATAAATTTAGATTAAGCCAATCCCCTCCTGAGACCATAGCTGTTGTCTGGTCCTTATGTTTTAGTAATGTCCTTCTCCCCTCTCTGGCTGAAGAGCACATGGCTCTCCTTCTCAGTGGTTGCTCAAAGACTTGCCTCACGCTGGGCGGCTGCTTGAAAAATCACCCAGCTGAGGGCAAGAAGGGGAGGTGCAAGGCTGGCTGAAAGGAAAGGGAAGGAGCTGGCACCCGGGAGAGTGGCACAGGAAAGCAGAACAAGAGTCATTCTCCACAGAAATATTTATTTATCCTAAATCGGTATGCAAACACAAGGCACAGCTGTTGGCTTTAATTACGGTGACTGTGATTTGGTAGCAGTCTTCATTCGTAACCCTCAAATGGAGTATTTTACAACCTTTTACTGTGTCTCGTTAAGGATCTCCAAACTTTATTCCAGGGGAACTGGTTCAAAAGGCAGGCAGTTTAATCACAAACACTTTTTTAATTTTAAGCTGAACAATATTTCAGTGCAAATACCCTACTAAGAAAAATTTCAAGTGAGTCCCCAAGGTATTAATATACAAGTGCAAATGAAACCAGTAATAAGTATCAGATGGACTTTATCTAGGTCTAGAGACTGCACTTGCAGTAAATAACAGATTGGATAAAATTACCTACAGTTCAAAGAACAGTTTCACTAGAAATGAAACAAAACCCCAATAAAATAATCGGACCATAGAGTCACACAGTGTGAGCTGCTTAATTGTCAAGTGTTTTAGTTAGGATTTTAGGGCCTGAGCGTTTATGATAATCAGCTCCATTAGAGCTGCTGCTTTCAATATTTTTTTAAAAAGCAATGAAGGAGTTGTTCCAGTCTACCAGGCACCTGATGTGGATTGCTTATACACAGCCACGGATGTTTTATTTAAAAACACGTGTGAAAAGCCTCCATGTATTAAAATAAAAGTTGAAGAGGAACTAGAAGGTGCCTGCATAAGGGAGGGCTTGTCCAGGCAGGGGGTTGCGTTTTGGGGAAGCCAGATCTAGGAGCATTGCTCAGGGATGCTCTTGCTCTTTTTTACAGTGGGCTGGTGCAACCTCAGCACTAACTGGTGCCTTCAGCTTTTTTGGCAGACCCCAGCTTGCCGGTGCCCTGTGCTTTGCTGTGGTGCACCTTAGTGCAACGAAACAGCCTGAGACCTCCATTTATCACAAACAGGGAGCAGAAAGTGCTCGGAAGTGAATGTGGAGGCTGAGCAGTTTCCCACATGGATGGAGCAACAGGACTTTTTTAAGTAGCACCCCCCCAATACTCCCTGCCCATCACTGCTGCGCCTCTGCAGGGGTGAGGAATCGCCCTGCCTTCCTGCCCCACCGCTTTCCCCACTTAATATGCTCTGCTCAAAGGGCACCGATTTTACTGAGATTTCCAGATAAAGCCTCTCTTTCCTTATAAAACCTCTTTGCCTAAATTAAAGATGGTGATGCATGAAAAAGGCAAGAAAAAAAGGAATCTTATAGAGGAACTGGGACACAATGCAGAGCACAGAAGACAAGAGCAAATCTGCTGCCAAACGTTTCTTGGTACTGGCCAAGTTCTTGCAAACCCTGACAAAATAAGCATATGCCAACCTGCGTATGGTTTGGTTTGTGAAAAGGAGGAGGGCTCCCATTCTGCACATGTTCATGTATACGAGCAACTTCTTGCATCTGTGAATTGCTAGTGAAGCTACCTACAGTTGTAAAATGCCTTTAATGTGTAGGAACTGGACCTTCTTATAGCCAGATTGCTTTTGTTATCTTCTGGGAAATCTTCACGCATTAGTTTCTCCCTGCTGTCTCAGAAAAGGCTGCATAGCTGCTCAAGCAATCTCTGCTGTCTTTCCCGCAGCTCTTCTTCGCTCTTCTTTCATGTGCTAAAGTACTATGGGGGATCGTGACGGGGGCCAAGGGGTAAAGCTGCTCTCCAGCAGAATCCACGGCTGAGTTAAAATGCAGACCCTTGCATGGCAGGGGAAGGGTGGAGAGCTCTCCCCTCTCTCCAGACAGGCAGCCGTGCGCTTCATTCTCCCCCAGACGCCTTCTGGACCGAAGCCTGTCTCTCACCCTCTCTGAACCTCCCCATCCCTGCTGTCCTGGGCTGTCCTTGCAGCATGGATTCGCTCCCCTTTCCGAGAGGTCTGTGAACACACAAGCACGGCTTGGTGGCAGACTGGGGAGGTGTCCACAGCACAGCAAGGGTGATGAGGATGGGGAGAGAGATGCTTGGTGCATTATTGGCAAGATTTTATTGGTGAAATTGGCATCACTTATGTGCAAAACAGAAAGTTCACAATCAGGGCTGGGCTGGGCTCCACTATTCTTTTCATGTGAGCAGACACAGACATTGCAGGTGCCCTATAAGGCCCATGGTGATAGAAAAATGCCTTTGAGGTGCGATTCAGCCCCCTGTAGACTCTGATAACCCATAACATAAACTGCCCATTGCCTATAAAATGAGCCTGTGGTGACCGGGCACAGGGGGCACTGCTCAGACCCCGCTCCCAACCCCACAGCTGGGATGGTTCCTGCCCGGCCGCAGACATCCACCAAAGCAACATGTTAGGTGGGAGCCAGCCCAGCCTGGGGACGGGGACCGTGGGGGCCCTTGCTCCCGTCCCGCCTTCCCGGAGGGGGACCAGTGTGCCGCAGGGAGGGGCGTCATCGCTGCTCTCTCCTCGTCCACACCTCTTGCTGCTCACTTTGTGATTGGATTTTTTGTATTTACTTTTCAAAACGACCCTTTCATTCACCCCCTGTTGCAGACAGCTGGTGCATTTCTTTGCTGTGGGCAGAGCTAGGCACTCCCGTGGTGCTAACCCAGCCTGTTCAAGTCTGGATGCCAGGCAGGTCCTACAGCTGGGTCCACCCACTCATGGTTTAACCCCAGTCAGCAACCAAGCACCACACAGGCGCTTGCTCCCCGCCCCGCCCCCAAGTGAGATGGGGGAGAGAATCGGAAGGACAAAAGTAAGAAAACTCATGTGTTAAGATAAGAACAGTTTATAATAAATAAGAATTGAAAAAAATAACAACTAAAACAGTAATAATAATAATAATAATAATAATAATAATAATAATTTGTAATGAAAAGGAAAACAACAAAAAAGAGAGAGAGGAACCAAACCCAGGAAAAAACAAGTGATGCAACCGCTCACCACCCGCCCACTGATGTGCAGAATGAGTCCTAGCATTCACTCCAGGTAGCTGGATTAAATTAGTGGATGATTTAACAGGAGTGCTAAATCCTTATGGAAACAAGTCACGTGCAGATTTATCTTGTGATCCTTTTATAGCAAGTTTAGAGCTCCTAAAAGCAGTTATATAATTCCCACGCCACTGTAATAAAATTTCTGTCCCCTGTGGCTATTACAGAGCAGAATATTCAGGATTTCTTCCAGGTTGATCTCTAGGTTTGTGTATTTCAGCAAGTTATTATAAGAGGTAAATTTACCAGGAAACCTGTTGGCTGGGCGATAGTGTGACCTGAGCATCTGGGGATGAACAAGTAGGCATAGAGAGCTGGGACTGGGAGAACCATAGTGTCCTACCTGTGGTGAAGGACAAAGCATCTGGGCAAATGGACCTTCATTCATGAAAGAAAAAAAAGAAACCTACTTTGAAGCACCCTTCCTGTAGGAGGATGACAGAGATAACTTCTGATACAGCCTCCTTTTCCTTCTCTGCCAGCAGCTTCATTTAGATGGCTGCCCCTGCGATATCTGTCTGTTCTGATGATCAGGCACTTACAGGATAAGTAGTGCAAATTTTTACATTTCAGACTTCTAATGCATCCAGAAATGCAACAGAAAAGTGTATTTTTTGATGCCCTATCTCAGGTAGAAGTGGAGAAAACCTGAAATTAGTTCTGAAACTATAATTTTATGGCTTAGCATACCCCAGATGAACCATCCATCTCTGACCACCTCCGACCATCTCCCAGGACAACTCAAGTCCCCACACCTTGTCAGTTCTCATGTGCTTAAGAAATACATTAAACTGAGTGCTTCACTGATATTTGTGGCAGATATACTTCTACACGTTGAACTCTGTGTGGGTGTGTGAGTGGTGCCACTCATTGATTCCCAAAGATCAGCTAAGGTAAATGTTCTCCAGTTATCAGTCTTACCCCAGTAATCTTCAGCTGCTCCTCTCTTGTTATATAGAATCAAGGAAGCTCATTCCTTTTTCTGTATATTCTTTTCATGGCTGTAACTGTGGAAACTTATTTTTTTATAAGTGTTTGTTTCTTACATCCATAGTGAGACTGTGTGAGATCAACTACATATCGACTTGTTCAGAAACCTTAATTTGAAGAGAACCACATAGTCCTACATATTTACCTGTGCACTAGGTGGCACCATAATGTTTTACCCAAGCAATGTCCTTAAACAAACACTGCCCTCAAGGCAGGGATATGAGCAGCTCGATCCATTTGATCTACAAATCAAAGATGTTTTGTGCAAGGAGATGTTATGTGCAAAGCACTTTTTTTTTTATAGGTGATGTATGTTCTTTCAATCAATGCATTAACAAAATAGTCAGAACTGAAACAAAATGGGTAGATGCTTTCTTTAAAAGTACAGAGGAGCCATTAGCAATGATGTGGCTGTTTTATAATGCTCTCCTATTTATTTCCAACATTAGGCATGAACACTGCTCAGAAATCTGTGTATCTTTATGCCCTACTATGACATGATGCCAAAGCATCAACATTTCTAGAAATTTAAGAGAACAACTAAGTCTTGGGGGAGAGGCTTGCTTCATGTGTGCTTCCCTTGCTTGGAGAATTAGATGGGTTATTCACCTCACGCAGGGAGGGCCAAATCTTCCCTCTGCGACTGTCTGCTTCAGTGGGAGTCTTGCCTGGGGAAGGACTTCTGAGTTTTTCTGGTCAGAGGAAGTTATTCCTTTTATTAGATCAGAAAAGCATGTAGTTATGTGTGCAGCAATTAAATATCCCTCTCGCTGTGCAAGAGACAAACTATCACTTTAGATTTGTTCTCTTTTAGATGTTTTTCCCTTTGCCATTAGAGTAAGTTAACCTCATCCCTGCCTGAGAATCCTGATTTGCTCCACGCCAAGGGAGCAGATATGTGTGTACTTACTGAATATGTGTCATATGCTATCCTGCCATAGAGCATTAGTGAGCAATGCTCTTACATAGAGTGCAGGCCCTATTTTGCTACCAGAAGACAAAAAGTGTATGTAGGAGGAGGGAAAAGATATATGAATTACAAAAATTTTGTATCTCTGAAATGTGGTTTTACAGGTGTCAGAGTACACGTAATGTTTGCAGTCTATTATTGCCATATAAGAAGTGGTTCCATAGCCTGAGGAACAACAGACTTGAGCTGCAGAAAAAGCACCCACGTTTGTATTCATGCCCTTTCTACACCAGCGTTGCACTTCAGACAGCAGAGAAATTTCAGAGGATGGGTAGAAGAGGATGAACACAGCTTCCCAGCAAGTTGTGGAAACCAGGTGGATGGTGTCAGTAAAATTAACGGGGCCAAAACTAACTTAGACTCGAGAAAAATGACTGGACGTATTGCTCTCTATTTGGAAGGCCTTCTAAAGGAGACCAGACACTGGCCCATTGGTCTTGTTGTGGCTCCTGACACTCACAAAGGCTGGTTTTCGCTTGTCTGACATGGACGTGAAGGTGAGATTGGAAAGAAGAGGATGTATCAATTTCAAAACAAAGGAATTTTTGTCCAGCAGCTATCCTGTCTAAATAAGGTGGTCATTACCAAATGTCTTGAAAAATTTTGGGATAGTCTCATCAGCTGTTCACCTGCTGACACCCTTACCTGCAAGGTCCTAATGAATTCATGTTTCAGTAGCACAAAATTGCTTTCTATTTTAAGTCACCATCTTGAATTTGGATTTCAGACTCACTGTTTCTGTTGTGATGGTTTGTTATGAACTAAAGGTCATTCATCAGTGACTTAGACTTGAAAATAATCTTTCTGTTTTGAGAACACTCATGGTTCCACTGGCTTTCCCATTTTGAGGCAGAATGATCTTGTTACAGCTGAAGTCGATGGTAAGCCGTAGGAAGTCTCTCTCAAACCAGTGGACACCTTCTGCACAGGAGAAAGAAGAAACCCTCTGGAAGCATAACTGCTGTAATTCAGTAAGTGTTAACCTCACATTGCATATGTTGACAGTTCCTGACCACTTGCAGGTCAAGGAATCAATTGCTATGGAAAATTGTTGACAATTTAAGCTAATGAATAAATTTAGGGTCATGATCCCTTCAACTGAACTACTTGGGGTAATGAATTTTACGGATTGCATAATTTTCTCTGCTTCACTGAGAAAGTGACATAGAAATTGGATTGCCATCCATCACCAGAAGAGAGGAGAAACACAGGCTACATGAAACCACAATCACTGGTGTCAAAGAGACCTAGAAAAGTTTCACCCCAACCTCTCAGTAGGCTTCTGGTAAAAGACAATGTGAAACAGAAGTGTAGGTAATGACAGTATCAGCCTTAAAAAGTAGTTCTTGCCAAGCGCCAAGGTTTCATTTTAGTAGTGAATCTGATCCAAACTCCACCCTATCTGCACACAAAAGATCCTCCCTTGAGTCAAATTATGCTTCAACCTATGCAGCATGCAAAACTGTCAAGGAGAGCCAGCGACACTCAACTTTCAGTCTTGCAGCTAACCCAGCTGTCTTGCAATTGGGCACATGGCAACTTGAGCTTCACTTAGTAGTATGCATGTGCCCATCTGTCCTAGGTTGTCCCACTTAGACGTAATGAAGCCATATTGTAAAGCAGAAGTTTTCCATCTGTGGTCAAGGTATCTCTGTGAACCTGCAAACTGCTTCTTAGAGGATCTGTCAAAGCAGACTAAGCCAGCATACCGTCAGTACGCTTACATTCTATTTACAAGACTCTGAAACCTCCCACCTGAAAACATTTAAGTGTCCACAAATCAAACTTGAAAACATTCATTATAAAGATATGACCATCTTTATGCCCTTGTACTCCCTCAGTCACCTTCAGTAGCCTCCTCAGCCACTCCACCTGCTCCTTATTTTCTTTAGCCTAGAACGGCATGAGCTCAAAGTCAGTGTGGTGCACACATTACACATCAGGATCACAGCAAGAGGCAGAAATGGACAAAAAAAAGTTTGTCAGTGCAAAAATAAATGACATCTACATGGAGGCAGAGAATCCAGGTAGATCAAATCATCTTTTCCCCAAACAGTCTTGAAATCTGTCAAAATAGCATGCATACAATAAAGATAAAATCAAATGCTTCCTTTCCTCCTGGTGTGGCTGCCTGTATTTCTTCAATTCAAAGTTAGCATCCAAACTACAGAAAGTTACTTTTGGTTCTCCAGCAGCATAATTGCTAGTGCTGTCCACATTCCCTTTCAGTAACTAGTTGAAAAACATGTATCTGGGGCCTTCTAACAAAGCCTCTAGGTATTTTATTGTAGCCTACAATGCTTTTATTAAAAACGTCCTTTCAAACTGATTTCCACAGTGGGTTTTTTTCCTTGCAGAGTGTAGGTTTGCTTGTTTTTTTTGGGAGAGGATATTTCCATCTACTGAAGATAATGGCCAGGCATTACTAGGCAGCTGCAGTATCTGGCTTCAGAGGCCACTGACTTCTGGGGTGGGGATGCCTCCTGTTTTATATATGTGTACATACATATGTATGTATATATGCATATTTCAACAGTGTGAGAATGTGGTTTGATGATGTGTTAAAACTCAAGTGCATCTAGTACTCAGTCAAAAATGCATTGAATCTACAATACAAAACGCCAGTTGTGTATAAACTCCTTCTGCCAGTTTCAAATGTGTTCAAAGTGTTTTGATGGATTAACTTTCTGTTAGTTGACTTTATACTGGATCAGTATTGCCTGTCCAAATCCAAACATCCACAGTCATTGCAACAGCTTTTGCCATTCTTTCTTGCTCCTGCTCATTGCCACCCAGGATCATGCCCTCCAGTTGTTGCAGGTTTTGAGCCCTGTGCTTCCACTTTCTTTTTGCTGTTTGCCTCCACTGGGCTTTCGTTAGCTACAGCTGTCTGCACTGAACCTTGCTTTGCAGCTAATGTCTGCAACGTGCCTTTCCTTGGTTGCCTTTCTTTGAATGAGACCTCCTGTCTTGTATTAGACTTCTGCACCACTGAAAGACTTTGGATTTTCCAAAGTACCTAGTGCAACAGCGCCTTATTGCCAATGCAAGCCATCCCACGCCATATACACAACATTCTTATCTTCCTGATCCAGTCTTGCCCAATGGAGTCCAGATGGGATAGAGATAGCGGTATTAGTATTAGGCCTGCCACAGCTCTAGGAAGGCTGTTTTGCAGCAAGATGCCACTTTCTGAACCCTTGTTGCAGAGATGCTTCAGCAGGGGCAGAGAGGGAATGGCACAGAGAGAAGGCCACCTCTCCTTAGAGGATCTACAAGAAGGCTGATGTTGTCAGCAGCCAGTCTGGCAGCAAGGAAGGGAAAGCTTTCCCGTACTACAGCAAGCCTGACTGCAGACTGAAAGATGAGGAGGGGCCTGTTCCCAAGTTCAGCGATGCTTTAGGAACAGAGCCAGTCCACCTGATCCCCAAAAAAAGGAAAATCCAAGGATAAGGATCAGAGCCCCAAGGGAGAGAAGGCAAGGATTGGTTGGGTGTCTCCTTAGTTCTCAGGTGTCCACAGGAAGGTCCTAAAACTGAGGGCAGAGCCACCACCCAAGGTAAAAGGCTTATTTCCTACGTTTTCTCTACCCTCTTTCGAGCATTTTGTTTAAAGTACAGCGTAGCATTGATACCTCTGCTGCTACTTCAACTGCTCCTGTTTACATAGCTTCTGATCTCTGACTAGGGCCAGGAAGTTCACAACAATGCTCTTCTGCCCCAGCACATGCACCTGTACCTCCTTACCTGTCTGGAGGGTTTTCCCAGGCCCATTCCAGCTGCTGATCCCCAACATCTCCTGGGAAAGTCTGCCTGGCCCTCTAGCCTCAGATTCCTGGGAAATCCAGCTGCTCCCTGGTCCCAGAGATATTCCTTTGGCTCGTGTTGCGAGAGGCACATAGCAGCAATTAAAAAAACTGAATGCAGACATACGTGTGTGTGTGTGTGTACACATCCAGGCACAGCAACGATGATGGTTTGACCAGAAAAAGGCTTTGATGAAGTGAAACTAGCCTGAGCCTGTACTTAACACTTTCTGATCCTCACCAATCATTCATCCAGCCTCAGTTCATATATCATAGGTCACACAGTTGCACTGCAGCTCAGCATGGTGCTGTATTGCTCCCTGTACCAAGCCTGAGATGGACGGGCTTCCCTGCTAAGGTGTCCTCCTGCCCAGCTGTCCAGAGTCTTTTCCCCAGGAGAGTCAGTCTGGAGACCAGTTCTGCCCGTGCTGGGAATCAGACTGCCCCAAAGTGCCCAGAGGCAGCTGGTGCATGTCGTCCCTGTTTGTCTCTCACACGTGTCATGTGCAGTGAGACCTTTGCAGAAAGACCGCTGCCTACGGAGCTAGCCCAGGCAGCAGAGAGATGCTGGCTGCAATCGTCCTAAAATAGCCCAGGGGAGGAGCAGAGGTGGGGGGAGGACTGTGACTGCTTTCATTTTCTTGCTTGAGGAGAATAGAAACCTGTGGTTGAAACCACACAGCAAGGCCCAGGTGTGCACCTCATCCTGGAGGCTGGCTGCTCTCTGGTGGCACAGCAGTAAGAGTTTACTGGGGGAAGAAGGGGCTGCCTGGTCGGCCACGGGGAGCATGTTCTGGGTGAACACTATTCACAGCTCAGAGCAGAGGTTTCTGCTCTTGCTGTTGTATGCCATACTTGTGAAGTGGGATGGGCATTGGGAGACACTTCAGGTGGTGGAGGCATAACACTGTGCGTAGGAAAGTCAGCCCCTGTCTCTTCAGCACCTGATATCCCTCATACCTTTAGTCATCCTCTCCAGCCACATTTTCTAGACCAAGTCAGTAATGCAGCACCAAGTCTGCCGCAGACTATATGTTGGAGTAATGGAGGTGAGATGATGCAAGAAACACTGTAAGATAATCAGGATTTCTAGTCCTAGTTGCTAAACTGCCTCACTTCCTTCTCCCCTGCTGCTCTCTGTTCCTCATGTTTTCTAGGTGCAAAGTTCTGCCCCCCC
>NW_008823963.1:1018749-1045962 GCF_000699105.1 Pygoscelis adeliae
CTTTTCATTAAATCTTTGTAATCTCTGCTTGTACTTAAACAGTGATGAGATGGTTATTTCTGAGGATGGGATATCAAGGATTGCAGAAAGCCTGGAACAAAAGAAGATGCAGCTGAACATAGCAAGAAATGCAGGGTATGCAGAAAGACTGTTAGTTCTTCCTTCTCATTTCTGCACGGTTCAGAGTTATAACCAGCAGCCCCAATGAGTGTCCCATAAAGTAATTAGCCAGGACTTCCCCAAACCTCAGTGGTACATGCTGGTACAGAAGCAGCTGGTCCCACCTGTCAAAGTCCCACCAGCTGTCTTCTCTTCCTGGTGTCATAGATATTGTTCAGTACTACTGTTCAGGTGAAGGGGATCCAGGTAAGACAGTCCTGTCTGAGCCTCCATCTTGTCTGAAGATCAAGTACACACTCAGAACCACACAGACACCGCAAAAGTCATTGTAACAGAAGAACTCTGGCAGTGTATGAGGTTGCAGGGGAGCAGGCTAGATGCAGTGTGGGGCAGCAAGTGGCACAGCTCTGGCTCATACTGGCGTAAAATGACAAGGTTGCATGATCTCGCTAATTTGGCAGTGACCTTTTGCAAGCCAGCCACATCACTGCAGCTTGAGCCAGCTCTGCTGAGGGATGCAGTCATATACAGCTCTGGTACTAGGGCTGCTGTGGCCTGAGTCATGGGACCTGCAGAATTAAATCTGCAGTTTATTGGAGTTTTGTGTGTGTGGAATGCCTGCATGGTAATTTGACCATCCCTTGTTTCCTTTCCAAAATAGAAGGATTTTTCCCCAGTTGCATCCCTTCCCATTCTGCTGTCCCTTTAGTGTTAAATGTGCTTCTTACTAAT
The DNA here is from genome assembly GCF_000699105.1 of Pygoscelis adeliae. Taxonomy (NCBI): domain Eukaryota; kingdom Metazoa; phylum Chordata; class Aves; order Sphenisciformes; family Spheniscidae; genus Pygoscelis; species Pygoscelis adeliae. Next base: position 1,019,602 of record NW_008823963.1, read on the forward strand.
TGTTGAATGAAGTGATGCTGCTGTGATTTATCACTAGTCTACACAAGTTTTCTGGAGTAGAGACGCACCCTTCCTATGTGTTTATTACCTAACTGCACAGAGAATTGTGAACAACTACACACCTGAATATGACACAGCTCACCCATTTCCTCAGCCTCAGAGGCATTCATTGTCATCCCTAACTCTTCCCTGATCCTGAGTTTTAACTTTCAGTCAAGCTCAAAGAAAATATCACACAAAATCCTGCTTTTACTCACGATTGCTTGCAACAGCAGCAGGTACTACAACAGGAACATTTGTTGTTTCTCTGTTTCCTTAAGGTGGAGATGGACCACCACCTAGACAGGTCTGTCAGCTAAAGGGGTAGCAGGACCCTGCCTGTGCTCTTCCAAAGAGGGGACTGGCCAGTTACAGGCGCAGTAACCACCTGTGGACATCACAGTCCTACAGAAAGGATGGGCAACTAGCTTCTTACAATTCATGTCCATATTCCCTTCCTGTACTCTTTGCCAACTGATTTCTCTACCTTTTTTTTTGCCACTGTTATCTAAATTTAAAGTAAATTTATCTCCTTCCCTGCTGGGTGTAGATTAGGTACCATTTGGAGAAGATATCTTTGGAGTTGTACAGGTGATGTAGCATTTATTCCACACCATTCAACACACTATTGACCAGGGCATAAGGGTTCATCTTTCCTGTAAGTACTGAAGTTACAGATATTGGAATGAATAGACAAATGGACTTCTGGGATATGTTATAATCAATGTCCTGTTCTTTCTGCATTAACGCCGCCCTCCATCTTCCTCAGGTCCTGAATAAACCCCTATTTCTGCAACTATAGGAATGGACGGGAAAAATTTCAAAGATCCATTTATTCCTCTAGAAGGAGAGGAGGAAGCAGGCCTATTGCAAACCATTTTCATCTTGTCTGCATCACTAAAAGATACAAATAAACTGGAGCTTTGCTTTCCATCACTTGCCTTCCTTTCTCTGGATGACACTGTTCGTTTCTTGAGATCTGCTTGTCCTCTGTAGCAGTTTTTCCTTCAAACGGGGTTATAATACTAAACGGATGGTTGGGGCAATGGCTTATAGCTGGGTCATAAGAGAAGGATATTTAATGGGTTATGCCCAGTATCTGAAGTAGAAGGCAAATATAAGGCCCAACTAAAAGTGATATCACCTAGCAACAAAGTATGGTCATAGCTGGCATCATCTGTTAGGTTACAAATCCTGGTCTGTAATTCACTGAACAGTCCTAAGAAGTTTGATGAAGATGAAAATAATAGGGTTATAGAGGAAGTCTTCAAAACACACAAAATGTGATAAAGGGGATTTTCCAGCACAGAAGTTAAGCTAATGAGTTTGAATTCGGACAATTTGTATTTCAGAGTGACATCTAATTATGCTTTGGGATCCCACTGCTGGTCTTGTGAGGTCAGCAGAAACCTATTTTGTGAACCTTTCCCTATGGGTCTGTCTGAAGGCTCCAGCTGAACATGGCAGAACTGCCCCTCATGGGCTGGAGGGTTTGTGCCACAGTCCGATACAATTCAAATAAATACACTTCAGCTGAATCCCACTGGTCAGAAGTCCTCTCAGTAATATTTCTATTAAGAAGAAACAACAACATGAAGCTCAAGCTCCCTATAGCTTGAAACCTATAGCTCAGTTTCTTACCCGTCAACTCTGAGTCAGAAGGGGACAGTTAACCAAGTGGCTTTTCTGAGGGCAAGGGGAAAGAGGAGCTACCCAGAATATTCAAAGCCCACTGATGGGGACGTGAAGTATTAGGGGAAAAGAGACAGGGAAGCACCAGATAGTAAGGATGGGGATGGTTTGATAGGCATATCAGTAGCTTTCCTGCAACAGCACGACATGTTATGAAAATGAAAGAAACCCCTTATGACTCCCTTACCACCACACCCCCAGCAATAAACTAGACCTCACAGATGAACTGCTGGTAGTGTTCCTCTCCTTCTTCTACATGTAGTCCAAAACCACAACTGGATGTTTCTAATTATGGAATTCCAATATTTCACAAAAAAAAAAAAAAAAAGTAGAAAAGTAGAAGAAAGATGGACAGAGGAGAAGTGTTCAGGTTATTCAGTAGGGTGATCCAGGTTGCCAAGACAAAACAGAGACATTTGTTGACATTGTGTCCCTAACACCCTGTCCTTTCTACTCATTCTTATCCTGGCTATAACTAATAGTTGTCTGTGTAGAGATCTCTTGGGATGTAGTCATTATTATTTTGCTGTAAAACACCCATGGGACATAGGATGGGTATTCAAGAACTGCTTAGGTTGTGGGAAGATTTCTTCAAACGGTTCTTTGGAAATTGAGGAACATCCTACCTAACTGCAGCTGTGAAGGACTTTTAACCATGATAGCAAGGTTGTAACTACCCATGCAAGAAATCAGCCAATTTAAAGAATCTCATAGAAACATAAGGAACTGGTATTGGTCATGTTGCTTTTTGAAGCTCTCTTCTCTCTGTCACTCATTACAGAGGTAGTCTGGGGACTAACTGTCCTTATTTCCATGCCTAAAATTAGTTGGAGTAAGCTAATTTTAATTAACTTGATTCAATGCTAAATTGAATAATTATATATTTATATTTATATTTATATATTTATAAATAATTAATTTAGCTTGATTCAATGCTAAATCAGTGTTTCTGGACTTTATTTGTTTTCCTCCTCCAGGACCAAGCCCACTGTAACTGCCTTTGCCCTTTCCCCCCGCTGTGTACCCTGCATGGGGATAGGTGCACATGTTTTATTCATACCCTGGTGTTACCCTTCTGCCAGTACCATTCCTCCCTTTTGTTTTTTGATCCTGCCCTCAAGTCAGTGTACAATATCAAGTGCATCTGTTGTTTATTGATTTATGCAGTGCTCTGAGACTACTCTGTTGAAACCTTTTACAAGCAGGGAACACTTCATTTATAACTAAAATATTGGGACCTCTCGGCTGGAACGCAACAGCCGTATAACAGCGCCGGTAACGCAGCTCAACAGCTCTCAGAGAGAAACTGAAGAATACCATATCCAATTGAAGCAACAAGGGATTGTTAACTACTGTGGGAAGAATGTAATTGCTTATGCTGGAAACTGGCCAAGACACTAGGGTTAACATTTCTACCCTTACAAAACGCACGCTGGGACCTTTAAATGGCTACTGCTAATTATAATTACCCCAAATAACACTGCTTAAACCACCTTTTACTATCACATCACAGCATCAACTTTATTATTATTAATGCATCCTTCAGACTGCTCTTTTTGCAGTCTGCTACACAACAAAGTAATTCACAGAATGCTAACAAAGCTGTACCCAAACTGCTTTAAATTAGTGGATTTGGCATGAAAAAAGTCCAAAATGAATACAACTCTCAGTTTCAGGTGAGTTTTATTTGTAGCAAAATGTAAAACTGTCAGAAAATATAACTTGAAAAGAAAAACAGTGCAGATGGGTAGGTGGATTTGGCTTGTGAATTTAGGTCTACCCCCCTGCATCGGTGAAGAAAGAAAACAGAGAGAAATCTCTCCTCTGCTATGTTGTACAGTGGCTGAAAAGATTCCTGTAAACTTTGGGGGATGAGGTAGCATAGCTTGTGCCCATCTGAATTTTATCCATCAATTCATTCCTACTCACAAATGAAGAAATATATCCGTGTTTGCCCCAGGGAAGCTCATAGCCAGAGAAGACTTTGCACCTTAACATTTGAGCTTCACGAATGCGTTGAGACTTACATGACCAAAATGGTTTCAGTTTCATTAACTACCAGTCAGGTTCAACTGAGGAAAATTTGACTCATAACATCTAAGTTTGAAAGAGAATCACTAATGGCACACAGAAGATGCCTTTAAATGTGTTTTCTTTTTCTACTTCTCCATTAACCATCATTTAATGATGTATTGCATATCTTTAAATTTAAGTAAAAAAATGTAGCTCTTTAGGTCTGAAATCTCTATCGGTTATTTTAAATAACAGCCTATGCAGGAAATAGCTGCCCAGAAGCATGAGAAATGCAGACAGACATGTGTTCAAGCATATACTGTCACCTTATTCAAATCCAGAGTTCCCATGACTTTTACTCAAAGCTTCAGTGGTCGATACCTTTGGCAGCGGGCTTCAGAGCTGGCGAGGTGGGGCTTCTGCCAGACCTGGGGATGGAAGGGGAAATCTCACCGTCCTTTTGTGCTGCAGAGCCCTCACCGGCCCTTGCATGATAGCACTTCCAGCTTTTAAAGCTTTTCAAACAGCCAGGAGGGGGGCACCCCCAAGTAACATCATTTTGGCCAGAGGAAGTGCTTCAGAGCCTGTCGGCGGATCACACGGCAGCCGGAGCAGAGCAGAGGGACAATGATAGATGTCCACAGTTAGTGATACTGCTCTGGGTACAGTCTCTTAAACTTGGATTTGATTTTTGGGCTGGTTTGGGGCTCCTGTGAAAAAGATGTTCAACATGAAGCATGCAAGTATGCATATTGGCTTTAATGGGACCGCTTCTGCGCCCGAAGTTTAGTGTGTCTGTAACTCCTTGAAGGAATGAGGCCATAGGTTTTAATTTTACAAGGATGTCAGTAAAGGCTTCTGCTAAACCAGCAGGCGAGAGGGAGGTCTGGGTGCTGACAGCCCTTCCGCTGACTCGCTGCAGCATCTTTAACAAGCCGCTTCCCCCCCAGCCCAGTCCCTGTCTGTAGAAGGAGCATAATAGAGATTCACACTCTCACACTTGGAAGGCAACACCCAGGAAGAGTTACCGGCTTGTTTTCCTGAGGACACTGTCACAGCAAATCGGGTGATCTAATAGCAAGAGTTCTAACAAATTAGATTATCTCTCCCTACAAGAGTTGCCTCTCGTATCTTTAACTGATCGTGTCTATGACAATACTAGAAATACTCCAAAGAGATTATTCTGAGATCTGGGGAAAATTTAGCCCCCATCCCACCCTCTTGCTCTGTTGTTCTCAAGGTAACAGCCAGAAACATCAATGTGTGCGAGTAGCATCTTCCCCCTGAGTGGGTCTAAGCCTATGATATTATCTCATGTACTCACAGACTTTCTAAGACATGGGTTTGCTTTATGTGTGTGTTTTTATAAATTATTTTCTTCATTTCTGCAGAGCTAAGAGAGCTCTGTGATGAATAATAGTCCTGTATTTGCAGAACGTATATTACCAGTAGTTAGAAGGATGGATGTTCCAGTCTGCCGAAGATTTTGAAATCTGATTTGCTTCTGAAGAGGAATAAACTTGAATGTTTTAAGGCTTCACAAAGAAGGACTTTGGAAAAAATACTTTAGATAAATAGAGAGTTCAACAGTGCGATATTTTATGTCAGTGCTTACTTGTTTTTCTATATTAAAATATATAATAAAAGGTAAACATAATTGGAGAGGAAATTCATTTGCGCAGTTAATGAGGCATTTTTGTTTATGAATACAATAAATGAATAAAATAAAATGTTGCATTGTCCGAGAACGTATGGCCCCAGCAAAGTTTCTTTATCCAGTTCCCTTGGGAAAGATGCTTAAGCCAATAAATAATCTCAGCCTCAAACACACAGCTATTCACAAACCTGCCTCAGCTTGCGGAGATGGGAGGTTGTTAAAACCCTGTTCTTTTAACTGCTAAGCTGGGCTTGACTTGGAATTCCTTGAGACACCACAAACATGCAACCCCCATCTTTTCAGGCTGGGTTTCAGGCCATGTAGATAGCTGGTAGCTCTGCCGGCGCTGACACACCGCTGGGGGATGCTGCAGGCTGATGGGGACGGTGAGGCAGCAGCAGTGTCTGGCTGAGTGTGACAGCGGGAGGGTGCTCTCGGTGTCTGTGGAGGTTGTTGTCATGCCTGCTGCAAAACACCCAACCTCTGTGGTACATGACCGTGTGAAAGATGCATTGGAGAAGCCATGTGGCTGACACCTTGAAATGCATGTAATATATCCCGGAAAAGGGTGAGGTTTTGGAGGAATACAGATACTTGGCCACCAATTACCGCATGCAGGTAAAATACTTCTGGAGGGAGCTGTGAAGTTCGGTGCCCTGTGCCGACGTGGAGCTCCCCAGAGAAGAGCTGAAGTTCCTCTGGCGCTGACTCACGCTGCCCCGGCTGATGGAGCTTGTTTCTCGACTGACACACTAGTAATTTAATATTATTTTTCAGTTGGATTTGTCGGGTATTAGGAATTTACGCTAAAAATGTCTTTAAAAAACGTGCTGCAAAGCTTCTATTATTTCTACTGCACTACTTGGGACGAGGGTGCTTTAATGGCTGCTTACTGAGAAATATCAACCATTTCATGCTAAGTTAACGCTGAGAGGTTAATTCCTTATTTTTCAGTATAGGTTTTATTTTACCTAAATAACTATCTAGAAAATATCAGAAATAATTTTCTCCATAATACAACATTAGAAGGCATCGGGCAATCCCTAGACACCTACTGCAACAAGAAAAAAGAATAAGAAACAAAATAAAGACAACCTATACAGTATAAGTCACACAATGCGAAGTGTACAATGTGTCTGTGTATAAACTAGGATATTTAATTACCGACTGAGTAGATTACACTCAACTACAAAAATCATAAATACTTGTGGAGATAGATCCTGAATTTGTTCTGTGCAATAATATGAATATGAATATGAATGACAGCTACAGAAATAAGGGATGAAAATTTGTCATCTGAGGTGGCTTTTTGTTATTCTAAATGAATCATTAACCTGACACCTTCCACCAACTGAACATGTAAACGTTCAGAGGAATCTCATTTTTAAAAAGCTATTTACAGCATTAAAGTCCTTTCAATCTCCATGGGGGGTTTGTCATCATTATAAAGTGCCGGACAGAGGGTGCATGCTCAAGAAGCACACAGAGCCAGGAGCCAGTATCACAGGAACCTTTCCTCCTGGAGGGATGTTGCTTCAAGCTGAGGAATCCCAATAACCAGGTTAATATAATCCAACCATTCCAAACCCACAAGTTTTGAAGGGATTTCTCCCTGCTTCTCCACCCCATTTTTATGTTTGAAGTTTTGCAGGCAGGATATTTACATTCCCAGCTAATTCCTGGTGTGGAGGTAATTTGGGTAGCGGGATAAATGATTTGTCTGTGTAAAGAGATACGTGTCTTGCAATGAGCTGAATATCTTCTCAGCAAAGGCTGACATGGAGGCAATTTCTTTACTGTGAGGAAAAGTATGTTTTGACTAGATAGCTTTATTGCTGCATAACTGGGAGGGGTAAAAGGCACCGTAGGTCTATTTGACATGTGTAGTGGAAATCAGCCCCACAGGTGAGGGCAGAAGATGCGACGCTTTGAAGTGCTGACTCTGACTGTCTGCATCTGGGTACGTACTCCCTGTGCCTCGGCATCACCGCGATTTCTCAGCAGGGAGCCAGCTTCGGCCACTTCTCCCTGAACATGCTGTCACCTTTTCTGGCAGGGGAAACACAGCTGAAGTTGCATTCCTTTAATCCACTGACCGCAGGGTTACTACGTATTCTGTAAATCTCTCATCCATATCTTGTCTGGCGGCTTTCTTCTCTCACTTTTCCTTTGTGCAAGAATGATCTCCGTGCTTTTGCTGCTGCCTCCTGCACTCCGTGGCTGGGCTTAGATCCTAAGGTTTTTGGACATGAACTGTATTTCTTCCAGGCTTTCATCTAGAAATCACCCAGGAAACTTCTTTTTGCTAACCTGTTTTCAGCTGTTATTCATTCATGTTTCGATTTTGTTGCTCCAGATAACTTTGGAGATCAATACCTATTTTGTAACATTACCTCAATGTCTGCTATTAAAGAATTGGAAAGCAAAGATTACAGATCTCTAAAACAAATAGGTCCATGGAGCATTCAGCCAATGTCTCAGCATGGCAAAATCAGCTGCAAATGCCTTTTGCTTGCAACTCCAGTGTTTGCAAACAGTGGTGGCACCTGGGGCTAGATGGCAGCCTAGAGATCTCCTGTCCCACAAAGCCAAGGCTCAAGATGCTGGGGGGGGGGGGGGGGAGGGGGCGAAAAAAAGAGGGGGGGGAAGTGGCTAGCAAGAAAGACTATGCTTTGCAAATAGTCTGGATAGGACCCTGAGGTGGGTTTGACAGATACTTGGTTTGGTGGTGCCCCTGAAGGGGAGCAGAAGTTATGTGGGCAGTGCAGAATATACCCACATCTCACTGCCTGACCTGAGACACGGGAGGAGTGAAGGTGTGGGCTTTCCCCTTTGCCATCACCACAGGTTGTCTTGTGGGTCAGGGATGAGGACCTGGGAAAGGACAACACTGGGTGCCTGTAGCTTTGTTCCCACAGCTACTCAAGAAAACGGCAGGTGGTCATTGGGCCAAAAGCCTCTCCAGTTGTTTCCCTTCATGTTAGGGGGAAGACAACCACTATACAGAAAAGGGCTGGGTAGGAGCTCTGCTCCTCTAACTCCTTCCAGTGAATTCCTCTCTGTACCTTTGCCTCATGAGTAAGCTGATGTTGTAAGGAAACCCATCTGTGTCATCGGTTTCTTATCCAAGCAGAAAACTTATTCCAAATTCAGCTATTGTTGTGTTTATACAACAATAATATGGATCATGGTTGTATTTTTATATCTGCGGGCAAGGTAGAGCATGCCAATTACCTCATGCTATGTTTGGGTTGGGTTGGGATATGCAAACATCTATTGGGCAAAGATCCCGCAAAATTCCTTGGCAAGGAAACTCCGGTGCTCTCAGTGAAACGTAGGTGCCAGGTAGAGTGGATCTCGCCTTCTTTAGACAGTTAGAAAGGGCAGATGCAACATGTTCCTATCGATAAGACCAGGTAGTTTCTGCACAGCTATGTCAAGAATGACTTATGTTTTTCACAGCAGTTTTATTCCAGCTAGTGGCTGGCACCTATAAGGGACAGTAATTTCTGTCTAAATTGCTCCTGTTTGGTTACATAGTGTGTATTACAAGTACACATGCAACATTTTTTCTTTTTTTTTTTTTTTATAGATCTAGCAGGAAGTCTGCCTGCTTATACTTTCTCTAAAGTGTTAAATAACGTCTCACTGTATCGACAGTGTCTTTTTCATTAAATCATAGATTCAAGATCAGAAGGTACCAGTACAATAATCTAGCCTGGCTTTTTGTATAACACAAGTCAAAGAAACTGAGATACTGTTTCCTTATGAGCCCCCAAGCATCTGTTGTATCCACAAGATGTTTTTTGGAAACAAATAAATTAAGGATCACACATGAAGAAGAATTCATCAGACCACTTGTTAATTTGTCCTATAGTTAATTCCCCTAATGGTTAAAAATGCACCTTATTTAGAGCTTGAACTTATCTAGCTTCTGGATATCGGCATGTTTTTTAACTCCTGGAGTATAGGGTAGTTGTCTACAGGAAATCTTCTTCCTATATGGGTTCTTATAGATCATGATCAACACCTTTTGGTCCCTTAAATAAACTTAATAAATAGAGTTCTTTGAGCACCTCACTAAGTTTTATAGGCAACAAATTGCTTTTGTGGCCCTCTTCTGAGCCTTTTCCCATTTTTCAACATCACCCTCCCAATGCATCTATCAAACCTAGACACACTGGCTACATCTAGAATAGTAAATTAACCAGGAAATGTTTCTGGGTGCTTGAACTTGCTTGCTCCTGGTGTTAAATTGTTAGCACAGGCTCTGGTGCGGTTTTGGCCTGGATCTATGAGACAGATTGGCTCAGATCAGACAATGTCTGAGCACGGTTTGGGATTAGCACCAGCCAGTGGCCACTCCCAACAGGCAGCTCGTCTGCAACCACCGTGGTTTAGAAATTAAGGCAGTTTATGCGCATGGATATGGACCATTTCATGCCAGCCATCCTCAGTGCTAACGGGTAGCACAGGGTGCTTGCAGTTTACTGGCAGAGACACAGGCAGTCAGTAGTCCAGGGTGGCCTTACAATGCTGTATTTTGAGAGGGGAACACCACCTTCTTGTTGTCGTGGTGTAACCTCAGCCGGCAACCGAGTACCACACAGCTGCTTGCTTACTCCCCCCGCCCCGGCCCCAGTGGGCTGGGGGAGAGAACTGGAAGAGTAAAAGTGAGAAAAACTCATGGGTTGAGATAAAAACAGTTTAATAATTGAAATAAAATAACAATAACAATAGCGTAATAATAATAATACACAAAGCAAGTGATGCACAGTGCAATTGCTCACCACCCGCCGACCAATGCCCAGCCAGTCCCAGAGCAGCGGCCCCCCCGGCCAGCTTCCCCCAGTTTATGTACTGAGCATGACGTCACATGGTATGGAATGTCCCTTGGGCCAGTTTGGCTGTGCCCCCTCCCAGCTTCTTGTGCACCTCCAGCCTTCTCAGTCGGTAGAGCATGGGAAGCTGAAAAGTCCTTGACTAGTGTAAACACTACCTAGCAACAACTAAAACATTGGTGTGTTATCAACATTGTTCTCCTCCTAAGTCCAAAACACAGCACTGTACCAGCTACTAGGAAGGAAATTAACTCTATCCCTGCCGAAACCAGGACACTTGTTCCTTTTTGTTATCCATTGTTCACGCCTCCAGATCTACACTCCTCGCCACCCTGCTGCCCTTGAAGCTTGTGGTGATTTTATTATCTACCATGTTCCCCAAAGTATTATCATTGTCCAAAGATCCCAGGATATTGAATATTTTTTTTTACACTATAAGGGTGGCAGGGATAAAATTTGTATTTCTAAAGGCATATTTTTGAATATGACTATGTGTGATATTTATCTGACCACCCTTTATGAATGTGGGCGAGCTTTCCCACATAAATATTCTGCTTTCATCACGATATATCACTTCACCATTTTTACTAGAAATTATTTTAGAATTCCTTCCAGAAAGTAGTACTAATAAAAAAGATAATGAATAGCATTGTGCCAAGAAAAGATCTTTCTAGGAACTCCTAGAATCCTAAAATTTCAGTAGGGGAATGTTTTGCCCTTTGCCATTAGTGCCTGGGATGTATCAGATACCTCACCGTTAACCCATTCCTTTGGCTACACTGATTTCCCATAGCCTTGTTGTTTTAAACCAGGGTGCTGAACACTTCCTCCACAGACCTCAGAAAAGTCTGTTCAGTCAATCTGGCAGTGGGAAGGAGAGAAAATGAAACCTTTCGCAGAGGACAGTAAGCAAGGGCAATGGAGATAAGCGGAATCCGGCCAGCTCTGGATTTCAACCCTCTGGGAGACTCTGTCACTGGGAGAAAAGTATGTGAATTGAAAATCCTCCTACATTTGTAGAGAGGCATTTTTAGTGATAATGCAAACACATTTGGCTCTCTTCCAGTTGCAGAAAAATTGCATTCCTGGCCTGAAGCAGAACTGTTTTTTTCTCTGGTAGTTTCAAGATCCAAGCTACATTTTCATCATTCGTCATCACGTGGAAGGTGCTTGTGTGTCAGCTTCACACTGTCACATAACTGGTTAAGTCAATGCACATTTCACATCATCTCCCGATAGTTTGCAAGCTGGGGGGATAGGATCCCCTGAGGTTCTTAACAGCTGTAAAATTTGTTCACCACAGCAATTAATTAACTCAGCAACAGGTTTTCACATCTCTGCTAATGACAGACCACAGAATGATCTGTGGGATGAAGATCAAGAGGGGTATGTTTGAGGACAAAGTTGGTGGCTTAAATTAACCTATTTTTACTTTACGGTTGGATTACAATAAGCTAATGAAATTTGTCAGCTGACAGGTGGCAAGTTTTTAAGATGCACTAATTTGATTGATTACAAACTTATCACCATACCATAAGGTATCTTGGTGCAATGTCTCAGTCCCTATCTCATCTGGACTATTGTCTACTTCAGGGGATAGTCATGTTTTAATGAAGATGTCAGTGAGGTTTCAATTAAAAAAAATAATTCTAGAATAGCATCAATGCTATTGTTGTGCTACTCAGCTGTTTCTCAGATGTTGGGTCATGACCACTTGGGGTGCATATAGAGGGGAAGGGTTCAAAAGGCAAGGCAGCAAAGTGTTAAAAAGAGGATGATTAAGTGACAGTGGTGCAGCACCTCCAGTGCAGGGGATCAGAGATCCTCAAATTGCTTTTGCTGCTGGGAGAAGCCCTGTTCCTCCAGGACGGGGAGGGATTACACCTGTGATCAGTGAGGAGGGATGGTCTGCTGAGCACCAGCAGATACAAGGACATTGCAGGGAATGTCAACAAGACCTGCAAAGTGGGGGTAATGTGGTGCTAGTCTGAGAGATACTGAGCTCAGCTGGATTTGAGAAGCCTTGTCATAGATATAAAATACGTCTTTCTGCTTAGCAAATTATTTATTCCATGTGTTCTGAAAAGAAAGAATGAAATCATGTCTGCAAATAAGTTTACAAATGCCGGAAAGCACCTGAAATTTTGATACGCCTTCATCAGAGCTCACCTCCCGGTCTCCTTATTTCACCCTGCAGGACTTTTCTGTCCTCTTCCTCATTCCACTTCTGTCTTTTTCTCCCCCCTCAGGTTGGCAGGCTTTTGATACCAAAGGTTTCTGGGTTTTTTTGCTTTCCTTTCTCTTCTCTTCCCTTCCCCACCTATCCTGCCTGCTCTCTCCTCCTCTCTCCCTCTCCCTAAAAGATTGCAGAAAAGCACTGCAGCGGAGATAGTGTGGTTTAAAGGTACAGAGCCCCAGTGAAAGAAGCCAGACATTTATGCTCTGAAATTTGTGAGGATCCTTTGCACATCCTGCCCTTTGCACCTCTGGTAAGCGAGGGGTGTTTCGTAGGGCCGCACGGCATGGCCATGTCCCAAGGACAGAACAAGGAGCCAAGCTAAAGTTCTTCAGGAGATCATTTTTGGGCTGGTAGAGTGTTCGCGCAGAAGGGATCAGACTGGGCTAGGTTTTAAAGTTACTTTTGGGTGACTAAGGATTCAGGCAGGCTGGGAGATTTGCAGAAGAAATTGGCATTGATAGGTGTCCTAAGCTTTTACAAATCTGAAAGTTTTATCTAAACTAATCCATCTCTTCTGCTTTTGTGGACAACCTTGTCTGTGGTCTATTGGCACTTCTTATCAATAGTGGAGTACCTCAGGATTTAGTGTGCGGACCCTACAAACACCGAGGAGGGGTCCCAAAACCCTATCTGAGAGTTCTAAAATATGTCTGCATCTCACTGCCTGCAAGGGGGCAGCCCCCTCCAGCTGAATTGGGGGAAGCTGTGCTCACACCACGTCAGCAGGTGTTGGCCTTTTCTTCGTAGTACTTTTTTTTTCTCTATTCAGGGAGCAGGAAGAGGAAACTGCATTGTCACAGCAAAGGGTGATTTACCACTCGTGTTGCCCAACCAGTGAGATCCTGCCCCTGTGGATCGCTTGGATCACACCCCTGAGCGGCTGCAGCTCTGCAGTGCCAGTGCTGCTCTGGCAAAAGCAAAACCTGCGGGCGGTTATGATGGGGAGGTGGAGTCATTTTAACAATTAAATAGCACCATCTGCAGGCTCCGTGCGCCCCATGGCCCCGCACCAGCACGGCAAGTGTGCAAACGCCTCCGTCCTCCACGGGTATGGACCCTGCCTTTGGCCACTGCCCACGGCAGCATGTGCAACGTGTCTGCTGATCCGCTGGCTCTCCCGATGGTGGCCCGGGTGGATGTGTCAGCGTGCGCAGCTGCAGGTGCAGGCACGGCGCATTTTGGGCTGCGTCGGCAGGTACTGCTCTGTGCAGGCAGTGAACTGGCCTTGGAGTGGTCACCTCAAGGTAAACTGAGCCAGGAGGGTGTTTGACTAAGACCTCACAGACAAAGCACAGTTCAAGATGTCATTTTTACAGGGGAAATCTTCATCTTTGGTTATAGCTGCTAACTGGCAAACATCAGCAAGGGCTTTTTCATCTTCCTTTGCCCACTAGTCCAGGGACAGCAGGAGCACCCTGTTGTGCCATCGCAGCATGGAGGCTGTCTGACCTGCCCCTTCCAGGAAAACCACCAGGAAAGATGTGTCTAGTGGGAGGTAGGATTCACCCCGTGACTGTGAACATGCTCTCTCTTAGACTCATTTTCCCCTTAAAAGGAAAAAAGAAAAAAGAAGAAAAACACTGCTCCTGCACTTTACAGGTGAGAGACAGACCCAGCAGGAAAGAGAGAAAGTGAGTGAGACACAAAGTGATGTTTTAACATTGATAACTTTCCCTTTAAATCACAAACTTTTTTTATTTTTAAGCCTTCTGCTGCTGGCACATTAAAATGTCTGCTGAATCCCTGACTACTCTTAAATCATCAGCACTAGGTTGTGAACATTTTTCTGCTGATACTTTTCTTTTACTAATAGTATCTCTGCTGTCTTACACGAATCCTGCTAAAAGAACCATGACTGATTTTTTTTTTTCTCCTTTTTTAATGCTGAAGGTCTACAACTTTATTTTCAATAAAGCATTTTCCTGAAATCTACTGGGGAATTTTATCTGCCACTCAGCTGCATCTTTCCAACAAACAGGCAAGTTTAGTACATCCTCCAGGTATAATACCAATACTTCCCTAAAAGAAACCCCGCAAACCCAACAAAACCAAGCACTTTAAAAAAGTTGAGTACTTTAGAAAAAGCTGGATGAAATGAGCCTCTATGCAGAAGAAGAGAAACACCTACCACTCAGGGTGAAAGACGCTTTGCATTTGGCCACCACTGTGCTGTGCCCCCCTCACCATCACCTTGGCTTGTGCCCAGAGCAGCGACTGCCTTCTCCTGTGTTTGTGGGGGCGTGTTTTGGCCCAGATCACAGCTGGAGTTCACTGCTGTTGCTGGCAACCATCTCCAGATGTTCATGCAGAGCTGGCAGTGGGATCTTTGTCCCTTGTAGGCTGGCCCAGTGGCCACCATCACCCAGCCTGCCCTCCTGCCTGCTCCAGCCACCTGGGACTCCCACAGGGGATCCTGCCTTACCGCAGTGCTGCTGCCTGCAGTGAGGGCAGCTCTGGTGCTCTGTGCCCAGATCTCTACACCATCATTGTCCCAGTGACAGAACCCTGTGATCAAGGTCACGACAGTCTGGGTCTTCCCTACAAGGACCTTAACAATGCCTGCTTCAAGGGATGTGTAGGTGGCGTGATGTATAGCGGGCATCTTGCTGCCAGGAGAGATGACTGAACTTTATCTGCTGTCTTGGGAGTCCCCTGTGGCTTCAGGCACTCCCAGGATCTCCCAGCTCAGCTACGTGCGATTGCAACCCTTTTGTTCAGATCAATATCTAAGCCACAAAATCATCCTTCTCTAGTATACTGGGAGTCATATGCTCTGAGGATGCATTACCATCCAAGCCTGTGACCTTGTACAGTCAGGCAAATCAAAATTATTACTGTATGTAATGAAAATATCTCAGAGCAAGAGAGTCTGTCTCTAATGACCTTCTTGCATGAAAACTAAATGAAGGATTTGTAGCAAAAGCCAAAAAATAATTTGAATACAATATTGGCATCCCAGTTTGGCTGAAGAGCGAAGGAAGTATTAATGCTATTGTACAGGCCTCTGGCGTGGCCTTATGTGGGAGACAGGATGCAGCCATGGCCACCAAGGTTCAAGTAAGAAGAACTCCAAGAGAAAGAGGGATGCCACGCTGGCACTGGAAATGCTGCCATGCTTAAAAGAGCGGACCAGAAGAATCTAGCCTGTGTGCCTTCACCATACAAAGAGGAAGAGAGAGGACCCAAACCCCTAATCACTGCTAAGATGGATCCTGGAAGGAGTTGCGTGACAGGTACCTGAGAGAGCAGCAGTGAGACTTGATACTTGGTCTTTTCCAGCTGTGTTCAGTCATTGCACTGGCAAATGTGTAATGCAGCCAATGCTTTTCACTAAGGGTTGGACTAAATGCTGTATAACCAAAGAGCCGGTGCCCAGGCGTGCATGCCACTGCTCCTTCTTGCCGGATGAAAGCTGGTCAACAAGTGTACGAATGCTGAAGAGTGGCAAAGCTTGCCCATGACACAGCGGCCGTGTCCTCATCCAGAGATGGCTGTTTGCTTGACTGCCTGGTGGGACTGCAGCGCTCTTTCTGAGAGCCCCGTGGAGCTGCAGGCAGCCCTCACCCTCAGCTGCCTGTGATTTCTGATCATGAGTATGATGGCAGCTGTAGATCAACATGCTGTGTACGGTCACCTGGTAGCAATCTCTTCCACAGGTTTTTACAGCCTACATGTACTAGGCAAGAGGGAATAACCTGGATTTTACTCTGCTGGATGTGGTGCAATTACACCAGGGATTCAAATGCTTCTTAGTTACTACCCAGCAGCTCCTGCCGAAATTGCAGTTCTCCCCTGGGCAGCTGTCTGCCCTTATTGGCAGGCAGGGATTCCTCCAGCCTCATATTTCCCATCACATAGAGCTCTCCAGCCTTTGTTGTTTGAAGCCTGGATTCATTGCGGAATATCCTTCTGGAGGCCATCACCAGCTTCACAGAGCTGGAGGGGGGATGCTGCAGCAAGCTCTGAGTCAGCCAGGCTGTTTTGCTGGGGTAATAGCTGCGGCTCCTGCTACCTCCTGCTGTTCAGGACAAGTGCAGGCCTACCTGCCGGCACCCTGTCCCTTGCATTTGTACTGTTAACAGAAGAGTGCAAGCAGTGGTTTGACATAGCCGGAGCATGGCGACCTATTCCCTCCTTCTCCCACCTGGGATACCTGGGCTTCCCTTGCTGGGCTGAAAACTTCCAACTCGTTTCCCAGGGCAGTGCACGCCTGCGAGGGCTGCGCTGGGAATTAAGAGATGTGTTTCCACTGCGCAGTCTGGGTATGCAAACAAGCCATTTCTGTTTCCTTATTTGTTCATCAGAAATGAGGATTTGCCCTCTGCACACAGTACTGATCATTGCTTGAACTCTGCAGCAGATTCTTTTGGCCCGTAATGGATTATGTTTCTTCTGGAGGAAGGGAGATATCCAAGACTTGGACGCCTCTGCATGTGCACCAGGCTGGGCAGACACAAGCCAGCTCAGGTCCAGAAAGTGATAGCAATGGTAGGGTAGAGCTCCCAGCAGGTCTTACTGGCTTCGACATAGCTCCACTTTAACCTGGCTTTCCATATTCCGGAGCGGAGCTGGCTCAGGCCCAGACAGTTCACAGACTACACAAAGACAGCCTCGGTCCCTCTGAATTCATCTGTGCCTATATATAGCCACAGAATAGAAACCTATGTGAATGGAGAGTTCGGTCATCACCCTCCCCATAATGAACACATGTTATGGAAAGGTCTCACACTGGAAACAAACCTCGCTGGTGAATCTAATCAACATTTCTAATCCGAGTTAACGAAGTATGCTTCGTTTATCAAAAATTTGCACAGCGCTCTGTCTGTTTTCCAGTTAGGATCCTCCATGGTGTGCCCTAAATAGCTGAAGAGGAAAAGGTTTACTCCTCAAAAAGGGATATTTTGTTGCTTGCAATTCTGTTAAATGTTGCTGGAAAAGATTGTTTTCCATTTTGAAGTAAATATATCATGACCAGAATGGGATAGAAATGGAAATAGCACTGGGCTGCAGGAGGGTTAAACCAAGACAAGAGGATTGTGCGAAAACCAGCAAACTTTACTTTTGGTTCCAGCTCACCAAATGATTAAAAGTGAAATAGAGCAGAAATTTTTCTAAAATGGACCTCAATTTATGCTGAATATTCAAAAGGCAAAGCTGTGAAATTCAAGCGCCTCCAAAATGTATGGCTGGGATCTGCCTTCAGAAATGTCTAATCGCAAATTCTTTTTCCTTTGTCATTTATGGGCTGTGATTGTGCTTTAGACCTTGCCAAATATAATATTGCAGGAGTGTAGAACTACATGTTCTATGACTTGAAAGACCAAGAAGGCTGAAAATATTAGCATTTATTTCCTGTTGCACCTGAAGGAGTACAAGCCTCTGCATTCATGGGACTGAAACAGGAACAGGGAGGTACTCAAACCCCTAAACCTAATATGAGTTTGGGGGAAAAAAAAAAAAAAGAGGAGGCACCCTTTCCGCGCAGTGCTTGTTTTTGCTACTCTTCAGAATTTCTTATTAACTATGAGTTGGATAGAAAAGAGAGGACTGAAGCACCTAAAACAGGGTCAATTTGCTCTAGGTCAGTCTCCCCTCCCTTAGCCCAGCTGTGGAAAAGTCTAAAGCCGATTCTAGCTCTGGGTCTGCGCACGCAGTGGGCTTTTGGAGTTGCTGGTTCGAGGTGCCCGCCAGCCCCGGTGAATGCCTGCTTCTGGATTTCACTCACCAGGAACAAGGCACCAAGAAGTTAAATATAGCAGCTCTTGCTTAGGGGATGCAGGAGTCTTAACAGGGTCTGGCCTTCACCTCTTGTTCTGGGATGTGAAAGGCCAGAACAAACAAAATGACAACAAAACAAATTATACTTAAAGAGGAATTTAGCAGGTGTGGGAGGCAGGTACTGAAAATTCAGGCATGTGAACTGAACGGTCTGTGAATAAATGTCGTCCACATTCTTCACTATACTAGGCATATTTAGATGGTGTCAGAATATCACGTAGTCTTTTTCTTACAGAATTAGGACAAATAGACCTGAATATCTACTGGGAATTAGCTTAAGTTAGTCACGTTGCTTAATGCACAACAGGAAAGTTCAGTGGGATTTTAATGACAGGGCAATAGAAAAACCCATTTAGAAAAAAGAAATGGACTGAGTTACAGACAAAAAGCAAAGAAGCCAGCCAGCAGCAGCAGAAGGCAGGACACCAGAACAAACTACAGTGGCAGATATTGAAGTTACAAAAGGCGATACTGATAAATTCATTGTTGTGAGACATGTATGTATTGGAGAAGGGAAGACGTAAGTTGCTCTCCTGTCACCTATTGTGAGTCACAAAAAGGAGCGCAGTACCTAAGGTCTAGATTCACAGAGGTATTTAAATTTGTAACTACTATTTGGGCAATGTTGATTTTAACGAGTTTAGGGCCCTTTGGAGAAGGCTGAAACCTATCCATTTCTGGACACAGCCACAAGCCAGACCTTGCAATCCACATGCAGTGAGCAAGTGCGAAGGCTGTGCACCATATGTAAGTGTGAAGAAAGAAGTGACACTTCACACATACAGTGTAAGAGTCTGAAACCCCGCTGAAAGCATGCGGTTTTAAGCACTCTGTGAGAGAGATGAAATTCAGGTACCACTGTCTGAGGTGCAGTTTGCAAAGAGGTCACAGAGCCATCAGTCCCCATTTGACAGCTTTGCTCGCACACCTCGCTGGTGCCCGCGTTGCTGTACGCTGTCCCCTTCTCCTGCAAAAACAAAGAATCAGAAGGGGAGAAGCATTTTTGCTGTCAATATGGACACAGTGGTGGCTCTGGTGTGCTTAAGGACAGTTTTTTCTTGCCTGCAAAGATCCACGTACAAATATTCACGTTTTCATTAGAAAAGCGAACTGGAATTGTTGGATTTGAAAGGTTCCCACATGAAGCGGCTTGAGATATAAGAATGGCCCGTACAGAGAGATACACCATTTTGGGGAAGGAAGCTAGAACTAACGGACAGATGCTGCTGTGTGCTTCTAGCTGCTCCCTGAAGAAACACTGGAGATGAGGATGAAGGACAGCAAGTGGGTAATGATACCGGAATCTGAGAGACACCATCTGGAAGCCAGCAAAACAGCAGCTGCTCCTGAAAGGCGACTTCAAATTAGGCAGGCCTGCTTGTAATGACAAACAAACAAAAAAAGACGCAAAAGAAGGCATGGCTATCAGGATGGACAGTTTGAGTCCCACCTAGGGAAGGCTGCTTTTCATCAGCTGCTACTGGTGACACAAATAGCAGCCTCACGGGAAGAATAAGACTGGGGGAGAGGGCTGCAGCTGGCTTTCTTACGAGTCTTGTGAATACTGAATGCAAAAAAGGAACAAGCAGGATTTTGAAAACAAACTTTTGGCAGAAGAAATGTTGGATTCATGTAATGTGAGGCTTCTCTGAAAGAGGAGCTGGTGTGCGCTGGAGAGACTCCAATTAATCCAGAGGGAAAATAACCTTCTGCTAGCAGGATTAGAGGGAAAGGCTTTAAAGTGAAGAAGGGGGTGGAAGATATGTCCTCAAAAGACAAATGGGAAGAGGATAACAAAACATGAGAGCTAGTGTTACATGCAGAAGGAAAGGAAATTGGCTCTTGAAAACAGAGTCTGTTTAGGGTCTCAGCTGTCCTCCTTCCAGAGAGGCCTAAGGGGGCGCAGAGAGTCCAGATAAGCAGGTTACTGCACAAAGCCAAGCCTTTTAGGTCCGAGCAAATGGTTCAGACATCTCCTATGTTGGTACTGATAAAAAGCTTTTTCATCAAGTCAGTGTAGTTTAGAAATCATTCCTATAAACATCTTCTGACATATTATAACACAGATTAATTGGCTTACTTGCTTTCTGTTCTCAGCAAAGAATTCAGAGACTGGGAGTTACGGATGGACATTTTATACTGAGGGTAAGACACTCCCTGGTCAGACCTCTGGCACACTGTTAGGTTCATGTTGAGAGACTGGACTTCTGCAGCACAGACCTTGAACAGAAGACTTCGGTCTCTTGGAAAGTTTTGTTTTCAGAAGATTTGCTGAAAATCTGCATTTTGTAAACACAATGTTCTTTTCTACCAACATTTTTTTAAGGTGCAGACGTCTGCCTTACACAAGAGAGGCTGCAAAATGTCTCACAGAAGGGCTGAATGATAGAAATTCAAACCAGATCGAACTAAACCCCAGCTAGATCTCCAGCTCCCCTTCATTTCTCAGAAGGTTCCTCCTGCATTGCTGCACCTGCTGCTTGTGGATGGTCCTTGGAAAACAAGCTCTTGCCCACGTAATGTGGGGCATTTCCTGGCCCATTTTCTGAGCCAGGAGACAATCCTGATACCCTCCAAGACTGCAAGTATGCTTGAGATGTTGTTTAGAGCACAGATCAGTCCCATTTACCCAGTCAGATGAGGTCTGTTTCTTCAGTGTGGGGTCTTTCATGGTTAGCTATGTTTCATAATGAGGTAGCTGTATGGGATGACAGATCCTAAGGCAGGTATACCAGCCTGGGCTTGTTCTGGCAGTGCTGTTGACATTGGGAAGCAGAGGAGAAACCATTGAAATATTTGTGCAGTGCAGACATGCTGCTCTAAGGCTGTTTCTGTAGCACTTGCGGTATGTTTAGCCCAACTTGGGAAGCAGCGCACTGAAGGAATGTGAAATGAAATTCTGTGCTCAGTGAAGTCATGAATAGTTAATGCAGCTGGATGGAGAATGGTGATTCTGTTTCATGGAGGAGTTTGATATTTGCTTTCTTTCACATTTGGAATCAAAACTAAACATCCTGCAACTCTCCATGCAGTGTTACAAGGAGATTGAGTTCTGGGTGGGCCACGCGGCAAGCCATTTGGGAAACATCGACCCTGATGAACCTGCTGTCAGAAGCTGCAAGACTTCACATTCTAAGGACTGTCAACTTTCTTTTTGCCTGGCTGCTTAAACATTAAAAAACCCCACAAGAATAGTCCATCTAGCCCAATATTCTGCCTTTTTGGTGGCCCACAGCAGATGCCTAGGAAGATAAGAACAAGGCAAATGTATTCATACCTCCTCAGTACTCTCCCAGGCTCCAATAATCTAAGAATTAGGAACTTTGTGAACCTGAAGTGGCATTTGTCCTCAGTGCACTTGTCCTGATGCATTTAGCATCTGCAGCATCCTGTGGCAAGGATTTCTGTAGCTGAACTGCAGCTGGTGTGACCAACCGTTTACCTCCGCTTGTGTTGAACCTGGTGCTGCCTGCAATGCCAGAATAGCAACAGTGCTGACAGGAGACGAGAAGATCTTCAGGTATCTGACATGCATGCTGCAGAGGCCACCTCAGAGTCGGGTGTGTGTCTCCTCCTGCTTACACAGTTCAGGCAGTCTATGGTTCGGTTCTGAATATGAAAAGGAGAGTATTGTAATTTGAATCTACAAGTCATTGTTCTAGGAAAATTCAGAACACGTATTGTTTCTACTGCCTTTACATCCTTGTGGTTCAGGCAACAAAAGTAAAACCATAGTAAGGTGAAACAGAAGAAAGAAGGAGAAAAGAAAAGGAAGAGAAAAGAAAAGGAGAGAAAAGAAAGGAAAAGAAAAGAAGAAGGGAAAGGAAGGGAAGGGAAAAAAACAATCATCTACAACAATCTACATTAAAAGTATTAAAACAACAATTTACATAAAGATATCCTGTTGACAGTATACACAGAGTGTTGAAGAGTTCTCAGAATCTTTCCATTGATTTTTTAATTATTTTTTTATTAGCTCACTAATCAGTTCCTTGCAACTAGAAGCTACACCAAAGATTTCTCTGCCCTGAATAGAAACTTGTGCCCTTTCGTTAATGCACAGACAAGACCACGGGAAAACACTGGGGGAGGCTGGGTGAAATCCTGTCTCCACTGGAAGCATGGGGAATGGTCCAGGTTGGGCTGGTGCAGAGGGGGAAGGTCAAGAGACCATCTCTTCCCTGTCATGGTTAACGGGAGGTCACAGTTGTCATTCAAAAGTCAAGATCTGCCCCTTCCAAAGTAATGGGACTGGCTCAGTAAGTTTTTAAAAATGATTTTTAGTCTGTTGGGTTTTTTTAATGAGCAAGTGCTTTCTGGACTTCTGGGGTTTGCTTACTTCCCATTTTTGAGCTTTAATCTGCAGTTCAAAGGCCTAGAAAAGGACACCCTGTCCCAATAGCACCCAAGAGCCTCCACCTCTCTCTGGCAGATCAGACCTTAAGATAAGCAGAGAATATTATAATGTTTTTGATGAAGCTGACTTTTATCTCCGCTGCGTGCTCTGTGTGTGCTCCAAAGGAGCAGATATGCATTCCCTGGGGCACAGAGTCCAGGAGTGATGTTAGTTATCTTCTGGTTCACCGAGCCCTAGAAACCCTGCCGGCTTCCTACCTGCCCCCCTGCCTGTGGGGAGCAAGCAGCAGCACAGGGCTGTGCCCGGGCAGCTACGACCCCGTCTGGCTGCCAGGATGCGGCCAGGACACCGCTGAGCTGTAGGCTGTGGGAGGGGGAGGCTCCGCTTGTGCACGAAGGTCAGACATATGGACGCCTCTTCAATGCAACATGCAGAATCTGGCTTTTGGGCAGAGGGCGTGCATGACTTCAGAACAATGACACTTAACCAGCAGATCTCCAAAAGTGAGATGTTGCTGCTATTTCTAATCCCCATTGTGCTCTTCTGAGAAATATCATGAAGCAATTTTAACCACACGGAAAATGAGCCAGCATCTTACTGCAAAGTCCCATTACGAATCAGTAATCTACATCAGAAACAGCAGGGACGTGCCAAAACCTTTACCGAGAACACAAACAGAAAAATAGAATCGACGCTCTACCGCATTGTATCTTACCTCTTCACAACCGGTCCATTTTCCTACAATGGCTGGGTATAGAAAAATAAAAAGTTTGATTGCAGGAACAGCTTGGTGGAGTGGGGAGAGAGGTTATTAAACTGCTTGTTAGTTGTTATTTTTTTGGCTGAAGTGGATGTAGAAGTTAATCTGCGGCAAAGGTCTCACAGCAGGAGCATGTTTGTGAAAATCACTCGTACCAATTAATTACTGAAATTCTTGTTGCAGCATAATTTTTCTGCTCTAAGTGAAGGAAGAAAAACAGTTCCTACATTCACCACAGACTCATATATATTTGGGAATGTGCTGGGGTTTGTTGTTGTTGGTTTTTTTTACTAAAACTATAACTAGCTCACTGCTGCAAAATAAAACAAATGTAATAAAAAAAGACAGTAATACAGGAAAGTGAATTCTGGACAATGAAATGGAGAGCTTGCTAATAACTATTACAAGGAAAAGCATGTCAATAAAATAGTTCATTACTTTACCTCTGAGTTGACAGGAAAATCTTGATTAAATGACAATTTCCTATTTAAGCAAGGAAAGGAATAAACCAATACCACTGACTAAAATACACTTTCTTTATCAGAAAAGAAAAAATCTGTCAGATGTTATCTCTAAATACACTGCACACCATGCCCATGCAGCCAAAGCAATAACCGCAGCTGTAAAAAGAGACATCTCTTTTGCAATGAGTTATTTTTCTGGGTGCCGATTGCTGTCTTTTTTAAGAGGCAGTGGTTACACACACTGATTTAGGAGAGTTCATTAATGTACTGCCCTCATCCTTTTCTCTTGTCAGCTTCTCCCCCATCATCGTTCTCTTTGAATGATACTCCAATGAACGTACCCTCTGCATGCTATAGTGTGCATCTGTAATTTGAGTACATAGCCAGGGGGAATATCCTGGTGGGCTGAAAAGCCCTGCCATACTAGCCTTTTGATGAATGTTTCAGTAGTGTTGGCTTAGGATATAGATATGAAAGCATAACGCATTATTACTTGTGAAGCTGGGGAAACGATGTTTTCAAGCGTAGCACTCCAAAATGTGGGGCTTTCCGTTTGCTTTGTCTTGGTTTTGGACATGGAAATCAATGACACTACTTCTGTGTAAAACAGAAAAAGATGGAAAAGATGGCTTAGCTACAACATCTCTGCTGTGTAGGCTGAAGGGGAGCTGGAAACCAGGGAGGCCCCAGTGGGAAAGTGCCCAGGCAACTGGGACCCAACTGGGGATCTCCAGGTCCTTGTCTTGGCAAAGCAGGCAGAAGACAGAGGGACAAGCAAACAAACTGGCAGGACTCAGCACCGTGCCTTTCTGCTAGGCAGAAATGTGCCAGCAGAGTCCTTGCTGGACTCTCTCGGACTTCAACCATCTTCTTGAAATGCTTTTGAGTGTTTAGGAGCCTGAGTTATTCCCTGCTCACAGGAGGGAGTCTAGGTTTTCTTCAGCTAAGTGATATCAGCCCTGAGCTGCTCTTCAGACAGAGCAGGAATAATGCAGCTGAGGACACATATATTAGAGACACATTAATGACATCATATAAAATAAATCAGTGGTGGAACGGATGGTTTGCTGTATGTATTAGAAAAATGGTAGGGAGTGCATTTGAGATCTCAAAATAAAGTAATCTGAAAATAAATCCATCAATATATGATTTAATGGTGGCCCCTCACCTGAAAAACCCTATAAATAGAAATATTAAAAGGCGAATGGCAACAGGAGCTGGTGGAGCTAGCAGAAACTCAAGGATCAGCAGTGCTGTGGAAGGGTGAAGACTCTTCAGCAAATTCCTTAAGTAATATCTGTGGGCTCCATGGAAGACAATAGGATTTAGAAAATGTCAACGAGATTAAAAGGAAATGCTCAGCCAGTTTCCTAAAAAGAAGAAGGTGCTCAAGGTTAAGGATATACCTGCAAGGTTTTGCTTGTCTGAGGCTTTAAATCTCTCCCCCGTGTGGTTCCCTCTCCAGAGCCTATAAACGTTACAGATCAAGAGAGTATGCACCAGTTCCTTTAGATGGATTAACTCAGGCTAAACTTCAAGGCTTATCCCTCATGATGACACAGGGATCTCTAGAAACCCTTGAATGCTTACACTGTAGCAAACCAACGATAAGTATACTTTTTTTTTGTCATCCCCTTTTAATTTATTAAAACGAAGCCCTGCCTCTTCTCCTCATCTCTTCCCCACCAGAAGGATCCTCAAAGCCCTGGCCTTTTAAAAGAGGAGCAGTTAATTATCAGTGGTCATTTAACCTCCTGCTGAGTCCTTAGATTAGCTTTTGTGTCTCTGTGTTGTCTATAATGCAGTACTTTAATGAAATAATCAAAATAAATCATTAATAACACCAGTAACAGAAAACCACTGCAGCGAAATCTTCATTAGTACTATTTCTCTAGTAATCTCAGAGTAGAGATACTTTAGGTGGAGAACGATCCTGCTTCCATGGAAATCAGTGGCAAGCCCACAGGCAGTTGCTAGTCTGGTTTATGGAAATGGGATCCTAATTCTTCTTTTAGGAACAAGTGGAGCACTGTTAGCGGGGTATGTCCTGAAGGCAGAAAAGCCTGTTTCACAGCACATACCTGCTGGCAAATCTCAACCAAGAAAGCAGGTAAATTTCCATTTTTAGTGATCTTTTTGAATGTCTGTTGGCAGAAGAAGTGAATGGGGAAAATATGTGCCCCACCTCGTCACATTAGGCATCCTCAGTGGTGTTACTGCTTAGCTGCTCTGTGGACAAAACCATCTTCCTGCATCTCACCCGTTCATTGAGGTTTTGCTGTGGAAAGTTCCTGTTTTCAACAGGAGAGGCTGCCCAAAGCAGGAACGAGACCCAGGGATTCATCTGCAGAGCAGCACTGCAAATTGTTAAAGACAATAAAAAATGTTTTTACAAATATATTAATGACAAGAAGAGAGCCAAGGAGAATCTCCATCCTTTATTGGATGCTGGGGGGGAACATTGTCACCAAGGATGAGGAAAAGGCTGAGGTACTTAATGCCTTCTTTGCCTCAGTCTTTA
>NW_008823963.1:1046783-1075487 GCF_000699105.1 Pygoscelis adeliae
GAAAAGGACCTGGGGGTGTTGGTCGACAGCCGGCTGAACATGAGCCGGCAGTGTGCCCAGGCGGCTAAGAAGGCCAATGGCATCCTGGCCTGTATCAGAACTAGTGTGGCCAGCAGGAGCAGGGAAGTGATCGTGCCCCTGTACTCGGCACTGGTGAGGCCGCACCTTGAATACTGTGTTCAGTTTTGGGCCCCTCACTACAAGAAGGACGTTGAGGTGCTGGAGCGTGTCCAGAGAAGGGTAACGAGGCTGGTGAAGGGTCTGGAGAACAAGCCTTATGAGGAGCGGCTGAGGGAGCTGGGGTTGTTTAGCCTGGAGAAAAGGAGGCTGAGGGGAGACCTCATTGCTCTCTACAACTACCTGAAAGGAGGTTGTAGCGAGGTGGGTGTCGGTCTCTTCTCCCAAGTAACTGGCGAAAGGACGAGAGGAAATGGCCTCAAGTTGCGCCAGGGGAGGTTTAGATTGGATGTAAGGAAAAATTTCTTTACTGAAAGAGTAGTTAAACATTGGAACAGGCTGCCCAGGGAAGTGGTTGAGTCACCATCCCTGGAGGTATTTAAAGGACGTGTAGATGAGGCGCTTAGGGACATGGTTTAGTGAGCATGGTGGTGTTGGGTTGACGGTTGGACTTGATGATCTTAGAGGTCTTTTCCAACCTTAATGATTGTATGATTCTGTGATTCTATGATTCTAAATCCACCCTTGCAGGAAACCCGTGTTAATTCACGCTCTCTTCCTAGTCTTCTGTTGTGTGTGATGCTTCTGCTGAAAGTCTTTTCCGGGAGGAGCAGCGGAGTGACCAGGATTAACGGGTATATAAGCTGAATTTATGTAAACTGAATTAGCAAAGGAGAGAAGTATTAAGATCACACATTCTCCAGTTCTAAAAGCTGAACTCCATGTGGTGGCTTGGTTTTGAAATACATTTTTCATATGCCTAATTGAAAGAAATGTTCTATTAATTTCTGTTATTAAATGGAGAGGCTTGCATTATGCCACGATTACCAGGGAAAAAGACAGCTATAGTCGCTCAGAAAAGTATGTATATCACATTAATCAGAAATGTGGATTACAGAAATAATTAATCTCTTGGTTCTCCTTGGATTATGATTTATATTTTTATTCCTTGCCAGTACATATATTTTTTAGCTTGGGAATTATGTCTTTGTGCAAGAATACATCTACATTTTTAGGAAAAGCAACCTCTGTGGCTGAGAGAAAAACCAGCAATTTTGTCCACTTCTGTAATAATATTGAGAAAAGAAACAACTCGGAAAGCAGCACGGTGTGTCAATGTACAAGTTTACTTAAAGGTTTATTTTTGTTTAAAAAGCAAATAATTTGTAAAGTAACTTTGACAGAACCCCTTTTCCCAAAAATCTTATTTTTCCAGAAGAGCTGATCAGCCCCTTCATCTCTGTAAACAAAATGAGGCCTCTTGGAAGCCTTTTTAGGCTTTTGAGATTCATTAGACACAGTTACCTAATAGCAGTACTGACGTGCTATGAGCCAGTGCTGAAGCAGATCACTTGAAAGGCATGAAAGGAGAAAAATAAAAGCCAGGGTAAAATATATTAGAAATTACAAAGCAAAGCTCTAGGGAGGGGGTTGTAACTTCACACTGACTGGGGCTTCAGGGTACAGCCCTCACGGGTTTTCCCCTGTGGCAGGGTTACAGGCCACAGGGAAGGGAAATGGTGATAGATCATGTATTTTGACTCTGTTAGGGCTTTTGGTGGTCACTTGAATTTCTTACGTGCAATGGCAGAGCCCACAGGCTGCATCATTTATCCTGGCCTATAGCCTACGGCTGCAGATGTAATCTGGGGGCTGGGTGACCTGCTGTGGCACGTGCTCCCTATGTCCACCTTCCCAAGAGCCCTTGGAGAGGTGCCGTTGCAGGTGGTCACAGGCTGAGGACACCCTGGTGGGGTTACGTAGGGTGACATGGTGGTGAGGGGGCTGTAGTTTATGGTTCCTGAAGGCGGAAACTGTATGCTACAGTCAGGGCATCACGAGCAGAGCTTTCAGTCCAAGCTAATTCCTTCACTTGGCCACCCCTGAAATCACGGGGAAGCAGCATGCACCCCTGGAAGGATTCATGGGTCTAGAGAGAGGCACCAGGGACAGGCCAGGTGAAATTCTCTCTGAAAAAGCCCACTTTGCTGAGGCCGTCTGATGTGGCTGTCTAAGATTTGGACCTTTAAGCATGAATCCCTGGTACCCGGGATGGGGTCTGCCCTGGAGCTGATCTTATTTAATAATTCCATAATATTTTAAAAGATGTGAGAAAGTAAACTGGCAGACACCACCCCGTTGGGGGGTGGCAGGGGGTAGGGAAGGGGATAGCAAATGCACTGGAGGTTGGGACCGTACCTCAGAGTGCTCATGGCAAATGAAGCAATGCAACAAACCGGTGTGAAATAAATGGGGTGCTACTCGATAAGGAAAGGTGAAAAGTTCTGTACCACCATAGGAATAATCAACTAACTGCTAAAACAGAAGACAAAGCACAGCTGGCTACAGAAAAGGAAATGTGATTTCAGTGAAATGCTGCTACCTGGGGGTGCTTCTTACCAGCATCACACTGCTGTGGAAAATGCAAACTTTCTTCTGAGTGTATAAGCAGGCAATGCTAGATGTAAAACAAGCGAGGTGATTTTTCCCTTGTTCCAGTCAGAAGAGCTGTCTCATAAAGCAGATTGCATCCTGGTTTTGTATGGCTCCTCAAGAAAACTGAGGGTAAAAATTAAAAACAATTTAGAGGAAGACAAGACTAATCAGGTCAAACAAGTGATGTATGTGGTGTATGAAGAAAGACTAAAGGAACCTGAGTGTCAGTCTAAGGAAGACTGAATGGGGATGTCAAAACAGCCTCCAACCATGTGAATGTAGCTGCAAAAACGAAAGACATAACCGCGGACTGGACAAAAAAAATAGGGTTAAACACCAGCAGAAGAGATTAATTTTAGAAAAAAAAAGTATTCTAACAGTCATGCTAAAGAGTATGCTTTTTAGGGAAGTACAGATTATCCATCAAAGGATGCCTTAAAAACCAAACTAAATAAAAGTCTGTCAGGAATTATATGAGGTCTCAGCATAAGATTAGGACAGTGTTAGTGTCAACATGTTAGATGTGAACAACTAGGTAGTCAACTTCCATGGCTTTTTGTATGGTCTGCAGAAAGATATACGTTAGTCAGGACATCTAATTTGTACCTGTAGTCCTCTATTAACTATATAATGAACTAGGTGAGACTGGGCTCCTTTCTCAGTCACTTATATTATGTGCTTAAATTTAGGCACCAGAGTACCCCCAACAATAGCACAAAAACAAGAGAAATTTTCAGGCACAATTTTACACTCCAGACTCAGTATTGTTTGTACCCTGGCCGAAATAACTGCATCACGAAAGCCTGCAGCATTAGCCTGTTTCTTTAATCTGGTTTAATAAGCAGAAGAGGAAACATAAAAGTGTGATGTGCAGGAAAGGGAATTGCAAATCTGAGTCCCCTGGCTGGAAAGGGGTCTGGGGCTGGGAAGCAACCTGCACGTGGAAGCCAGCTGACCTGCCACTTTCCCTGAAAGAGGGAATCCAAGATAATCCCAGGGAATCTGATAGAAGAATCAGGTTAAATTTCACTGAACCCACCAAGAAATATTTCCAGTGCAGCATGTCTGCAGCATCAGAGAATCCAGTCCCCTGTAAACCCCGATGCTTAATCCCTTTCTCACAGATGAAATTAAATTCAGCTTAGCTTTATTTTCTGCAGAATGGAGAGATGATGATCTGCTTCCAGAGAAGCCTTTTACTGGTATTTAGTCATCAAGGCGTTACCTACCAAGGGGATCCCCCTCAACTCCAGCAGTCTTAGACCACCAGTGGAGCCTCATCAACACAAACCTGCTGGTAGATGAGTAAACCAGCAGTTTGCCTTGATGGGGCAATTTATAAAATCCTTTGAAAAAAGTGCCTGCCACAGCGGACTGGCCGTGGTGGCAGCGCAAAGTATGCATAGCAGCATGGTTTACACTGGCGATTTGGGGTGGCCGCCTGGTTCACTTCTGGCCGATGATGATCCTGACTTGGCCCCTGACGCACCCAAACCAGCACACCGGGATTACGGGGTGTCCTAGACACCGTGGTGAGCCACAACACGGTGTGCACGGGATGGCAGCTGCCTGCCCTCCTCACCTCCGTTTGAACATAGCAGGGCTGCTTGCCTCCTGGTTTCGCCAAGGGGGCTTGGGACTTAACTCATGTCCTGGAGCCGGCCCTCCTGATGTGACATTATTTCTGTTGCAAAACACTACTGGACTTTTTACAGCCTGGATGATGTATTACCAAGAACTACTTGCTCTTGATAAGGCTTTGATTTGACCAATGTTTTCTTAAAAACCTGGCATGATGTCACCGACAGATGACCACAGGCTAGATAACCAAGGAAAACAGGATCCAAGAGGTGGTTTCTAACTTAAGAATTGCTACAGATTATGTCAGCATTGACATTCACGGTAGGATATATCATTCCCTGCTTTTTTGGGGGGTAAAGGCAAGGGTAGGTGACAAATATTTATCAAATGGGCATCCGTTCCTGCAGAAGAGATCTTAAAGTGTAGGCTGTTCCTGCCGTTTGTTATTTTTGAATGATGAGAAAATGTGCAGTAATCTTACGCTTGTTATAAGAACTTCTATTTCTTTTTCCATTTTAATTTTCTACTATTTTCTGCTATTTAATTCTGCTCCTACTAGTCAGATTGGTCTAACAGTGTGTAATGCAACAGTAGCTCACTAATTTGCAGTAATGATTAGAAACTCTTTTGAAAATAATTAAATTTGCAAATTAACAAGTAGATAAGCAAATGGAAATGTGCAATCAGTCAAAAGGTGTGATCAGCTCATTTATGTTGTCATTCCTGATTTGCTATTTATGACAATGCTATGTTTTCTATCTGCTGTACTAAGGCAATTCTTCATGGTACGCTAGCTAGCCCATGCGCTGTAGCTAGGAGAAATGATGCTATTAATAGAAGACTGCAGTACCTTCCATTAAATCTTAGCTGAGAGGTGGGGAGAGGCTGCCAGCTTCTGTTGCAGATTATAAAGTGTGCAGTCTAGCAAGTGCATATTAGCTAGATGCAAGTGCAAATATATTGCTATCTACGCCAAGCCCATTAAAATGTACAGACATTTACTTTTTTGCCATTTCTGCTGCCATAACAGAGAAATAAATATGAGTCATTTGGTGAAGCCATAGCAATGGTAAGGATTTCTATCCACACTGTCACCATGATCTGTGGTAATAATTGTCATTAAACAAACCTAATTGCAGATTTCCATCTTTGAGCAACAGCGGCATCTTAAATATGCTTCAGCTAACATTAAAAATGAAGGCAGAGCATGACCAAAATGGACTGCCTATATGGAGGGACATCTCCTTTCACGCAGAGAGATGGGCAGCACTGCCAAGTCCCTGCGTGGCAGCAAGGCCTGCCAGACACAGCCACCCAGGAGGTCGCAACACGGTGGCGCCGGACCACCGTGGCAGCAGCCCCTGCCGCCTCTTTGCCACTGTTCAGGAGCCACTGCTCATGGATGCCCTGCCGCCATGCTGGCTGCAGAAGCTGCCCTCAGCCAGCGGCATCGGCGTTCCTGGAGTCAGTTTCCCCATCACTGGATTTGCACGGCCGTGGGGGCATTGCACCAAATGGGACTCCAATGGCAGCAGCCACAGGGCTGGTCTCGTTTATCACTGCTGCTCTCTGGAATTGCTCAGGGACTCAGCGGTGCCGTGGCAGCTCACCTCGCCATCATCTCCTTAAGGTCTGAGCAGGCTTTGAAGGCAGTTAAATGATTTCAGAGTAGCCTATGGTAGCTATGTTTTTACTGAAACACGAAGGTGAGAGAATACATGGAACAAAATATCTGCGAAAACTCCAGAGTTTATTTATTTCTGGCTTTTGTTTATGGGAGCAGCTCTGTTGTGCTAGGTGCTGCACAAACTCACAGAAGATGTAAAGCCTCTTTTGCAAATAATTTCTATTTTCATACCATAAAAGCTGATTCAGGTAATCTGTAAAACACAGGTGCATATTATCTAATCTTTTTTTTTTCCTGACAAAAATATTAGATTTATTATTCAGAAATCAACCACAGTATTGGTTTATAGGTTATTACCAGGGTTGAAATGATTTGTTGTTTTAAAATTCATCCTTTAGCAACTATTGTCACTGTTTTTACCTGGGATGCTCTACTCCTTCTGAAATAATGAAGCTGACCTCTTAGGGCAACATGCCAAAAAAGTTTGTTTGTGTTTAAAGAAAATGCAAATAAATTAGTGCTAGCTTCCTTCTAGGGTTTGAAGATGGAGATAGACTGCCAAACAATGTAGGGTATAGAAATGTAGGACCATCCTTCACAGCCATCATCCACTATAATTCTCAGTGTCCAAGTCACTACTTTACTGTCTCACTACTCATCCCTGTGTACCATTCCCTGCCATGGAAAAAAGTCACAAAAGCAACAGGTACTGCACAACCTGCTCTGACTTTGAAGTAGTCCCTGGTTTGGGCAGGAGTTGGATCAGATGACCTCCAGAAGCCCCATCTAACCTAAATTATTCTATGATCTTGTGATTAATGGTCTCCCCTCTGCCTGGAAGCAGTAAGCCTGTAATCGCATGTGCAGACATCTAAGCTAGTGCATTCAGCACCAGAATTGGCTTTTGCAGCTGCAACTGTTGACTGCATTTATTTTTCACTGAGATCTTGCAGAGTTAGAAAGCTCACGACAAAGCTGCTGCCTGGAGTGCATCCATTGGAGAGCACATAGGTCTCATTAATGAGAAGACACGAGTACTGGAAACTTCCTAGCTGTTAATGTAATAAAACCTGGCATGACATCTCCACCCTTAGGACCCGCAAAGGGAGGATCTCTCTCCTACCCGCACTGCTGAGAGGTTCGGTTATTGACTGTGGGATGAGTCCCACTGACGTTCTTGGTGAAAGGGAGTGCTGGAGAGCCCACTCAGAGGAACCTCCAAACTCCTCTTCACTCTTGTAGTTAGGATAGGATTCAAACCCAAGTCAATCGAGATGAAAACTTCCTTTTTTTTTGAAATTGAGTTGGCTTCACAGAACTGCTGATTGCAACATTGTTTTAATACATTAATAAAACCTGTGAGACTTTGGTCTTGATCACTTTGCGGAGGAAGTGGAAGAAGCCTTTAAACCTCTGCCCCTACATGGAAGAATAAAAAAATTGTTGCGTACTTACAGCTCTGCAATTTTAAATAAGGTTAGTATTTTGCTAGCTGCTTATTCCTAATCTTTGCATACGAAAAAGGTTAATGGGATCACTGCAAGATCAAATGTTTATATGGCAGTGGATTAACCTTTACTGCTAGCTCAGTTTCTTGCAAATGTAAACTGTATTCAGTATGGATACCTGCTAACTGCACTATGGCAATATGGGTAACAGTTCAAGCCTTCATTAACTGAGTGCTAAATTACAGTGATAATCATGTAATTTTCAATCATTTCAATCCTTCTGTATTGCTCATTACAACACAAGCATAAATGACACATTCAAACTTCAAAAAACTCGGGTGAGAAATAAGAATTACCATTTAAACCCACTCTGAAGTTGACCTTGATATAATTTTGTTCTGCTTTGTGGTAAGAGTATTGTAACTATCTGGGGAGGCAGAGATTTTCAGCTTAAAAATATGATTTAGATGTGGCACCTTTATTTTTTATCTAGACCGACCTTTTTCTTCAGATTGTCTCCAAAATGTATGCTACAAGGACAATGACTGATGGAGACTTTTCTACCTGTTTCCTGCTTCTGCCTGATTCTGAAGGATAATGTGGTAGCTTTGTGCTTTATTACAAATATATCTCTAGACTGGCATCAGCCACCAAAAGAAGGATCATCCAACATGTGAAGAGTATTCAACGTGGATGGGAAGCCTCCCGTGCTCAGGGACACAGGACCAGAGAACTTAGATGCAGTCAGCCCTCCTCTATGCTTCACTAAACTCCAGTTGCTGCGCTTGTTCCCTGCAGTCACCAGGAACCAAGAAGCCTTTACGTGCTGATCAAGGCTTGAGGCTGCTCTTAGCTATATTAAGTTTATGAGATTACAATCTTCTAATTCTTTGTGCATGTGCTGCATCATTATGGATTGCTCTTTTAGAGCAAGAGTCCCAGAGACAATGGTTTTCTATAGGTTTGTCTTCTTCTGGAACTTCAGCCCATTGCTTTTCTTTATATTTTCGTTAAAATGCATACTTGCTGTAAAGTTGGGGAGGAGGAGAAGAAGAACAGGGCAGGTTTACATGAGGAATATTTAAAGAATGACCTTTCCAAGGGCTTTGTTCCACATTGCCTCCACCCAGGCTCCATTTTGGGCTGCCATGCTCAAAGTATTACCCCAGCAGATAGTTCTGGAGACCAGATGTTGCTGAAGATGTGGTGGAACTAGACAGGAGGAGTCTGTTTCCTTGTCTGTTTGAAAGGAATTTCTGGTGAGGCTAACCTGAAATGTACAAGTCACGAAATAGCTTACAAACAACTTTGCAGTTAATCGCTAAATAGCATTATCCTGGGGTGAAGATGGACTTATTGGTTAGTGTCTGTTTACAGACTCTGGATTATCAGTGTTATGTTTTTAACTATTTCATATAGCAGGAAAAAAAGTATTTCCTTCCTTTACATATATAACATAAAGGAGAAAACAAAAACCAGTATAGGGATTTGTTCACATCTGAAAAAATGACATGAGAAAGAAGACAATGGGCTAACAGTACTGAAAAAAGGTGCTCATGAACATCAGAAATGCCATGTGGATTAACTCTGTCAAGCTCCTTGGCTAAAGAATAGACACAGAAAAGTAAGTACAACACATGAAATTTTAAAGCTTTTGTGCAACTTCTGTCAGGTACTATATTCTACAACTTCCAAAGTTATTCAGGAAGCCTTATTTCAGCTACATTTGTTCATTTCCAAGTGTTAGGACATATCTTTAGCAGATGAAAACTGCCACAGCATGAAGTACCTAGGGAGCATATCTGGGAGGGTAAAGCGAAGAACCTTCATGTGTGTTTATGTAGTTCATCATTCTCAGCTCTGCATCTGATGTCAGGGCAAATGTTTAGCTTTGGGTTGTACTAACTTACAATACATGGATTTCACCAGAGGAAGGGTATTTCCTAGTGAAGACACCAAAATCAGTTCCTGAGTGAGCTTAAAGAAAACCTTGTCCTTGTGTTTTCTTAATATGCTCAGAAGAATCTCCCTTTGCAAGAGACTTATGACTTAGACTCTTTTTTGGCTGTAGACTAGTTGCAACTTTGAAAAGGTTGAGTTTCCACAGCAGAAGGCCCACTGAGGATTTTTCATGCTGTTCAGGGCTAACACATGCCTCATTATCCCATAATAACCCAAGAAATGTTGCAAAGACTCCAGAGAATATCTTTTCAGTCTTTCAAGCAGGAGCTGGTAAGAAAGGTCATATTCCTTAGCTCCCAAGATTGTTTGTTTCCACTGTTTTGACCCCTGCAAAAGTATTGTCTTCTATAGGGCCTTCATCATTATTGTAGAGTTCTGTCACACCACAAAACCAGCTGTCTAAGGATGTCATTCTGAGGCTTTAACTAGCCTTGAACATAACTTAGGCCTAAGCTAAGGATTATGTCAAAGGTACTGCTAGTCATTTTAAATATGACTCCATGCTCTTTGAGAAACTCTGAGGTACTTAAGGTAGCTGAGGAGATGCGCTTGTTATATGTCAAACTTCCTAACAAATAAGGTTGTAGACCTAAAAATGTTGCGTTGCTAGCAGGGGGCAGGTTGTCACGTGGTGTGTATCGGCCAACATCTGATGATGGGTAAGGTTGCATCATCGTGGGGGTGGAAGTAAGAGAGTACTGTAGGCCTCAGCAGGTGGCTGTGAGTGGGCACTGCTGTGTGGGCATACAGCAATGGGGAATCACC
Source organism: Pygoscelis adeliae (assembly GCF_000699105.1). Classification (NCBI taxonomy): domain Eukaryota; kingdom Metazoa; phylum Chordata; class Aves; order Sphenisciformes; family Spheniscidae; genus Pygoscelis; species Pygoscelis adeliae. Next base: position 1,056,780 of record NW_008823963.1, read on the forward strand.
CAGGACACTAAAGGAGTACAACCTGACCTGACTACCTGTGGTGTGCACTTAGAAAGAGGACCCTACAGTGGGCTTGGGAATTCTTCAAAAAATGTTCTTCCACTCACCTGACTTACTCAGGTTTGGCTCAGGCAGCTACTCTTTTATCTATCCTTCATCTTGTCTAGCTACATAATTATCTTAGGACAGTTGTATTTGTATTTAGTAAAGATAATTAAAACCTCTGAGTCATCACCATATTAGGGGGAGACAAGTCCATATTATTACTATGGTTGCTTTTAAGAGTTGGAGAATGACCAGAAAGATAACTGGCCAGACAACAAGTCTGGCTATTCCCTATCATCTACTGAGACAGGTTTATAATCCTTCATTTAATATGGGTCTGTACTGGGAAGGCTACACAGAAAAGTTTCTTGAATGCTCTCCAAAGGGTAGTCATGGGCAGTTAACCACAGAACAAAGACTTGGTCAGCGAGATATTCCCTCACCTTGATTTTAAAACATATGTCAAATATTACTTCAGATTTCATTAACTTTTGTAGATATTAAATTAGTCTGTATATAAGAAGATTTGCAGTGGGACAGCAATCTATTTTAGCTGACTTTCTGATGTTGGAACATCTGATTCTAGAGCTCCTTCTTTCCTAACATGACCACAAAAGAAAGCTGGAAAGCACAGAAGATACCAGTACTGTAAGAAGAAATAGTCCTAGCATATTCCTCTTCTCCTCTCTCCTTACTTACCAGTCCCTTTCACCACTTCTGATGGTATCTAGAACAGAGATGCACTGAATTTTCCTATCTGTCCAGGATGGGCGAAATCTGGTTAAATCTGTCCTCTTTTGTAATTCTTCTCGCCCTTCTGATTTGGAAGAAGCAGTTTGCAACTGTTGCTAACATCTTGCAAGAGAAATAAGAGGGTTAATAACTATTAAGATACCAGCTGAGAATTCCTTCAGATAGTTCCCTGCTCTTTTTATTATCTAGATCTTGAGCTTGAACTTTTTTGCAGGAAAATAGCTGAACAAGATCTTTTTCTAGCATTTCTTTCAGAAAGTTCTTTTTTTCCTTTTTTTTATTTTTAATTTTTGTTTTATTTTTGCAAAAATATGTCTTCCATCCCCAAAATCTGCTGCAAGCGTTTTTAATGGACTTAGGGCCAGATCTAGAAAGCATGAGTATTTAAGAGGTTATAAAACCTCAGAACCTTTATAAGTAAGAATGGCTTGCTCCATAGCCACCTCAGAGCTGCTGAAACTCATTGGACATATCCCTCTTTGACTTCAAAGCCAAAGTCCCCTAGGTCTGAGCAATTCAGGTTTGAGTATGGTCTCCTAGCTAGAGTGCATATGTTCATCTCTCCTGCCTAAACCCTACTAGGAGCCAGGCACTCGGCAGAGTGCAAGTCCTCTGTGGGACCTTGCATGGTCCCACGCGTGCACACGCAAAATCTGACCCTCCGCAGAAAGCCTCAGTGGCTACTTTGCTTTTAAAAAGTGGGCAGAGGAAGAGGAGTCATTGCTTACCTTGGATATAATATATAACCATTTCCCATTGCAGCCCTTGCCCATTCCCAGCCTACAGGAGTCAAATTCCTGACATGGTGCCCCAGCCAGGCTGGCTATAAGGTTTCCTAACCATGACCATTTCTTGTTTCTAGTTAGACCCTTATGGAGATGCTTATACCTGCAGACAGTTCTGATATCTAAGGGACTCTGATGTAGGATTTTCTTAGAATTATAATGGAGCTCAGTGTTTAGTCCACAGGAATGAGACCTTGGTACATAAATTCCTTAGGTAACTGAAAATAGCCTGTGTTTGTGTAGCCTGTAAGGGGGCCATACGAAACACAAAGAAAAGTGATTCCTGATTCATACATCCTGATTTCCTTCACTCTCTACAAATGTGCTGGTGCATTTTCCTGCCAAATTAGTCATCAATACAAAAGTATTATATTAGCGGTCACACACGCAGCTTCACATGCTGATGTGTATAATCCTTTTATCATGGTATTTTACTGGGAAAATTAAAAAAAGTGAGATGGTTAAATGATTCTTAGACAGAAAGATCAGTTGATTATGTTGTTTTGCAGTTGATGTGATATGCCAGGATAGCAGCATCCTTGACTTAAAAAGTAATAGCAGTAACTCATGGTAAGTGCTTATTGTTATGGAAGGATCAAGGCCAGGCTGCATGGTAGTCAGTAGGTTTGGGGAGCTACATTAGGAGGACAAAACATAACAATTTATGGGGAAAGATAGGAAAAAAGGAACCATTTCTTCACTAGTAACAGCCAAGTGTAAGGAAGGAGGGAATCCAACATTCACATGGTTTCAGCAACAGTGGATAATTCATGGGATTGTAGGATCAGGTTGAAAACGAGCTAGGGGAGGTCACCTGGTCTATCTTCTGCTCAAAGCAGGGTAAGCTATGGGATCAGACCAGGCTTGCTCAGGGATTTGTCCAGTTGGGTCTTGAAAACCTCCAGGGAGGGAGACTGTACAACCTCTCTGGACAACCTACTCCACTGTCTGACTTCTCATGGGGGAAAAGCTTTTTCTTATATCCGGTCTGAAACTCTCTCGTTTCACTTATGCACATTTGTATCTCATTCTCCCACCCTGCACCACTGTGAGGAGCCCAGCTCCATCTCCTCAATGACCCCTTGTAGGCACTGGGGGGCTGTTAGGTGCCCCTGAAGCCATCTCTTCTCCAGACTGAACCAGCCCAGCCTCTCCTCGCACGCCAAGGGCTCCAGCCTCCACTGCCTTGGGGGCCCTCCAAAAGCTCCCTCCAGTTTGTCCATGTCTTTCCTGTGTTGCAGGGCTTGATGCTGTATCTAGATAGGGCTTGATGAGTGCCATATAGAGAGGGATTGTCCTTTTCCTTAGTCTATATGCCATGCCCCTATTCATACACACAGGTGCTGTTGGCCACCTTTGCTGCCAGGGCACACCACGGCCTCACGTTCAGCGTGCTGCCTGCCACCATCCCAAGGCCTTTCCCACAGAGCTGCTCCCCAGCCCCTCCATCTTTTTTCGGGAGAAAAAGCCTAGATGATGACCTTGTATTAGGCCCCTACCTTGCAGATGTTTATCTTTTCCACTCTCCTGGGTGGAATAGAAAGTGTCATGCTAACATGCATTCCTCAAAGAAAGGTTAATTTAGTACCCTTGACTTTGCTGGGATGACTCATGAGTCACAAGTTACTCATGTGCATAAATGTTTTCAAGATCACGCCTGGAGCATGTACCTGGGTTTGGAGGACTTTTGATTGACAAATTTATTCTGTTCTCTTTTCTTTAAATATTCATTTGTTAACTTAGAAATCTACTTATTCATGTATTACTCATTAAAATATGAATAAAGTTAGTTATAAAAGGTCTAACCTAAAAAAACCCACCCGTTTTTTTCTCAATTCTTTTGCAAGCTCTTAGGAAAAGTGTTATTCCCATTATATTTGAGGGATGCTAATGATTAACAAGTTCATTATTAGTGGTGTATGCTGATATTTTAGCACTTTGAAGATGAAAAATCTTGGCTTTTCATCAAAATGATTAAACTGTTATCTCTGTCCACCTCAAAAGCCTTTATGAAAGGTCATTTATTAGTAATAAAGGATTAAGCTGCCTAGGAATGATGCAAGGACATTTTAATTTTCATTGCTTAATACAGCAAAGTGTGAATTCTCAGATTTCTATTTTTCACCTTGTTTTTTATTCTTGAATTTCTACCAAGGTCTCTCTATAATTCACTTCAGCTGGTAGCTAATTCACCTCATTTATTGCATCTTCACAAGTGCATCCTCCCACCAAGCACTGCAGAAACTTAATATGCTGGGTCATCTTTGTGAAAACCTTTCTGAGTTTGATGATTTCGTGATTTATTGAATCAAAATTTGCTGACAGAGAACAATTCCAGCTTTGAGATGAATTTGCCCTGGGATAGGAGCTCTTTTTTTTGCCAGATAGCTGCCTTTGACTGGAGATATATTTTACCTCCTAGAATGAAGTCCAAATACAGGATAAGCTTCATTCTTGTTTGGTTGTAAAAAAGGGCCATTTCCTTCCTTTTCTCCCCTCTTTATCTTCTCAAAGAGTTTAACTGAAAATGATCAGACTGAGGAAGGAAAGAGACTTTTACCAAGCCACTGAGCATGGAAAAAATGCCCAGTGGTAGCTTATCAGAGAAGTTAGCCAGAGGTAGAAACCCTGCAGATATTGGAAATTGCCCTCCCTCCCTCCCTCCCTCCCTTCCCTCCTCCCTTCCCTCCTCCCTTCCCCTTTTGTCCTATTCCTGCACTACACCAGTTTCTCAGCAATGCAAGTTGCTCCTCAGTCATACACTGAAGTGCAAACAGTTTCAGAGCTGGAATAGTTCGTTATTTTGGTGCAGCCTGTTCCAGAGAACATAAACGGAAGGAAAATGTTTGGAAGAGAAAGAAGAAAAGGAAAGAAAGTTCAAGGCTACAGAAAAATTTTTGAAAGTAGAGAGAACTGAAATAAATTGTAAGATTTTTCTATGTATTTTATAGAAGAGGTACAGAAAGTGACTGATGCTTCTGTGTCAATTAAATATAGTCATATCTTACCCATTATTAGACAGTGAATGATAACAAATAATCCACATTGGGATTAAAATCTAAATCTTTAGACCTTTTCTTATAGGCAAAGTGAAGTGCATTGCAAAGAATGGTAGCGGTATGACTGCAAAGTCTATGTGCAGACCATGACTGCCCAGTTGGCTCTATAAGCACCTGTCTGTCAGTGACACTTTCACGGTGAGAACATAAATTACTAGCTACCATGTCCTACGCTGGGTACAATGTAGTTCACCAACACACTTTGGAGCACAGTGTCTGACATTTCTGTATGTGGCAAAAAATCAATTATCACCCTTCTCAATGCTTTTTTGTTTGGGGAGGAGTGTTAGCATGTTGTCATGGCGTGAGCAGGGAAGATCCTCCCACTTGTAATCTTGACTATGAGTCTGAGATGTAGATACCTCATTGTACAGGCATGCTTCTTCTCCAGCTGTGCTTGAGCTGAGGACAGTGTGATGGGGTGCCCATGGCCATGGCAGCACCAGAAAACAGGCTTTGCCTCCCTGTATGCAAAGCCAAGCCTTGGGGTTTATGACTAGAGGAAAATAACAGCGCTATGTATAACGCTGGGGCTCCTACCTTCTTCTTGGTGCTGTGGAAGGAAAGCTAAAACCTCTGTGGTATTTCACATGGGCTTTGCTGCTATTTGAGGACTTTCTGTTGGAATTAAAAGTGTGGTCATTAAAATTTCATGATGCGCTTCCAAGAAAAATGTTCTCTGTTTAGTAAAATAATTAAAAGCCTGCATGGTCTCTGCAGTAAGTGGCTATGGAAGGATGAATGAGAGTGCTGTAGAGGAAATGTGCTTGCTTTAATCAGCATTACATCAACCAAGTGGGATCCATGCAGGAGAACTGCTAAAAATCTATCATTCAATAGAGCTGCACCATTTCCAGACCCTTGGGGAGAGCTCAGTGCTACTTTGCATTTCAGACACACTGTGGTTGGGTCAGACCAGAGTAATTCTAAACCATATCCCTCCCCAGGGTGCTTATATCATTCTAAATAAATAAAAACTTCCCACAATAGAGTATAATATATCAGAAAACCACCCCTCTGTCAGCCTTCAAGGTATTTCTGTCAGCCTCTGTGCTATTTTAAGCTCCTATATAGGTGGCAAATGCTCGGCTTGGCACTGAATCTCAGTGACACGAATGCAGCATTTCATCAGCAAACGCTCGTGAAAGGGAGGGCAAGGGAGCTACGGCACTCTCTTCTCTGTATAGAGAAAGGGTTTATTTTTAGATTCTTCATCCACCCACCCCTACAGCCCTCTCTGCTCCTTCGAATGCAGACAGGTGTGGTGGGTTGACCATGGCTGGACGCCAGGGTCCCACCGAAGCTGCTCTATCACTCCCCCTCCTCAACTGGACAGGGGAGAGAAAATATAACAAAAGGCTTGTGGGTCAAGATGAGGACAGAGAGAGATCACTCACCGATTACTGTCATGGGCAAAACAGACTCAACTTGGGGAAAATGAGTTTAATTTATTACCAATCAAATCAGAGTAGAATAATGAGAAAATAAAAACCTAAGTCTTAAAACACCTTCCCCCCACCCCTCCCTTCTTTCTGGGCTCAACTTCACTCCCAATTTTCTCTACCTCCTCCCCCACAGTGGCGCAGGGGGATGGGGAATGGAGGCTGTGGGGTCAGTTCGTCACACGTTGTCTCTGCTGCTCCTTCCTCCTCAGGGAGAGGACTCCTCACACTCTTCCCCTGCTCCAGCGTGGGGTCATAGAATCATAGAATCCTAGAATCATTAAGGTTGGAAAAGACTTCTAAGATTATAGAGTCCAAATGTCAACCCAACACCACCATGCTCACTAAACCATGTCCCTAAGCGCCTCATCTACATGTCTTTTAAACACTTCCAGGGATGGTGACTCAACCACTTCCCTGGGCAGCCCATTCCAATGTTTAACCACTCTTTCAGTAAAGAAATTTTTCCATGGGGTCCATTTTTCCATTTTCTTCCATGGGGTCCCTCCCATGGGAGACAGTCCTCCACGAACTTCTCCAACATGAGTCCTTCCCATGGGCTGCAGTTCTTCATGAACTGCTCCAGCGTGGGTCCTTTCCACGTGTCCTTTCCCCGGGGTGCAGTCCTTCAGGAATGAACTGCTCCAGTGTGGGTCCCCCATGGGGTCACAGGTCCTGCCAGGTCCTGAAACACCGTACACAGTATGTGTAAAAAGGAGTAAGGCTAAAAGGGATTTCTTCCTTTCTAACAAGTAGATCTTGTGATGCAGTCAGGAAACACTTGTGAAAGCGGCGCCTGGAGCCTGGAGACTAACCTTGGTCTCTGCAGAGTTGTTTCTCTCACATAGTCTCACTCCTCTCTCCACCTGCTGTTGTTCCCGCACAGTTTTTCCCCCCCCTTCTTAAATATGTTATCCCAGAGGTGCTACCGCCGTCGCTGATGGGCTCGGTCTTGGCCAGCGGCAAGTGTGTCTTGGAGCCAGCTGACATTGGCTCTGTCGGACATAGGGGAAGCTTCTAGCAGCTTCTCACAGAAGCCACCCCTGTAGCCCGCCTGCTGCCAAAACCTTGCCACACAAACCCAATACAACAGGCTACTCTGGGTATAAGATTGTATGTGGTGGGCACTAAAATTATACCGATGGCTTCTAGGAGACTCAAGACAGCAACAGGTGCCACCGTGAGTAGCAACTTAGAAGTATCTAAAAATGCCTGCAAGTGGAAGAAGAGGCTTGTCATCCAACCCAAAGGCTCCCAATAAGCTCCTGGATATAGTGCTGAGGCTATCTAGATTATACCTTGGCAAACTGTAATATTCAGCTGCCTGCTTTCTAACTTTGCCTATTGCTAAATTCAAATTAATGACAGACAATAATATGAGCTTATGCATCTAACTGCAGCCGTTCACTGCAAAAGCTGCTTCCCCACAAAAGCTGCTTCCAAATGTCCTATGGATGCTACTATGATAGCATACAGCACAATGAATTTCTTGTGCAAAAGCCTTAAAACATGGGTGTGGAGAGGAGCAATATGGAAGGAGCCAAATTCCCAACACTCCTTGTTGGAAAAACAATTGCTTCTGAAAGCTGATCAGAAGCTGCTGTAAGAGGCATTTAACTTGCTTAACTTGCAGAAAATCTACACCTTCTTTCTGCAGGATGGAAACCATTCTGCTCTTTTTATAAGCATGCCCTGCTTGGTCTACAAATTGGACATGAACCTGCAAAGATCTTTGCTTCTGATCCAGCAATTGCTCTTAAGCAATCTAATGCTTTAATTTTGGTTCTACATATGAGCAGTCACATTAAAGTCTCCATAAAGTAAAATGAATCCTTAAGTGCAGCAGTGCTCAACACTGCCATAACCGGGCCCAGGAAGGTGATGTTTCTGATTCCAGGTAACAGGCTGGGAAAGGTTTTGGTGTGTGTTTTCCTGTGTGGTGGCATCTTTCTATTTATTATTTTGGGTGCCGAGGCATGCTCTCTTCTGCACTTTCCCCAGTACATTTTGCAAGGTTTACATTTCCTGAGGGTTTTTTTTCCTAGCCATGTTCTTCTGTCACAGCCTACACTTTTTGTTTTGAGCTTAGTAGCAAAATGCACAGTAATTGGACTGCAACAACATACAATGAAGATTTTAGGTCTGCTTCACCTCTGTCACCAAGACCTCTGCGTGACCTGGCTTCTGCAATCTCTGCCTTCCATGCTGCTACTGGCTCTTGTGGGATGTTAATCACATATTGTTTCCCTGGCTCTAATCAGAAGGGTCTAAAAAGAATTACCTATTCCAGTCATTGCTGGAAACTGTGGGTATAATATGACCTACACAATGACAGAAGTATTACTCTTAAAGAAAGCCCCATGGACAGACTCGGGGAGGGGATTTTCCTTACAGATTTTATAGCAAGGTCTATGGTATTTGTTGCATGGACCTTTGTGTGCAGTTTGACTGGTGGACATTTTCCAGAAAGTACACAGGTATAATATATGGAACACTTATTTATTATTAGCTATTAGGAACTTTAAATTAGGCAACTATTTTTCATGCTGCCCCTGGCTATGTTCCCACTACTGGCATAAGATACAATAGCAAAATGCCACCTCTCTTAGCTATAGAGGAGAGTTAGTTGCTTGCATGCAGAGGAGAAGAATTCAACAGCTTTGGAGGGAAAGTTCCTTATCCTTTTTTTCAATAGTGCCACTTTTAATGGCTTTGCAATTCTTCAAATAAATTAAGTTGTAAGGCTCATTTCTAATCTCAAGAACACATATGCATTTTTCAAGACTTATTTCTTAAGCAGGAATTTTACGATTTCACAGAAAAACCCCATTCACCTTGATAGTCTAGTATCTGTGACCCAAGGTAACTGCTTTTCTGCCTCCTCTGAGGCATCTCAAGAGCAGGCAGTGTGTATGTCTTTATTGTACCTGGGATATTCACATGATGTTACTCTGAGCCACAGAGCTGTGCGTGCATTAGCCATGCTCACCCAGAAGGTGAGCAAATAGAAAGAGAAGGATTTTAGATGATTACGAGATATAAGATTCTATGTATACGATTCTAGAGAACTGATAAATATGCAGAGATTTTACAAATATCAGCTAATTTTCTGAAGCATAAGCAGGTATCTTTCTTCACTGAGTTTCTCTGAACAATTTCCTTTACCTGAGACCCTTTACTGGCCATAGTAGAGCTCCTTCCCTTACAGTGAATTCACAAAATTTGGTCTTTCTGGACAAACTGTTACTGTAGGCTGTCTGTTGAGGAAGTAAAAATTTTCAAGTCAGTGATTTAAAAGCCCACAAACATTTGCTGGAGTTATGCCTTAGTTCTAGCCATTCTCCTTATCTCGCTGCCTGATTCTCCTGACAGCCCTCTTGTACTCTTGCAGTGAACACTCTTTTATGTAGATCAAAATACAGTATTCATAAATTACTCCAGAATAGCTCCATTTCTGTATGTGTTTTTCTGCCTGATGCAGCCAAAAGCTTTAAGATGTACTTAAGACTGTGTCGTTCATGGCAGGAGCCTGGCTTATTATTCAGCTAGCGCGGTCTAGCCACAAGGTATTATTTCAGTCAGTGTTCCTAATCAGTGCAATGTCTGAAATAAATTAACCAATCTAAACTCATTAAAGACACCAGTACCAACCTTAAGAATATTTATGAATTCTTAAGACCTTCTTCTTTCCTCCAGATTAAATATTTGTTATTTGCAAGTGCTTTCTAAAATTATCTTCAGCACAGGTATTTGGTTTGCTGTTGGTATGAAACCCATTTTCTCTTGCCATCAAGGATAATCATGCAGGGAAGGGACTATGTTCCTTAATCATAATTTGCTATTCCTTCTTATTGTTAATCATACTTTTTTTAGCTTTTTAAGAAGTATCCCAATGTAGAGTCAATGAGGCATTTATATCATGTAGTGCCCATCTCAGTGTGTGAGTAATGAACAAAGTGAACAGTGTGCAAAGACACCACAGGCTAATTGTTTTTACGTAAATAACTTGGTGAATATTTGTGGAAATAGAGTTGATTAGCAAAAATCAGCCTAATTTGCCAGGTTCTATCACTGCAAAATAGGGCTACATTTACTGGGAAAAATTATTCACAAAATTTCTTGCTGCCTAAGTTCTGTTTCTCACACTCTGACTTAAAATAGGTTTACATTTGAAGATGACTGTGCGGGAAACCAAATTGCCTCAGGTTCTTTACAGAAAATACAAAAGAATCATGTAATATTTGTTTCAAATTTATCATCTTTTGGGTCTCCTGCCCAATCAGTATGGCACATCAAAAACGCTTATCACTGAGGGGTTTTAGCGGCAAAACATTCTATAATGCTACTGACTCCAAAACAAAAAGTGCATGGAGGCTGATAATTCTTTCTTGCTCTGACCTTTCAGGCTTTCATATTTGTCTTCATTTCTTATCAGAAAACCAGTAAACATCTGGAGTGTTTTCAAAACATGACTTGTGCTGAAATGTCTTTTTTTAGATCAAAGAAGTCAGATTCATAGATTTAAAACAATGTTTCCTCTCTTTCTGTGCCCAATTTGACCTCAGAGTCTTCCCATTGAAAACTTTCAAATTAAGGTCTCTCTACAAAAGTTTTAATTTACCTGAAACAGCAAAAAGTACTTTGTCAGAAATGTCCTAGGTGTTTACTGAAACATCTGTGTAAAAGGGATAGTATCCTATATTTTGTAGGTGAGACAGACACAATGATGTATCTATGTTTAAGAGATGAAAATGAAATTTCAGAAGTCTGTGGGTTTTGATGCTATAGCTTACCTCGGGATACACATTAACGGTATTTTTTAATACAATAAATGTCTTCACAGGAAAGATTACAGGAAGCTAAGAAAATCTCTCTTTTGTCTTTGTGTTAGCCATATCTCCCTCTTCTTTTTGTCCATTGTTAATATGTGTGACAAATTACAACCTTCTCTTTCCCCCCACCCCACAAAAAATCCCCGTACTTCAGAAACCCATTCACACTCGAACAGGAAGGGTAGTTGAAAGCATAGGAGACAAACATTTAGGTGACCTGAAACTTTCAGAGTATAGTTATTTCCAGAGTATATGTATTTTAAAAAAAGTTTGCTAAGGCATTATGGAGAAGAATAAAAATTTTGCTTCATTTTCCTTCAGAATATAGATCATATTGAACGCTCCCATTCTTTAAAGACACAAACAAAAAGCAATTACGTGAAAGTAAAGTAAGTGTATGGTCAGAGTCAAATAGTTCACTGATCTGGACATTAAAAATATCTATGTGCACATAAGCTTGATAACTGATCGGGGGATACCATTGGCACACAGCTCCCTGCATTTCAAGTACTATATAGCCATAGCTTCATCTCACTGACTTGAATGGCATTATTACATGAATACATCACTACCACTCAAGTGAAAGAACATTACTGATCCACATCATTTCTTTTCTTCATTACTCATTCTTAACCTAGGTCATTGGGGTGGTGTGATTACAGAATATTATGGTTCTAGACTGACCTGTGGTGGCCCTTATAAATTACCAGTCTGATTTTCTTAAGTTGATGGTTTGCTTTTTTTTTTGTGAATTCTATTTCCAACCTTATTTTATTTCAAATGATTGGGTTTATCTGATTTTGTCATCATGGCAAACATTGTAGGTGATTACAGAGACATACTGTATCTAAAAGACCAAGAAAAAAACACCATTAAAAAAGAACCACTTTCCCTTTTATCAGCAACCCATAGAAACCTGCTGACTTCTTTCAGACATTATAGCTCTTTTAATTAACTTACTACTGGCTTTGCTATTATACAGAACTAAACCACTGCAAGAATGTTAAGGCGATAATAAACATCTCATTTAAAGCCACTAAAGAGAGAAAAAAGTAATTTACAGCAAGATCTCTGTCCTTAGTTTACCCTTTTGTGTCAAACATTTGGAGAACATTTGGGAACTGACACAGTTTTTCTTAGGACAGAAAGGAGTCCCTCTGGAGGAAGCAGGCTTACTTATTGAGTGAGATGAGAAATATCAGTTCTTTGCTGCCTAAAATCTGTCTAAGAAGCTGGGATCAGTATCAGCTTGCAAGATTTCCTGCTTTTTCATTTCCTTCTTTTAGTAAATTCAAACCCCAGTTTTAGAATTATAGCAATCTTGTATTTTTTTGATTAATTTCCCATTTTTTTCAGCATTTAAACCTTGATGCAGTGATGACTTTTAATCTATGGATTTTCAAAAAGGAGGAAAATTTGACTCAACTAAATTCCTTCTGACTGAAAAAATGGTATTATCTCTATGGTACTGAGGAAAAAAAAGTCTCACTATTTAAACAAGTTTGGTGTTTACATTTTGGCAAAGAAGGGAGGAGTTTAGAGAGGGCTTAGGAAAGAGCACTGAAAATAATCAAGAAATCTAGAAAGCCTACTCCCCACAGCAAGGGAATTAAGAAGTTCAATTTATTTATTTTTCAAAGAGTAGTTTGAGAGATGATCTAATCAAGCGCATTAAGTACCTCCATGAAGAAGCAATTGCTGGTGCTGTAGAGATCGTTCATCCACTGAGCCAATGGCAAGAGGCTGAAACTAATCAAGTTCCAAATGGAAAGAAATGGGAATTTCTGGCCATGATTGTACCAAAACACAAATGGAGGTGATAGAATCCAAGTTGCCTAATATCTGAAAAACACGAATAGATACAGATCTCAAAATTATGCTTCAACTTTGCCAGATTTTGCGGCCATGATGCAGGCAAGTAGACAATAATATGAGCCATTCATGTTCTGACAATACCTCCTACCACAGGATTGTCAATCCATTTTTTCATCTCACATATAATATTTAAATTTAAACTGCACACTGAGAAGAAACTTGGTAATCAAACATGACCTTTAAAATGCATTAGATTCTTTGCCTTTCATAACTTTTCAGTGGAATGTCTATGCCTTAGCAGGCTAAATTAGGCTATTAAGCCTAATACACACCCAGTAGTCTCGTTGCAGAACCGTTGGGCTTTCTGATGTCCTGTTAATAGCCTTCACTGTTGCTGGCCTAAAAGTACTGCTGTACTTGGCGTTTTCATCTCTTCCATCTCACCTGCCATAGCTCCAAACTGCTTGCTGAGGTGGAGGACGAACTGAGTTAATCCAAGCTCCATGGTGAGACACATAGCTGGACTCTACTATTAAATTAGGCTTAATAGAATATTAATTCTATCCTTAAACACTGATTTGTATGAGGAAGTCCTACAGAGTAAACCTAGACTTGGCTGCAGGTGCATACAGCAGCGTTCCTCCCAAATCCTATCTTCCATTCATCCCAATCAAGGACCATTTCATTTCGCACCACTTCACTTTGGCTGGCTAGCCTGGGCCTAGGAGCTTAGAAACACTCTGAATGCTCTAGTTAGGGCATAGCCATTGCAATTAGAGAATGTAAAATTGCTCTGCAAGTGCACAAGCATACTTACATGGTGTCTACTCTGTAGAAGAAGCTGGGAACTTCCTGAAAAAGAATTGTTTTCCACTGAGGGACAAAGATCCTTTTGGGACTGATGCTGCTAGATGTTGGCTACAGAGAGATGCCTTTTAGGCAGGCACTAGGCAGTGCCCCTTTGGGGAAGCAGCGTGAGGGATAAGAAGGCAGCTTAGGACAGAGCATTTGTTACACAGCTCTTTGAAAGCTTGAACTCCTTCAAGATTTTCTGTAAACTCTTCTCTTGATTATGAGTCATGCTAATCCACTCAGGGGACAACAGCAATCCTGTATGATTTGGGATAGTCTCAGCTAACCAAAGTGGTTTCAATTTCATATTGAATCAGTCCAATGAGGTCTGAAAAGACTTGCAACAAGATGTGCCATGTAAATTCCAACAATGAATAAATCAGAGGTAATTGTGAGCTGTTTCTGGATATTCTGTGAACAGGAAAAAGAGCTAAATTAATCAAGTGCACTATTCGTTGCAAAATTACTTTTTCAGTCTTAATCACGAAGCATTGTACAAAGATGAACTGTCTGCTTTTAAACCTTCTGGTCCTTAATGCAAGCAGTTTTCCAGGAATGGGGCAGGGTGTTGCTTTACCCTCACCCCTCTGCCACCACTCCCAGTAGTCTCGTTGCAGAACCGTTGGGCTTTCTGATGTCCTGTTAATAGCCTTCACTGTTGCTGGCCTAAAAGTACTGCTGTACTTGGCGCTTTCATCTCTTCCATCTCACCTGCCATAGCTCCAAACTGCTTGCTGAGGTAGAGGACGAACTGAGTTAATCCAAGCTCCATGGTGAGACACATAGCTGGACTCTACTATTAAATTTATTTGGAGTTCTTTCTCTTGCAGCTTGCTGTTGTTTCAAAAAAAAGTGAAATTGTGATGTTGATGGTGATTATGGGCTCTTGTCTAAACAACATGTTTTCCTGTTCAAAACTTAAAAGAAGATAGCTGTTTTCAAAATTTGATGAGGGTACCGTGATTATTTCACTCCAGCAGCTTCATTCCATTGAAACAATGATGAAACTGTCAAAACATTGGCCCAGAGTCCATCTTGCTTGTATACATTCACTCACAGAGAGTTTAATGCATGAGAGAATAAAGGAATGTGATCAACTGAGTGTCTTTGTGTGTCTGTAACTATTTACAATCATGAGAAAAATAGAGAAAAAAAACCTGATTCAATCCTATTTGCTTTGTAGGAGTTTGGTATCATACTGGACACCTGTTAATGTCTTCAGTTCTGCGACTCTGGACTAATACACCAGCTTTCAAAATCAAGTACCAAACTGTGCTTCTAAACTGTTATTGAATGAATTGGCTATCTTCCTCCTTTTCATTTAAATGGATCATTTGATCCACACAAACACATTACAAACCCAAAAGTTTTTAGCTTATAAATTTGTTAGGACATGTACAAAAAAAATTTGTACATGTCCTATTTCTGCATAGGCAGCTTGATTTGTACAATACTCCAGCATGCTTCATTGACTCCAATCCAGTTCATAGTCCATTGGGTATGAAATAAAACCAGAAGAAAATTGGCGTTTACTGTCACCTTTTCTCTTCAGGGGCCAACGGAGTATCGTAAATATCTCTGCAGATCCAGTAGTGCATTAAAAGGCCATTCATCGTAGGCATGAAATCACTGAAGGCTTTACACACAAGACTTTCGTACTGTAGAGATTGTCTCTGCAGTATGTACTGCTTGCTCTTGATGATAAAAAAGAGCACTGGAAAGACTGGATTTTACGTGAGGAAAGCAAGAACAGAAAGGAGGAGCAGTAGGTTGCCTCTCCCACAACACTTAATGTTTGGTCTCGGTGGTCCAGCCATGTAAGATCATGGGAGAGAATTCCAGAGTTGGGACTGTTTTGGCATCCTGAGAATGACAGGAATATGCCTAGCTGTTAACACAGATTAAAATGGGAGAGGAAGAAGAGCCTTTACTGAGAAGATGCAGCCAATGACAGGGAAGCCATTTCTATTCTATACACCTTGTTATTTAGAGCGTTGCATCCAACTTGCTTCTGGCAACTACAAAATACATAATAAAATTAATAACAGTTCATTGCCACCAGCTGCTCACAAGAAACAGATGCAATTGCGGAGCCATTTAGTCAGCATTTCTTCCTTCCCAGTTATACCTCTTCTTGAGCAGGGGATATTTGAATAATGAAATGTGTATTTGACTACGAAGTAGGACAGATATAAATCAAATTAGTCTCCTTAACTACATTTGTGAGGAAAATTCAGCTTTGGCTTCATTCAGTTGGGGCATTTCCTCTCCGTAGCATCCAGTGTGAGATGCATGCCTCTGCGCACAGGGAGGACAATCCCTTGCCCTGCCATAAAATGACTGCATTGGCACTCCATCTTGGGGATACTCCTGGATTTTGTTACCTTTCTAAATCTTTCCTTTTCTTTTTTCAGTGGAGAGACAATAACACACCCATACCTAGGAACCCTCTGCCAACGCTTCTCTCTAGAAATTCTCATTTGAAATGCTGTGGAACCCCTTGCCTGAAATGTGATGTAACCCTGGCATACTTCCACTGCAGATACATTTTCGTGTTCCTAAAGGAAAATCACGTGAGTTTCTAAGCCTATTAAAAATATGATTTACGTGTGCCATATCATTCAGGGTAAAAAATTTCCCCTTGCCCAAAAGCATATTATTCTATCTGAATGTAGGAGCCAGTGAACAAGGAATTTTTCCATTGACCATTGGCCATTGATCTTCATATAAAGATAGCCAAAACAGCTTGGTAAACTAAGCCTTGGATAAACTCTTTGTGAGACTTCAGAACTCTGGTATGAAACAACTGACAGAAAATTGATAAGTTATTCAGATAGTGAATTACATCTTAAATGAAAAAGAGGCTGGAAGCATTCATAATTTAGAAGAAACTCATAAGCCCCAAAAGAGAAAAGAGAAACTATTTTAGGTACATTTTTACTTGAAATTAAGCAGTCATATAGTGGCTAGAGCTATGCCTGCAACTTACATCACAAAAAAAAAAAAAAGATTAAATGAAGTAATAATAGCAAAAATGACAGTAATACATTTAGACTTATTCAGCCTTATTTAAAGAACCAGGAGATCGGAAACAAATGGTTACAGCTAGAGATAAACATAGTCCAGGTAAAACATTATGGTAATAAGGAAATATGAAACACCAGGATAGGAAAGAGTTATAAGTAGCAGCACCAAAGGCTGCTTCTCTGCAGCCCCCCATCCCCTGGCTGGTCAAGGAGATGCCGGAGAAGGTGCAAGGTGCAGCAGATTGGCATCATGGTGCACCCACGAAGGAATCCCCTGAAGTTGAGTACAGGGTGGTTCATCACCCGCCCTGCCACCTGCTGCTATTCTTCAGGAAGGACCTCAGGAGGTCCCCCTTGGCCATCTGCTTCCATGGGGCTTTTGGCAATTTTTAATCAGATTTGATTTGCTTGAAATCGGTCAAAAGGTTCAGACAATGTTTGGGAGGCAAGAGAGAGACAGGCACGCAGGCAGTGGTAAAATACATCTAATTACCTTAGGAATGCAGGTACAAAATTAATGCCCCAAGGAAGAATTTCATTAAAAAGCTGCTTTTCTTTTATGTTCTTTGTCGTTCTTTGAGTCTTGGTAAAGTTTCAAGGGGGAAAGAGGAGCAGATAATTTCTCTTCTCCGAAGCCTGGTGAATTGAATGGATCCAGTCCCCTGTTTGCTGATGGTGTTGAGCATGATCGTCTTCCATTACATTTCAGTAACAGCTACACATTTGTACAAAAAGAAGGCACTACTTTGCCTTTTTTTTTTTCTTTTTTTTTTTTCCTCCTGTGTTTTACATCCCAGTTTCCCCAGGAAACAAAAGTTATGCAGATCTGTGTGTCCATGCACGTTTCCCTCATTTGAGGGAGGGATCTGTGTCTCAAACATAGTTATGTTTCTATGAGTTTTATAAAAAATCCATAGCTAGGAAAGTAAGAGTTGTGAGGGTCCAGGCATTCACAGGTTCATCTTACAGTGACTCACATATCTCATTCTTTCATTATTTTGCCACTTGCTGAAGAGACTCAAGCTGACGCCTGCCGGGAAAGACACTTTTTCAAAATTTGCTAACATCTGCATTTCAGGGGTTGGTAATGCCAGACATTTTTGAGAATCTCACAGTTTAGTGGGCCAGAGACACCCTTCCCCACTCTGGAATAATTATGTCAACAAATGAGAGAGAGTGTCGTGTCAAGCCAATGTTACACTAGTCACAGTCAGATTAAGCAAGACTGAGAGATAAAATGTCTTGTTTATTTGATTGGAGTGTTGGGATGGAGGGATACAGGCTCTTTAGGAAGGACAGGCAGGGGAGAAGAGGAGGGGGTATCACCCTCTATGTCAATGACCAGGTGGAGTGCGTGGAGCTCTGCCTGGGGATGGATGAGGAGCTGACCGAGAGCTTGTGGGTCAGAATTAAAAGGAAGGCAGGGACAAGTGACGTTATGGTGGGGGTCTGCTACAGGCCACCCGACCAGGAAGACCGAGCGGATGTGGCCCTCTATAGACAGATAGAAGCAGCCTCACGCTCACAAGCCCTGGTCCTCATGGGGGACTTCAACCGGCCCGATAGCTGTTGGAGGGACAAAACAGCAGGGCATAAGCAATCCAGGAGGTTCCTGGAATGTGTTGATGATAACTTCCTTCTCCAAGTGGTAGAGGAGCCAACGAGGAGAGGTGCTATGCTGGACCTTGTTCTCACCAACAAGGAGGGGCTGGTGGGGAATGTGAAGCTCAAGGGCAACCTGGGCTGCAGTGACCACAAAATGATGGAGTTCAAGATCCTTAGGGCAGCAAAAAGGGCGCACAGCAAGCTCAATACGCTGGACTTCAGGAGAGCAGACTTTGGCCTCTTCAGGGATCTGCTTGGTAGAGTGCCAGGGGACAAAGCCCTGGAGGGAAGAGGGGCCCAAGAAAGCTGGGTAGTATTCAAGGATCACCTCCTTCAAGCTCAGGAGCGATGCATCCCAGCAAAGAGGAAGTCAGGCAAAAACACCAGGAGGCCTGCATGGATGAACAAGGAGCTCCTGGACAAACTCAAACACAGAAAGGAAGCCTACAGAGGGTGGAAGCAAGGACAGGTAGCCTGGGAGGAATACAGAGAAG